>NC_058521.1:158403701-158745367 GCF_904849725.1 Hordeum vulgare subsp. vulgare | reverse complement strand
TCCTCGGATAAAAGTTGAAGCTTTGAATGAAAATATTGGTGAGGAGGAGGTATTGCGAGGACTTATCTTCAACGAACGCAGTAAGATCTACGTTCTCCACCAAGTAATAAAAGTCTTCATAAAGCCTAGGGGCGCGCAAAAATTCATCACTTGGCCATTCGCACGCTCGAACTTCTGTGACTCGAGGGACTACGTACTTGGGGTTGTTCCTATCATCCTCCTTAGGGTTACGACTTGAAGAGCCTCTCAAGAACCTCCTCATCTTTTCCTTTTTCTAGCTCTGAAAAATTCTAAATTTTTTAGAGACTTCGAAAGAAAAGTGAATAAAGATTAACCCAACTTGTAGCAACTACTCCTACTGGTGCCTAGAGACCGTATCACGTGCTAAAACTACTTGGGACCAGCTAAATCAACATTTCTAGCTCAAGAACAGGGTCACCAAGGTAGCAAGAATACGCGAAGGATAAAGCACTAGAGCAAAAACTAATTGGACCAATGGAGGAGTCACTTACCAAGGAGTAATTTCTCCAAAATGGTTCGGAGAATGGTGCTTTGAGCAAGGAGATAAAAAATCACAGCCAAATGAGCAAGAACACGGGTTTGAGCTGCGAAACAATTTTTTCTGGAGGTGGAAGAAGAGGATGGGAGCTGGAATGAGTGGAGGGGGTCCATATGGGCCCCACAAGCTTGGTAGCCGCCACCAGGGGACGACGGCTGCAGGGCTTGTGGCCCCCTGGTCTGGCCACCAGGCCAGCTCTCACGCCCAGTATTTTTCAAATATTCCAGAAAAAATCATACTAGATTTTCAGGACAATCAGAGAACTTCTATTTTCGGGGTATTTTTCTCCGGGACGCTAAAACAGAAAACAGGAAAAACTAAACTAAATCTATCATTTTTCTTCTAAGCAACAGAAAAAGAAAGCTCAAAATGGAGGTATGTGACTCTTTGATTCATCCATTTCATGGTCATCGAAAGAAATCCGTCAATGGGGTTGATCAAGTCCTCATGACAAAACCTTCTCGAATCGCAAGAGAGAACGGAGAATTTTCGAATAGCCACTAAGTCACCTCAATGGGGATATGTATCTCCCCAACAAGCAAATCATACTTCATCCTGACACGAGGAATAGGGCATTCAAAGCTCCCAATAAGAATCGATGAAGTCTTCTCGATAACATTGATGCAATGTACTTGATATCGTTTCTTCGGAAAGTGCACTGTGTGCTCATTACTGTTGACATGGAAAGTGACATTTCCTTTGTTGCAATCTATAACAGACCCTGCAGTGTTTGAAAAGGGTCTTCCGAGGATGCAGACATGGCATCGTCCTCAGGAATATCCAAGATAACAAAGTCTGATGAAATAGTGGTGTTAGCAACCACAACAGGCACATCCTCACAAATGCCGATAGGGAAAGCAGTTGATTTGTCGGCCAATTGCAGAGAAATTTCAGTGGGTGTCAACTTATCCAATTCAACTCGACGATAAAGAGAGAGCGGCATAACACTAACGCCGGCTCCAAGGTCACATAAGGCAGTTCTTACGTAGTTTCCTTCAATGGAGCAAGGTATAGTGGGCACTCCGGGATCACCAAGTTTCTTAGGAGTTCCACCTTTGAAAGTGTAATTGGCAAGCATGGTGGACATCTCAAGATCTGGTATCTTCCATTTATTAGTCACGATATCTTTCACGTACTTGGCATGCAGAGACATTTTGAGCATATCAGTTAACCGCATCTGCAGAAAGATGGGTCTTATCATCTCAACGAAGCGCTCAAAATCCTCATCATCATTTTTCTTGGATGGCTTAGGAGGAAAGGGCATAGATCTCTGAACCCATGGCTCCCTTTGTTTACCATGCTTCCTAGCAGTGAAGTCATTCTTATCATATCTCTTAGGTTGTGGGTTATCAGGATTAACCGTAGGTTCAATCTCCACATCCTCATCATTGCTAGGTTGAGCATTATTATGAACATCACTGTCCATATTGTCACCAGGTTCATGTTCATCACCAGACTGTGTTTCTGCATCAGACGCAGAAATATCATTAGGTTCTTCAGGTGTGATAGTATTTGGTGAACTGAGATGTAGGTTTCTATCATCCTTATTCTTCTCCTTAGGATGACTAGGTGTATCAGCATTAATTCCTTGAGAATCTTGATCAATTCTCTTAGGATGACCTTCAGGATACAAAGGTTCCTGAGTCATTTTGCCTCCTCTAGTAATGACTCTGACAGAGTTGTCATTTAATTAATTGAGCAAGTCATTCTGAGCTTTAAGTACTTGTTCTATCTGAGTAGTAATCATAGAGGCATGTTTACTCAGAAGCTTCAGATCATTGACATTTCTGTCTACACAAGCACTTAAATGGGTAAGCATACGAGTACTTTGTTCCAAATGTTTGCTAACATAATCATTGAAACTTTGTTATGGCACTCGGGACCTAGTGACAAGCATTAAGCCTGGCAAATTAGTAGCAACATCAATCTCTGAACATAGTGGATACTAGGGATCAATCCCCGTCAAAACTAACTCGATTACATGCTAGATCTCATCCTACTCATCACCGCCCAGCGAGCCTACAAATAGATTACTCACGAACGATGAAGAGCTTCATGGAATTGGAGAGGTAAGAAGGTTGATGATGACGATGGCGACGATTTGCCCTCTCCAAAGCCCAAAACAGACTCCAGATCTGCCCTCCAGATGAAGAACAAGATGTGGCGGTGCCTCCGTATCGTAAACGCGATGAAATATTCTCTTTTTATTTTTTCTAGCACAAAAGTGAATTTATAGAGCTGAGATTGGGGGCGGCAGAGCCACGTGGGCCCCACAAGCTTGCTAGCCGCCGCCAAGGGGGGTGGCGGCTACAGGGCTTGTGGCCCACTGGCCCATCCCCTCCGGTGGATCTTTGCGCGGGTATTTTTCATATTTTCCACAAATATTCTTCGTAAAATTTCAGGACGTTCTCAGAACTTCCATTTCTGCACAAAAACAACACCAAGGCAATTCTGCTGAAAACAACGTCAGTCCAGGTTAGTTCCATTCAAATCATGCAAATTAGAGTCCAAAACAAGGGCAAAAGAGTTTGGAAAAGTAGATACGATGGAGACATATCAGCTACCTCTTGAGCTTGCGTTGGTTTTTCCCTTGAAGAGGAAAGGGTGATGCAGCACAGTAGCAGTTAGTATTTCCCTCAGTTTGAGAACCAAGGTATCAATCCAGTAGGAGAATCAAGCCAAGTGTCCAGAGTACCTTCGCAAACACAAACGAGCTTCCACCCAATGCTATAAAGGGCTTGTCAACCCCTTCAAGATTGATTGCAAAGTCATATCTGAAGGCGGAAAGTGGAACGAAGTAAAAGTGTAAGGCTGAAAATATGATGTGAAGTAGACCCAGGGGCCATAGTGTTCACTAGAGGCTTCTCTCAAGATAGCAAATATTACGGTGGGTGAATAAATTACTGTCGAGCAATTGATAGAACCGCGCAAAGTCATGACGAATTCTAGGGCAATGATCATACATATAGGCATCACGTCCGAGACAAGTAGACCGATACTTTCTGCATCTACTACTATTATTCCACACATCGATCTCTATCCAGCATGCATCTAGTGTATTGAGTTCATGACGAACAGAGTAATGCCTTAAGCAAGATGACATGATGTAGAGGGATAAACTCAAACCAATGATGTAAACCCCATCTTTTATCCCTTGATGGCAACAACACGACACGTGCCTCGCTACCCCTTCTGTCACTTGGTGAGGTCACCGCACGGTATGAACCCAAAACCAAGCACTTCTCCCGTTGCGAGAATCATAGATCAAGTTGGCCAAACAAAACCCACAACTCGAAGAGAATTACAAGGATATGAAATCATGCATATAAGAGATGAGAAGAAACGAAAATAAGACTCATAGATAATCTGAACATAAATCCACAATTCATCAGATCTCGACAAACACAACGCAAAAGAATATTACATCGGATAGATCTCCATGAAGATCATGGAGAACTTTGTATTGAAAATCCAAGAGAGAGAATAAGCCATCTAGCTACTAGCTATGGACCCGAAGGTCTATGGTGAACTACTCACGCATCATCGGAGAGGCAATGGTGTTGATGAAGAAGCCCTCTGTATCCGAATCCCCCCTCCGGCAGGGCACCAAAACGTGCCCAGATGGGATCTTGCGGAGACAGAAGCTTGCGGCGGCGAAAAAGTATTTTCGTGGATCTCTCTCGTGGTTTTGGATTTTTCAGGGATTTATAGGCGGAAGAAGTAGGGCAGACGAGCCACAGGGGGCTTGTGGCCTCCCCTGGCCACGCCTAGGGGGCTTGTGGCCTCCCCTGGTGGCCTCTGCCTTGGTTCTCACACCCCCTGCATATCTTCTGTTTCAGAAAAATCTTTTCGGAAGTTTTATTCCGTTTGGACTCTGTTTAATATTCTCCTGTGCAAAGGGTCAAAAACACGGAAAAAAGAGGAACTGGCACTTGGCACTGAGTTAATAAGTTAGTCCCAAAAAAGATATAAAAGGCATACAAAACATCCAAAGTTTGACAAGATAATAGCATGGAACCATAAAAAATTATAGATACGTTGGAGACGTATCAGTGTGCTAGGAGATACATATGGAATGGACATGACCACTGCATCAAATTATAGAATACTTCACACGTGCAAGACTGACTTGGCATGATTCTAGAGGAAGAAAAATAACTTTTCCCAAATTCACGACGGACACTTGCATCAAGCGCACATGAATTAGAGGAAGTCACTTCTTTCATCAAGGCATACACTTCATGGTTAACACGAAGGTAATTCCTACAAAAATTTCGAACGCTCGCTTTAATGTCCAACATAAAATGTGGAAAATACGAAGGTGTTGCTAATGGGCTTAACAACAGTTCATTCAAATATCCATATAAATGAATTACACAACTCTGTGAGCAAGGTAGTAGAATTGGTTAGACCAAAAGATATAATGGTGTATGCTCAAGGAAATCCCCGACTAAGGAACCATTAGGAAGATCTTTGGTTCTGAGTTTGCTTCGACGATAGCCCGTACTCAAATAAAAAATTGAATAGGATAATAGGTTCAACAATTGATCACACGGATCAACCGATGAGAATATCATCTTTGTTCAACACTCACATATACGCACACAAAGATATCCCTTCGAGGTGAACTACGTTAGGCAAAGCTTTTATCTTGCAACTCTCCAAATTGTTATTTAGCTTATCCAACTAGTTCAAGGGTATCAAACACAGGTTCTTGGAGAACGGTGGTTTATGGAAACACTATCTTGTTCACGAACTCAACATAACAGTCAAGGAACACCTTGGTGATACTTCCAAGAACATATTCGAAAAATCAAGAACCACCAATATGTTATTCACATAGAGAACAATCTTGCTTTTCAAGGCAGTACGGTATGATCAATGAGCAAAGGGTTGACAGAATCCTAACCCATTGATCAAGGAGTGCACCAACAAATATGGACTATGTAGCACGATCAATCTTTAGAATGAAGATTCAATAACCAGCATACTAAGGATGTAATTATTATGCATTAACAACCAAGGCAACAGGGTTGTTAGGAGTATTGACTTCACGCATCATGGTTCACTTGTCACCTTTCCGTCTACAACAAACACGGTGACCGAGAAATGAATAATGATGGCGAGAAGTACCGTTGTATCAAGAATTCATAAGAGATTGTGCAATTCTAATGAGATTCCTGACATAAAGAGGATAATACTTCAAGGAAAACACAGGAAAAGCTGGATTAACATTTTGATCTGCAGAATACAACTGCTTTGACCCAATCCGAGAGATGGATGAGGTACTGGAGTTTGCTTCTCCTAGTCATTTTGAAATAGAATGGCTTGATAGACCACAAGATTAATATGCATCGATGAACACGAATGCACAACAACTCTTGACTATCCACTATCAGTAGAAAGTAATAATACAACTAAAGAGGGACAACTAAAGAGCACATAATTTTACTGATGAGCACATAATTCTTCCGGTTAACCCATGCAGAAAGGCTGAATTGGCAGAGTCACAATATGGAATAGAGAACTCATCAAGATCACTCTTATTATGACCATTTACTTTATGAAGAACTTATGCCATGATGGTTCATGGTAGTGGAAGAATGATATACCACGAAGCTTGAAGACTATAAGAAGTTACTAATCATCCTAAAGGAACGAGCAAACAATATCAACATGAGTGAGCAGAATGATCCTTGGGTTCAAGAATCCAGATTTGGAATACCTACTATTATATAACGTCACGTGATGCTTTCAATACCGAGGACTAGAATTATCACACTGAATACACAAAACACAGCTAGACTATTGGGTGGTTTTCCGAGATAACATGGTTTCCTAACACTTCAACAAATACATCAAGGTAATAGAATACCTCAGCACAACCATTAATGTGCTTTGTGTGGCCCAAAACACATTGGAAATAGTAGCAAGGAACTTGCAATTGCATCAGATTTTATAACCCTTGGATAACTCGGACAACATAACGGTTGTACGGGCTTGAAATAGGAGGCAACCTGCATGAAACTGACAACATAACAACTAAATTCTTATGGAGACATCAATCCAGGAAGAAAACAACTTACCTATAGGTCTCCAGCATAGTAACTCATCATCCTGATATATTGATGAGAAGTCTAATTCTTAAACCCTGTAGAATAAAGAAGAGGATGACTCCGAATTAGAATGACATGGGGAAGGGAGTAAGAAGAGTCTTCCTTTCCCTTCCATAATACATTCCCTTATATAACTAAAGAGTTGCTAGACTTAACATCAACTAGTTTGGCTTGGTTATCCTACAGACAGTCAAGCTCTAATACCAACTCTGTCGGGATCCCAATCCTAAGCCATATGACTCCAGCAGGTAACACATCACATTACTTTGCGACCTCACGCACTGTAAACTCCACGGCTGCAACCTTACCTTCACTAGGACCGTTTGCATCTCTTGGCTCACGTATATGAATGTGTCGCTAACAATCATATGTTAGAGAACCTGAGTCGACATGACTCGTTATTGACCCAGGTGACATAACCGTACAGGGACATGCATACATAACCCAGCAATGCAGGTGTCGATCATCAGCGTGTGTAGACAAGTCGTAGAAAGCTACATGGACTCCATTACACTACGTTACATTTCCCTGTGGGGACAGACACAACAGCAAACAAAGATACATGCATGTCAATCAATGTGTGTGGAGCAGTAGCAAGCTACCATGGCTTAGTGGAACAACAAAGAGGCAATTCCCTGTAAGGAAGGCTACTGAAGGCATACAACTAGGTGTCGAATCCCACACATATAAGGCATTTCAAAACATACCAAAATATGCACCATATGTGTAGATACAACATGACATCACAACACAACTCTATGACTCAAGCATTTATTAAAGACTCATAAGAGTCATCAAAGTGTGATATTACATACACGGGTCATATGACCCAACACTCAAGTCATACAAGCATCAAGCGAAAGCCGATACAAACATCTACTAAAAGTGGTTGGAGGAGCCTAAAATTCTACAATGACCCTACCAAAGGAGCCAGAACTCAGTGTGGCATTCCCATGCTATCCCGGTAAACATCGAACACATCGCGTTGAACTTATAGTGAGGCTAAGGTCTCATCTACAAAATCATAATTAGGAAGTGTGAGTACAAAGGTACTCATCAAGACTTAAATCAGAACTATCTACGTATGTATCATTGTCAACGAAGGGGTTGTGGAGTTTATTGCAGCAAGCCAGCTTTTACTCTTAGCTAACATGTTCTACGACTACAAGCAGTATCTTTGAGGCGGGATTGCGCACATGAGTCCACATATTCGCCAAATCAATACACCACTATGGATCCACCCCTGTCTCCTTACGAGAAGGCCGTGCATAGCACTCACACTTATCTTGCTTATTTTAGAGTATCCATTTGAAGTTGTCTATGTGCCACATAATGTTTCCAAGTAGTCCATATCTGAGGATGCGGCTATTCAAACAGATTAATTCACCCAGCAGGGGTATACTTCTTCACACATCCTCTCACCACTTATCACCATATGCACGTCATGCATCTCGGCAACCTTCAAGCGGAAGCACTAGCGTGGGCGTCGGCCATGTCCGTTAAGCACACAAGACCCTAGTCCAGGTTTATCGCCTATTTGAGACTGAACCTGCAAGGACGTGTGACCGAAGTTTCCTCTACGGCCTCAAACGATGTGCACAGGGTTCCACAAGCCCACCATTCGGGTGCCACTTGGTACATCGTGCCATGGTATATCTACCGCACCGAACCTACCCCATCGGGCAGAGCTAAACACACCGCCAATACTTTTCCTACAAACACCACAAACTAGTTGCAACTCCTGGACAGAGATCTAGGCGACTAATAAGCCGAGAGGGTCCATTGGTTTTGGGCCCAATGCATGGTCGTATCTTGAGTTGGATAACATACATAGAAGTCAGTTCTTAAGGACGGTCCCAATGAGACAACCCACCTTGTACTCCCACATGGACTCTCATCGCTACCTTCACTAAATCAGATTCACGCACTTTACTCCCACATAGTTGGACATCAACAAAAGTATTCTGGTTCAACCTCCATATGGATCAGACCCGACATTACTCTAAGTTTAGCACGCATAATAAACAAACATGGATGAGTAAGCACAACAAGACTCAAGCAATTGCTACCCATGCTAAGTGGTTTCAACTATTTACTATGACAAAGATAGGTCATGCAAAGTAATGGGTTCAACTATGGAGAACATGAAACAGTTGAATCGTGGTTGTCCTAATGTAGTGAAACAGAGAAGGAGCGAGAGAGTGGGTTTCTATAAGTATGCTCAAGGGGGTTGCTTTCCTCACTGTTCTGAATATAGTACTTCTCTTTATTAATGTCAACAGTCACCTCGTCGGAACCATCGTCCACCGAGAAGGAACAACACCGACAAAATAAGGAAAGAACACATTCAATGCAATGTAGCAAACATGATGTATAATAAGGTATGTTAAGGTACTGAAATCACCTAGGTCAATATTTGATCATATTAATTGAAGTAGAATTCAAATATACATCAAATTCCAACTCCAAACTATTATTAAAATAGGTGCTAATCATGAAATGTCCTACTTGGTGATGTTAACTAGTTAATACATGCGTGAACATGGCATAAAAAATTCCTTGCATTTTCTGATAGTTTTTCATACATTAATTATTTTAGTCTGAGCTATGGTTGAATTTCTAAGAATTTTTGAAGCTTAAACTATTTTCTAGAAATTCGATAGTTGTTTTAATTCCACAAATTATTAACTGCATTATCAGGGGTCATGCTTGCGTCGGCACGTCAATAGGGCTAGCCTGCGTCAAACCTGACCTGTGGAGCCCACTGGTCACTGACTCAAGGTCATCTTTAAGGGCTGACAGGTGGGGTCAACCTGTCATCCGCACACAGCTAATCCCCGCGTTGGCCATGCTTTGACTCACTGCGGGGCTCACTTTAGCCTCGGTATGGGTTAATTAGCAGGGGGGTTAAACCCTAATTAGGCTGGCCACATTATTATGCCGGAGCTGGCTGGCAATGACCAACAATGCAGCAACGACTCGCCGTAGTTGACCTAGGGGCATTGGTTGGGAACGCTGAGGGCACCGGAGGGAACCCCTCGCTCAGGTGCATCCAAGGAAACATACGACACGTGGCGGGGTGGTCGGAATTGACACCGGCGACGAGCTCAGCGACATCGCAATTTGGGCGAAGAGGAATCGATTGCTACGACAGCTAATCCAAGCGGGTTAGAGAGGGGATTCACGGAAAGGCACACAACGCATCAGATGGCAGGCTCAGCGGGCTCGGGGAGGCACCGGAAGCAACAGAACAATGGTGGCGAGCCAAGGTCACCGGCAATGATGAGGAGCTCGATGGCAACGATGCAGGGGGTCCTCGGGTCACTTCCTTCATCTTGGGGGACGAGGCCGATGAAGCGAAGGTTAAGGGCACAACACGGGGGCTCGGTGAGGCCATTGGTCGCGGCAGCAACAAGCGGTAGCGATGGGAGCACTCGTCCATGGTGAGAAGAGAGTGAGGGAGAGGCGAGGGGGGGGGGGAATGGATGGGTCAGCGAGATGCGGATGGCTCCGCGAGTTCTATCCCCAGCGTCGACGAGGAGGCATCTAGCAGGAGGTGGACGAGGACGGTTTCTCGCTTGACACAGAGCCGCCTCTCTGCTATAGCGAGAGGAGGAAGACGACAGGAGGTGCGTGGGCTCGGCCAGGTTGGTGGACCGAACACGTAAATTTCTCTCTCTCTATCTCGTTTTTCTTATTTGTTTCAGTTTTCTGAATTCTCTAATATGTTTTCAATTTGGTTTATAACCAAATCACTTTTGTATCTTTCGAAAATTATTATGTGGCCTGATAATATATACTCACAGCCACTCATAAATTTTTAGAATTATTGGAATTGTAATTCTTCTGTAGCGCAATTAAATCCAACTCAAATATTTATTTTTTAATTCAAAGCCCAAAAATAAATGCTTTTGTGATTCCAAAATAATGGGTGGCATTTTAAATCATGCCAATATTTTATTAGAATACGAGGCACATTTTCTTGGATCTATTTGAAGCAATTTTTATCTGGATTATTTGATAAAATTATTTCTGAGGCTTGATCATTCCTCCATTCAAATTCAGTTGAATTTAAAAATACATGCATGGATGCTCACTGAAGCAACTAATATAAATATTTGGAAACAAATTCTAGGGTTGTAACATACTCCCTCTGTCCCAAAATAACTGTCTCAACTTTATACTACTTCTAGTATAAATTTGTACTAAGCTTAAGACAATTATTTTGGGACGGATGGGGTAGGTTTCAAAGGGGTAAAAGTGAAAAAGAAAGTCTCCCATCAACTAGGCACATCCACGGCTATGGAGATGCCCATCAATCGGTATCAATGTGAGGAGATGGGAATGCCATGTAATGGATGCACTAGAGCTATAAGTGTATGAAATCTCAAGTGAAGCTAAGTGGGCATGCATACAACTTGCTTGCTCATGAAGACCTCGAGCATCTGAGGAAGCCCGTGATTGGAATATAGAAGCCAAGTTCTATAATGAAAAATTCCCACTAGCATATGAAAATGAAAAAACACGATACTATCTACATGAAAGACATGGTGCTACTTTGACGCACAAGTGTGAAAAATAGGAAGTAGCGGTGTCCCTTCACTCTTTTTTTTATCTTTTTATCTTTTTACATTTTTTATCTTTTTTTATTTTCGCTTTTTTCTTTATCTTTCATCTGGAGTCTTATCCTGACTTGTGGGGGAGTCATTGTCTCCATCATCCTTTCCTCACTAAGGCAGTGCCCTAATAATTAAAAGCATCACACTTCTAGTTACTTACATCTCGATATAAAAACTACTAAACAATTTGACTCTATATGAATGCGTCTAGTAGTGTACCAGGATGTGCAATGATCTACCATAACATGTAAACAATGATGAATGGTGGATTTTCCTCAAATACTATGTCAGCTATATGATCATGCAAAGCAAAATGAAAATGAGTGTACTAGTCATATGATGTAACGGTGGTAATTGCATGGCAATATATCTTGGAATGTCTATGGAAATGCCATGATAGATAGGTATGGTGGATTTTTTTAGGAAGATATAAGGTGGCTTATGTGCAACATAATGTATCATGTCGTGGTGTTTGGATGCACCTGTGAAGTTTGCACCGATCCTCGAGGTTAGAATAGGCAATGCACGGTACCGAAGAGGCTAGCAAAATATGGAAGCGTGAGAGTGTGTACATCCATGGATTCACAATAGTCATAAAGAACTCAGATACTTATTGAAAATCTTTATTAGCTCTTTTGAAGAAAAATACTACTCACATGCCCCAAGAAAGGAGGTTGACAGAAGTTAACCATCGTGCGCCCTCGACCTAAACAGCCCTATGATTTCAACAAGGAATAAGAATGCTCACACATCATCACCATGCCATAACCAATATTTAGATGAACAGAGAATTAACACCCTTTAACTATCAATATTTCTACTAACCAACAACCATTCAGTCATGCCCTGTGATATTACCACATCAATATCATTAACCCACAATTTCTCTTTTATGTGCTACATGAAGGTTTTGATTATGCACTCCTTGAGTACCTATTATTTTTGGACTAGTCTTATAACCCTTGAAAATTACTTTCACTATTTATTAAACTCTCAAACAAATTTTGGTGAAGAACAAGAGTGCAATTATTCCTATAAAATCAGTATGTCACCGTTCTCTAAAAGATATAAGTGAAGAAGTACAGCTACAACTTAGCTCAAAAGATATAGGTGAAGCACATAGAGTATTCTAACAGATCTTGGTGATTGGTGAACATCCGTATGTCTCAAGAGGGTGTGTATAGAAAGTAATGATTGTTGAAAAAAAATAAAAGGAAACTAAAACACACGACGCACCAAGAAAAACTCATATCATGTGATGAATAAAAATATAGCTCCATGTGACATACCGATGGATTGAGACGAAAGAGGGGATGCCTTATGGGACATCCCCAAGCTTAGACGCTTGAGTGTTCCTAGAAATTCACTTGGGGTGCCTTGGGCATATGTAATCTTAGGCGCCTTGCTGCTCCTTATTTGTTCGTCCAGCGTGATAACGCCCAAAATTTGAAAACTGCAGCACACAAAACTTAACAGAAAACTCATGAGATCCGTTAGTATGATAGGCGAACCATAAACTTTAGGTACCAATATAAATTTATTAATATTTCATTACTGTATAAGCTATTGTATGCTAACATCTCCATGACTTATACGGCCTACATAATCCATAGCATCATCAAAACAAGCAAACTATGCAAGCAGAATCAGAATTTGTCTATAACAGAACAATGTGTAGTGATCAGCAAAAACACCATACTTCTGTACCTCCGTCAACTCTCAAAAATTAGGAAACCTAAGAAATTTGGATAGAAATACTTTGTAAGAAATTCAGATCAAAAATACGTTCCATTAAAAACAGAGAATTTTTGCACTAGACATAAAATTTATGTTTTACACCGTATCAATTGTACTTATCACTGAAATCAACCCAAAGTCTTTACTTGGCACAAAAAATAATTTAAACAAAAAAACACAGTCATTATAGTAGAAATAATCATGTGAAATCACACAAACATGAAGTATTCGGTTGTCTCCTAGCAAGCTCTTTCCTTATAGCCATGAAGATAGGCTTGGGATAATGATGATGCTCACATAAAAGACAAGAATAGAAGAACAAAGGGAGCATCATAAAGCATGTGAAAAACACATGTAAGTCTAACATACTACCTATTAATAGGCTTTTATAGGATAAAAATTCTCAATACAAGTGAAATCTAACATATGCAAATACGAAAAGTGAAGCATTAATAATTTCGACACAAAGAGAGGTAATTGAGTAACATGAAAATTCCTATGACCATATTTGCCTCTCTCATAATAATAACATGTAGTATCATAATCTAAACAATATAACTATCATGTAAACCATTTTGTCCATGATCCACATGTATGAAAGTTTTATAATCTTCCAGGATAGTAGGATTAACATCAACAAAATCATGACCTCTCCAAACCCACTTTGGTCAAAAAATCCAAAAGATTGATCATTCTCCAAAGTAGTGGGATCATTATTACCTAAAGTTGACACTATTCCAAAGCGAATTGCAGTAGTATTGCAAATATCATAATAATTAATAGATTCATCATGAATCTTAAAATTATCAAGATCACAAGAAACATCATGATTATCACCCCAATAAAGATCATTAGGGCATTGATATTCATAGAATTTATACTAAAAACATGGTAATCAAGCTTTTCATTCAAGGAACTATCATGAATCACTTTATAAATTTATTTTAACACTTCATCACAATTTTTAGATTCATGATTTCCAAGCAAGACCTCATAAAGATAATCTAGTGCACTCTCACTAGAAATTGGTTCAACATAATCAGGTCTTTTGAAAAGATTAGCAAGTGGACAATGATACATTTATCTTAAATTATTTTGTTTTACTTTCTGTTTTTGTTGACAAAAATAAAGATAGAATTACTGGGAAAGTAGAGAATAGAACACGTGAATTCTAATTGGTGTGTTGGTACCTAATAAGAACTTGGTGATACTCCCCGGCAATGGTGCCTCAAATCCTTCCTGATATTTATGGTCTGCATTGGGTTTTTCCCCAAAGAGGAGGGGATGATGCAGCATAGCAGAGGTACATATTTCCCTCCATGAGAACCAAGGTTATCGAACCAATGGGAGAACCACATAATTTCCCGTCTTCAGCGTCTACACACAAAACAGCACACACTTGCACCCAACGCGGGCAAGAGGGTTGTCAATCCCCTTGAACTCGTTACTTGCAAGCGATAAGTAGTGATAGATAGATAATTTAAACATATTAAATTTTAAAAAGTAAATGTAAATAATAAAATGCAACAAGGTATATAGAGTTTTGTAAATATATTTGTGAATAGACTCGGGGGCCAGAGTTTTCGCTAGAGGCTTCTCTCTCGTGGAAAGCATACGGTGGGTAAACAAATTAGTGTTGGGAAATTGATAGGAAAGCACATAGTTATGCAATATTTATTCATGGAAATGATCACGCATACATGCATCACTTCCGTAAGCAAGTAGACTAACTACTGTGTGCACCTACTACTACTACTCCACCAACTGATCACTATCCAGCATGCATATAGGAAAACGTAGTAATAGTTAGAGGATAATGACATGATGTAGACAAAGTTAATCCAATTAGTATGAATGAACCCCATCGTTTTACCCTTTGTGGTAGCAATACAATATGTGTCATGTTCCTTTCTGTCACTGGGATTGAGCACCGCAAGATTGAATGCACTACAATGCCCTCTCCCACTAAAGATAAATCAATCTAGTTGGCCAAACCATATCAATAGATCAATGAGAATGAAGAAGCTATCAATATCATGCATATCATAATTTAGAGAAGACTCACATATTATTCATGAATAATATGAACATAAACCCACAATTCATCAGATCCCAACAAACACACCGCACAAAAGTGATTGCATAATATAGATCACCGAGGGAATGGCAGTGATCATGGCAACGAAGAACATAGATAGAGATAGAAATCTACGTACTAGCTATGGACCCATAGGTATGTGGCGAACAACCAACACATCACCATGGGAGCAACAATGTGGATGTAGATGCCCTCCGTGATTGAGCCCCCCTTCAGGATGGCACTGGAATAGGGCTCCAGATGCTCACACGGCGGAACAGAGATTCATGGCGGCAAAAAAAGTGTTTCAAGATGCCCTCTAGGGTTTTTGGAATATACCTGAATTTACAGGCGAGATAACGAAGGCTGGAAGCTGGGAGGTGGCCCTTAGCCATCAGGTCGTAACCGCCCCCTGAGCGTGCCCCGTTGGCTTTAGGGCGCCTTGTGTGCCCTCCTGTGCTCCTCCGAAGCTTCCAGGTCTTTATTCGGTCCAAAAAAATCATCAAAAAGTTTCAGGGTATTTGGATTTCGTTTGGTACAATATTCCCGAAAAGCCAAAAACATGAGGAAAACATTAGGTGGCACTTTGCATTGGGTTAACAATTTAGTGCTCAAAAAATATTAAATGACAAGTGAATGCCTAAAAAGTGTCCTAGAACGGTAATATATTATCATGGAACAATAACATATCATAGATATGTTGGAGACGTATCACTCTCCTCCTTATCTTTTTCATCTAATGAGCTCATAGTTTCAGCCATTTCTTCTTTCTTAGGTTCCTGCAAAGTATTAATCTCTTCCGAGGTAGCACACATTCTCTCTATAAATTCTTTAACATAAGCACTAGAAGCATAGTTTTCATAGCAATATTGAAGTATGAAAATATCAGATTTGTAAAGAATAGCATCATACTTTTCAATCAGAGAAGCAATTTCATATGCACCCTTAAAAGCAACAAATTCTTCAGTTTATTCAATATCATAGTAACTATAGACATCCTTGGCTTAATAATATAGTATTTCATTATCATTAAACTCACATTGGTAGGGTAGGTGTTTTTTAGTTTCTTTAGAACAACAATTAAAATCATATATTTCGCATAGATTCCAAGCATAGCGATTCAAACAATGAATTTGACGCCATAAGAGTTTCCCTTTTTGAGATAATGGGTATCCCACAAAATAAGCATGCTCATCTAATGATTTCCCCTCAACTAAGATAGTTGGGTTTTCATCATGAGCACAAAGGGATTGAAGATGATCCAAGTAGAATGCTTCGACAATATGGTAGACTTTGCGTGGTTCCTCAACCACTGGGTTAGCAAGTATGCATTTACTACCCATAAAGAAAGATAGAAAAAACAAAAAACAGAAAACAAAATTACTTAGTGATAAATCAAACAAACACACACGAGAATATTAACCCCACGCTATTGCTCCCCGGCAACGATGCCAGAAAAAGGTCCTGATAACCCACAAGTGTAGGGGATCGTTTGTAGACTTTGTCGATAAGTAAGAGTGTCAAACGCAATGAGGAGCTAAAGGTAGAATTAATATTCTTTCAAGTTCTATCGACCACCAATACAACTCTACGCGCAATAATGTTCACTTTACCTAGTACAAGAAATAAACTACTTTGCAAGAAAAAAATAGTAGTTAGTTGGTGTAATAGGCAGTTATGCAAGAAAATAAAGAACAAGTAAATAAGAGTTATGGTGTGTTTAAATAAATATTAATTAGGTTAGTTGTTTAGTAGAAATATTTTGTAACACAAGAGAAAGATTTGTC
This sequence comes from Hordeum vulgare subsp. vulgare, assembly GCF_904849725.1. Taxonomy (NCBI): domain Eukaryota; kingdom Viridiplantae; phylum Streptophyta; class Magnoliopsida; order Poales; family Poaceae; genus Hordeum; species Hordeum vulgare. The sequence goes on along the minus strand of NC_058521.1, from coordinate 158,728,472 downwards.
CCTTGGCAATTGATAACTAGACCATTTATTATTATTGCAGTTTTATATGAGGGCGAGGCATGAGCTAACATACTTTTTGTACTTGAATCATATGAACTTATGATTGGAACTGTAGAAAGCATCCGCAACTAGTAAAGATCATTAAGGTAAAACCCAACCATAGCATTAAGTAACAAATCCTCTTTACTCCCAGACACAACAACACCTTTATTCGGGTTTGTGTTTCCGTCACTCATGTAACCCACTATAAGTGTATTATCAAAGTATTGAAACACCCTATAACGGTAATCCCACATGTGCTAGCAACAAGATGGGTACCATAGGATAAGACCAAAATAAAACATACAACTGGAACCAATCACGATCATCAATCAACCCATACAACAAAATAAGTCTACTCACACATCATAGTATAGCCACACATCATTGGGTAATAATATATAGCATCAATCACCATATTTAAGTACAGATTATAACAGGGAAAAGAGGAGTTACATTGCTGCACAGAGGGGGAGATAGTTGGTGGTGACAGCAGCGAAGTTGTTGGTGTAGATCGTCATCATGATGGTTGCCCCGGCGGTGTTCCGACGCCACTAGGAGAGAGAGGGAGAGATCCCCCTCCCTTATTATTCTTCCATGGTATCCCCATTAGATGGTAGGGTAGTTTACTCTCTGGTTTATGGCCACCGTGGCTCATGGAGGGTAGGAGACCCTCCGAGATTGGATATCTCTTTGTTTTTCTTTTGTTTCCATGTCTTGTTTTCTCGCATTTCACCATTTATTAAATATACGGAGATCCGTAACACCGATTGTGCTGAAATTTTGAGGGGATTTCTCCTAGGAAATTGTCTTTCTTCACAGAAAGAAGGGCCCCAACCGATTTATAGGGAGTCCCAAGGTAACACAGCACGCCCATACCACCTGAGGATGCGATGTTTGCCTTGCATCCACCTCGAGCACCATCTTCCGTTGATTCTTCTTCCCAAAATTCACATATATATTCCAAATTAAATTTCTGTAAATTTTTATCACGTTTAGACTTTGTTGGATTTTTTGCCAAACATGCAAACAAACAAAAACTGCCAATGGGCACTGGATCAATATGTTAGTCCCGGAAATATAATAAATAGTTGTCAAAAGTATATGAAAGTTGTAGAGTTTTTGCATGAAATAATCAAAATTTATAGATACTATGGACATGTATCACACCTTCACTACAGAAAAAGGGTCTTGAGGGCATGGAAGCCGAGTCGAACAACAAAGGGCCACCAAAGAAGTAGAGACCATGTGGGGGACCGCAGATAGGATCGAGGAGTATGTCCCATAACTGATCCCACTTCACAAGGTGATGATTACACAAGCGAAGTATGGGGAAAGAGATAGCACACCGAAGTTGACCGCGATAATAGCAACACTGATAGCACAAACAAAGCTACCATCTCCATCAATCTGGGCCAATAGCCCTCCTGATTCACACTCCTTGGAGGTCGAGCCCCATGAACTTTTCACGCCGGGAGGCGGCGGATGCGCGTTGGCCAAAGCAGTAGCATCATCCCCAAAAAACACTGCCAGTGCCATCAGGCTCCTTTCGACGCCCATTGAGGGCAACGACGGAGGGACACTATCAAGAGAAGCAAAAAAGCATATGTGCATTGAAAGGACACATGTGGCTACAACAAGATAACATATAAACCATCACATGCAAAAAAATCCAAGCTCCATCTAGAGCTCATCCACCGCATGAACCAACACACTCAGGCGGTATCCGCCAACCAGGTGGGAAATGAAAGCCTCTCAGGATAGAATGATTCACAAGAACATCCTTCACCAGCCCAGAGAATTCAGGAAGCAATACCACTGGTGGATAGGTTGAAGGCCACACCCACAAACCAACACCTCCTGGTGGATCTCACCAAGGTCATTCACATGATGACTTGCCTTCATCACATGGAAAGTGAAAGCACATATGCTCTCTTAGTGATTTTGATAATTCATGAAACCATACATTTTCCCTTGGGCGAACACTTTTACCTAGATATTTCAGGAATAGTGCATGGAAAGCTTTGGCTAAAGGTTAATGTGGAGATGCCCCTTGATGCAAGAAAGGAATAGGATTGGCTCAAGCTTCAAGCTAGAAGACTCTTCATTTTATATTTGTTAGAAAGCCAATACTATTAAAAGGGGGTGAGATAGTTAAATGAACTGATTGCTCAAAGTTAGCCACCAAAATACTTAGTCATTTTTCCCACATATCCATTATGTCCAATTCTACATTCTCAAAATCGGTGTCACCAACTCTCACATTTTGGACCCACCGACTTTGACCTCACACGGAAACCCTGGCCATTCCCACCAAATCGGTGCAACCGAATCCATATCTATGCTACTGAGTTTAAGTGACCAACTTTTGGGTGCCTCGGTACACTAAATCGGAATTTCCAAGTTTGAGTATCGGTGCCACTGAGTTTGGCCATCTGACCGTTAGCCACATTTCCGGTGACACCGAGTTTCATATATCGGTCTCACCCAGATTCGAAAGTTGCTTCCTTTGTGGTAATCGGTACCACTGACTTTTTCACTTCGGTGTCACCGAGTTTGCCACTTTGTGTGTAACGGTTGGATTTTGTGTGCTGCCTATATATACCCTTCACCCACCTCTCATTCGTGGGAGAAGCAATTAGAACAAACACTTCATTACCACATCCATTTTCTAAGAGACAACCACCTACTCATGTGCTGAGACCAAGATATTCCAATCCAGTCATTTGAAACTTGATCTCTAGCCTCGCCAAACAGCTTTCCATCAAATCAATCTCTCCTACCCATGCATATTCTATGAGAGAGTGATTTTGTGTTGAGGAGACTATATTTAGAAGCACAAGAGCAAGGAGTTCATTGATCTACCACATCTATTACCTTTTGGAGGGTGGTGCCTCCTAGATTGGTTAGGAGTCGCTTGGGAGCCTCCTACTTTGTGTTGTGGAGTTGAACCAAGATGTTTGTAAGGGCAAGTAGACCGCCTACTTCATGAAGATATACCATGAGTAAGGCTAGTCCTTTGTGGACGGAAGACGTGGTGGAATAGACAAGGCCGCTTCTTTGTGGACCCTTCGTGGGTGGAGCCCTCCATGGACTCTCGCAGTCGTTACCCTGTGTGGGTGAAGTCTCCACTAACATGGGCGTACGATAGCGCCACCTATGAGAACCATGGAAAAAATTGTTGTGTCAACCTTTGTGTTTGATATCCTAATCTCAACTCCTTTACATTTGCAAAGTCTTCACTTTTCCGCTGCCATTTATATTAACTAGCATGTGTAGGGTGCATTAGACCTGTTACAACTCCTCAATTTCTGCCTTCCTTGAAATTGGGTTAGGCTAAGATTTTTATCTTGACAAGTAGTCTATTCAGCCCCCTCTAGACACATCTTCTATCGATCCATCAATTGGTATCAGAGCAATGTCTCCAAAACCTTGGTTTTATCACCGTCGTGGCAAGATGAGTGTGACTAGTTCCGGGATTTTTAGTTGTGGAGTGCCTATTCTTGATGGGAGTACTTTAGACAATGGAAAGCTGAAATGCTTGATATACTTGATGAGTTCCATTTGTGCAAGTATGTTGAATATCGCTATGCACCTCCCATTGATCCCATACATCCTTCTGATGATGATGAAATTGATATGCGTGGTAATCTTAACAATGTCAATCTAATCATTAGAGGATTACCAAGAAATGTTCTTAATCAGTTGCAAAACTTTGAGTGTGCTCATACCCTGTGGAACGACTTAGAGAAAAGATATCCAGATTATTCCTTGAAAAATCTTGATACCATGGTCCACAAACACATTGTTTCCACAAAATGAAGTCAACCGATCCTAACTTTGATAAATGCTTATTTGAGCTTCGTGACCTCATGCGTGCCAAAGGAGATGTCATTACTATTAACAATATTATCGTTGAAGCCATTTGAATGCATAAACATGAACATTGTCATAGTTAAAATTTTGATGAAACTCTTGTCTCTTATGAGGGAACTTCATCTGATGATAGTTATGCGGAGCATGGCTACTATGATGAAGATGAGGACTTTGACATAGAGTATGAGAAGACCTTGATGAACCTTAGTCTTATGGCGAACCTTAGAGACTACATTGCCAATGGTAAGGAGTGGGTTCTCGAAAGTGGATGCCCCAATCACATGACCGGAGATAAATACATGTCCCATGAGATCACACCGAACTGTTGACCTCGAAGGTATGTGACTTTTGGAAATAACTCCAAGGGTAAGGTACTTACTCTTGGTAAGGTGGTCGTATCTCATGATAGTTCCATTCAAAATGTCATGATTTTTGAATCCCTTGGCTACAATCTTCTTTCCCTATCTAGACTAGCAGACTTTGGTTTCGACATGCTATTTACGAAAGTTGAATGCTGAGTGTTTCGCAGTGACAACCATAAAATTGTCTTTACTAGTTTCCATAGAGGTGATCTATACATTATTGGCTTCTCCAAAATATCCAAACCCCGTACATGTCTTATTGCAAAATCATCTAAAGGTTTATTTATGGCATAGAAGGTTAGGACATGTAGGTATGCGTAACCCTGACAAGCCCCAAGAACACTAATGTGGATACTTTTCTTGAAGAAGAAGGTATCTCACATGAGTTCTCGGCGACGTACGCACCTCAACAAGATGGAGTTGTTGAGAGGAAGAACCAGACTCTCATAGAGATGGTGAGAATGATGCTTGACGAATACAAGACTCCAAGACACTTTTGGGCAGAAGCCGTGGAACCAGCTTGCCATGCCATAAACTGACACTACCTACATAAGCTTTTCGGTAAAACGGCATACGAGCTACTCACCGGTAACAAACCCCAAGTTGGATACTGATACGTCTCCATCGTATCTACTTTTCCAAACTCTTTTGCCCTTGTTTTGGACTCTAACTTGCATGATTTGAATGGAACTAACCCGGACTGACGCTGTTTTCAGTAGAATTGCCATGGTGTTGTTTTTGTGCAGAAATGAAAGTTCTCGGAACGTCCTGAAAATTTGCGGAGAATATTTCTGGAAAATATGAAAAATACTTGTGCAAAGATCCACCGGAGAGGACGGGCCAGTGGGCCACAAGCCCTGTAGCCGCGGCCTCCCCCCTGGCCGCGGCTACGAGGCTTGTGAGGCCCACATGGCTCTGTCGCCCCCCAATTCCAGTGCTATTTATTCCCTTTCATCCCGGAAAAAATCAAGAGAGAAGAGTTCATCGCGTTTCATGATCCAGAGGCGCCGCCACATCCCGTTCTTGCCCTGGAGGGCAGATCTGGAGTCTGTTTTGGGCTCCGGATCAAGTAGAACGTCGCCATCGTCATCATCAACCTTCTTCCCTCTCCAATTCCATGAAGCTCTTCATCGTTCGTGAGTAATCTATTTGTAGGCTCGCTGGGCGGTGATGAGTAGGATGAGATCTATCATGTAATCGAGTTAGTTTTGACGGGGATTGATCCCTAGTATTCACTATGTTCTGAGATTGATGTTGCTACTACTTTGCCATGCTTAATGCTTGTCACTAGGGCCCGAGTGCCATGAATTTAGATCTGAAATGTTGTCACCAATATATGTGTGTTTTAGATCCGATCTTGCAAGTTGTAGTTACCTACTATGTGTTATGATCCGGCAACCCCGGGGTGACAATAAGCGGAACCACTCCCGGTGATGACCATAGTTTGAGGAGTTCATGTGTTCACCAAGTGCTAATGCGTTGGTCCGGTTCTTTATTAAAAGGAGAACCTTAATATCCCGTAGTATCCATTTGAACCCCGCTGCCACGGGAGGGATGGACAATAGATGTCATGCAAGTTCTTTTCCCTAAGCACGTATGACTACACACAGAATTAATGCATGCCTACATCACACTGACGAACGGGAGCTAGTCAGATATCTCTCCGTGTTATAACTGTTGCATGATGAATGTCATCCAACAAATCATCGATCCATTGCCTACGAGTTTGTCACACTGTCACTGCTACTTGCTCTGCCGTTACTACTGTTGCTGCTACTGTTACTTGCTTTGTCCTGCTGCTGCTGCCACTACTGTTGCTACTACTGTTACTTGCTACTGTTGTTGCTTGCTACTGTTGCTATTTGCTACTGCTGTCACTATTGTTGTTCCTTGCTACTGCTGTTACTCGTTACACTACTGCTACCTGCTACAATACTTTACTGGCGCCATTGATACTTCAGTTAGGAATAATCTACCGTCAACAGATTCTTCCCTAGCACCGTTTGCTATCATACTACCTTTGCTGCTTATACCTTGCTTGCAGATACTAATCTTTCAGGTGTGGTTGAGCCGACAACTCAACTGCTAATACTGGAGAATATCCTTTCACTCCCATCGTGTCGAACAAATAAATTTGGGTTGAATACTCTACCCTTGAAAACTGTCGCGATCCCACACGCTGGTGGGCCATTGCAAGACAGTTGCTAATTGTTGAGCAACTGGAAGCAGCTCTTTTCTGGCGCCATTGCCGGGGAGGATAGCTATATTCTCTGAGTCACTTGGGATTTATATCGGCTGATCATTATGAAGAATCTGAAAGATCCAAGAACCAAAGTCTTGCCCTCAACTACGAGGGGAGGTAAGGAACTGCCATCTAGCTCTGCACTTGATTCACCTTCAGTTATGAGTAAGTTTGCGACACCACCTCCTGCTAGAAATCTTGATTTGTCGCCTATGCTTGATGATACCATGCCTGATACTGCTAGAGATACTATGCCTGATACTGCTAGACATACTATGCCTGATACTGCTAGAGATGCTATGCCTGATACTGCTATCCATGATGCTATGCTTGATACTGCTTTGCCTGATGATGCTAGAGATGCTATTTTTCCTGATGATGCTATGCTTGATACTACTAGAGATACTACTTTGCCTGATATGCCACTAGGGGTATTCCTTGATGCTCATATTACTAGAGTTACTGCCAATGCTCGTGATGCTTCTGAAACTGCCGATACTATTGAGATAGAACCTGCTTTTGCTCCTGCTAGATCTAGCTCTCCTTGATATGAATTGCTTGATATACCTGAGGGTTAAGTTATGGAGGGAGAGATAGCTGAGGAGTTTCTTGCATGTAAGGATGCCTATGACGCTGAATAATTACTACTCAAGTGGAAGGAAAAATCTCTGAAAGCTAGGATGAAATACGACCCGACGTTTGCCACTTCACCTATCTTTATCACCGATGAGGATTATGAATTCTCTGTCGACCCTGAGATAATCTCTCTAGTCAAATATGATCCTTTCCACGGTTATGAGTCTGAGACGGTCGTAGCCCATCTTACCAAACTACACGATATAGCCACCCTTTTCTCTAGTGAGGAGAAGATCCGCTACTACTATATCCTTAAGCTGTTTCCTTTCTCTTGCTAAAGGATGACGCTAAAGCCTGGTTCACTTCTCTTGCTCCTGGATGTGTGAGTAGTCCCCAGGATATGGTCTATTACTTCTGTGAGAAATATTTCCCTGCCCATAAGAAGCAAGCTGCCTTGCAGGAAATATACAACTTTGCTCAACGTAAAGAAGAGAGTCTCCCACAAGCTTGGGGGAGGCTCATCCAGCTACATAATGCTTTGTCTGATCACTCTCTTAAGAAGAACGAGATACTTGATATCTTCTATAACACACTTACCGATGCTTCTAGAGACCACCTAGATAGTTGTGCCGGTTGTGTTTTTAGGGAACGAACTATAGAACAAGCTGAGATTCTACTGAATAACATCTTGATCAACGATAATGCTTGGACTATTCCCGAACCACCTCCTAAGCCAACTCCTAAGAAAAGAGGTATTCTATTCCTCAGTCCCGAAGATATGCAAGAAGCCAAGAAATCTATGCAAGAGAAAGGCATTAGATCTGAAGAAGTCAAAAATCTACCGCCTATCGAAGAGATCCATGGTCTCGATAACCAGATACAAGTAGTAGAGATGAATTCTCTGCGTAGATTCAAGGAGAGTGATATTCCTTTTGACAAACCTGCTAGCCTATGCTTTGATGAATTTGACAACTTTGTTGCCAAACAACAGAGTTTCAATGATTATGTTAGCAGACAATTGAAACAAAGTACTCGTATGCCTAGTCATTTAAGTGCTTGTGTAGACACAAATGTCAATGATCTGAAGCTTCTGAGTAAACATGCCTCTATGATTACTACTCAGGTAGAACAAGTACTTAAAGCTCAGAATGACTTGCTCAATGAATTAAATGACAAGTCTGTCAAAGTCATTACTAGAGAAGGCAAAACGACTCAGGAACCTTTGTATCCTGAAGGCCATCCTAAGAGAATTGATCAAGATTCTCAAGGAATTAATGCTGATACACCCAGTCATCCTAAGAAGAAGAAGAAGGATGATAGAAACCTACATGTCAGTTCACCAAATACTGTCACACCTGAAGAACCAAATGATATTTCTGTGTCTGATGCAGAAACACAATCTGGTGATGAACATGAACCTGGTGACAATATGGACAGCGATATTCATAATAATGCTCAACCTAGGAATGATAAGGATGTGGAGATTGAACCTACGGTTAATGTTGATAACCCACAACCTAAGAGATACGATAAGAATGACTTCACTACTAGGAAGCATGGTAAATAAAGGGAGCCATGGGTTCAGAGACCCATGCCCTTTCCTCCTAAGCCATCCAAGGAAAAGGATGATGGGGATTTTGAGCTCTTTATTGAAATGTTGAGACCCGTCTTTCTGCAGATGCGGTTAATTGATATGCTCAAAATGTCTCCATATGCCAAGTACATGAAAGATATCTAGACCAATAAACGGAAGATACCAGATCTTGAGATCTCCACCATGCTTGCCAATTACACTTTCAAAGGTGGAACTCCTAAGAAACTTGGTGATCCCGGAGTGCCCACTATACCTTTCTCCATTAAAGGAAACTACGTAAGAACTGCCTGATGTCACCTTGGAGCCGGTGTTAGTGTTATGCCTCTCTCTCTTTATCGTAGACTTGAACTGGATAAGTTAACACCCACTGAAATTTCTCTGCAAATGGACGACAGACCAATTGCTTTCCCTGTAGGCATTTGCGATGATGTGCATGTTGTGGTTGCTAACGTTACTATCTTGACGGACTTTGTTATCGTGGATATTCCTGAGGATGATGCCATGGCAATCATTCTGGGAAGACCATTCTTAAACACCGCAAGGGATGTTATAGATTGCACCAAAGGCCATGTCACCTTCCATGTCAACGGTAATGAGCATATAGTGCACTTTACGAAGGAACGATATCAAGTACATTGCATCAATGCTATCGAAAAAACTTCATTGATTCTTATTGGGAGCTTTGAATGCCCTATTCCTCGTATTAAGAGGAAGTATGATTTGCTTGTTGGGGAGACTCATATCCCCATTGAGGTGACTTAGTGGCTATTCGACAATTCTCCATTTCCTTTTGCGATTTGAAAAAGTTTTGTCATGAGGATTTGATCAACCCCATTGACAGATTTCTTTCGATGACCATGAAATGGATGAATCAAAGAGTCACATACCTCTGTTTTAAGCTTTCACTTTCTGTTGCTTAGAAGGAAAATGATAGATTTAGTTTACTTTTTCCTGTTTTCTATTTTAGCGTCCCGGAGAAAGGTACCCCGAAAATAAAAGTTCTCCGATGGTCCTGAAAATCAAATATGATTTTTTCTGGATTTTTTGAAAAATACTTGGACTGAGAGCTGGCCTGGGAGCCACAGCAATGGGCCACAAGCCCTGTAGACGCGGCCTCCCCCCCTCGCCGTGGCTACCAAGCTTGTGGGGCCCACAGGGACCCCCTCCACTCATTCCAGCTCCCATCCTCTTCTTCTACCGCCAGAAAAAAATTGTTTCGCAGCTCAAACCCATGTTCTTGCTCATTTGGCTATGATTTTCGATCTCCTTGCTCAAAGCACCATTCTCCGAACCGTTTTGGGGAAATTACTCCTTGGTAAGTGACTCTTCCATTGGTCCAATTAGTTTCTACTCTAGTGCTTTATCCTTCGCGTATTCTTGCCACCTTGGTGACCCTGTTCTTGAGCTTGAAATGTTGATTTTAGCTGGTCCCAAGTAGTTTTAGCGCGTGATATGGTCTCTAGGCACTAGTAGGTGTAGTTGCTACGAGTTGGGTTAATCCTTACTCCCTTTTCTTTCGAAGTCTCTAAAAATTTCAGAATTTTTCAAAGTTAGAAAAGGGAAAATATGAGTAGGTTATTGTGAGGCTCTTCAAGTCGTAACCCCAAGGAGGATGAGAAGAACCACCCCAAGTACGTGGTTCCTCGAGTCAGAGAAGTTCGAGAATGCGAGTGGCCAAGTGATGAATTTTTGCGTGCCGCTGGGCTTTATGAAGACTTTTATTACTTGGTGGAGAACGCGGGTCTTACCACGCTCCTTGAAGATAAGTGCCCACAATACCTCCTCCTCACCAATATTTTCGTTCAAAGCTTCCACTTTTATCCGAGGAAGAATCCTCCTATGGTTGAGTTCATGTTATACGATAAACCCCAGCGCATGACACTACAGGATTTTTGCAATGTGTGCAAATTAACTTATGTTGGGGATATTCATGATCCTCGTCCACGGGACTTGGAGGCTTTCATAGATACTATTGCTGTTGGAGAGGAGAGAGGAGTGTCTCGCGTTAGAATTGCTAGCATACATTTGCCTGTGCTTCGGTACTTCTCATTATTTGTGGGAAAATGTTTGATTAGCCGTGGGGAGGCTGGATCACTTAGCTATCCAGACCTTGCGGTTTTGCGCAAAGGCCTTTATAACAATAAGACTTATAGCCTAGGTGCTATAGTAGCTCAGCGGTTGAACACAAACCGTTCCAAAGGTGTTGTCTATGGAGGTATCTATGCTACTCGTCTTGCTAGACACTTTGAGATACCTATTAGACTTCACGAGGAAGAAGAAATGCTTCTTCCTGAGAAATATCTGGATTATGACAGCATGGTTCGCCATGATATTCTGGATAGAGATGCTAGTAGACGGATGATTTATAACCTGGTATTTAGTCAGGGTACTGGAGAGACTATTACTTTGCGTGCTCCTTCTTTGTTCAACCTTTATGCAGGAAGGTACATTATTATACCCTCGGACATCTACGTGTATTGGGGCCTAGCCCAACCATAGGTGCCCGCACCTGAGCCACCAGTTGAGTACCAGGCTCCAGTTTATCAGTGGGAGCCGAAGGAGCTCACACAGCAGCGGCGCCCTCAGTCCACTCCAGAGGTTCCAGACGGTTACTACTCACCTTGGGAGTAGACCAAGCTAGGACAAAAGCCTAATCTTGGGGGAGTACGTGTTTGCACCAACTTTACATTCATGCTTATGCTTTCACTTTGTTAGTCGGTGTTTACACTTTGCCATTGTATTATCCATGCTAGTTTATTTTCATTTTCTTGTTTTCTTGTTTTGTGTCCTTTTGGGAAAACCCAAAAAGTTTTTCCTTTCTTCTTTTGCTTGTTGGGAGCTTTCCCGTGTAAATAGTTTTCTTTTTCGTTGACTCGAGGTAGAAGACCATGGTTACAATGTTTAGTGGCTCTCGCATGCATACCTGTTCATTTGTTAAAGAGCCATATTACTTTGTCTTCTCCTTTGTGTTTGCCTGCAGATTCAGCTTAGTCCAATGCACGAGCACTCTTATTATTGTTCACATCGTTCGATCGTGCAAGTGAAAGGCAATAATGATGATATATGATGAAGTGACTGAGACTGGAAAAGCTGGTATGAACTCTATCTATTTTGTTTTTGTAAATATGACTAGCTTGTTGTCCTAGATTCAGCTTCGTTGAGAGAGAACCATGTTTGCAATGACAACTTAGAGATCATAGTTTCTGATGCCATGCTTAATTAGTTAGGAGCTTATAATGGTTTGTCTTGAATGCCAATATAGATTTTGGGATGACTATGATGTAGTATGATAGGATGGTATTCTCCTTTGAATGTTTCATGAGGCTTGACTTGGCACATGTTCATGCATGTAGTTGAAACAAAATCAACATAGCCTATATGATGTTCGTGTTCATGATGATTTATATCCTAATCATGCTTGCACTCAATGTTAGTCAAACTCATTGCATCTTGATGACTGTTGTCGCTCTCTAGTTGGTCGCTTCCCAGTCTTTTGCTAGCCTTCACTTGTACTAAGCGGAATACTGCTTGTGCATTCACTTCCATAAACCCAAAAGTTTTTCCATGAGAGTCCACCATACCTACCTATTTGCGGTATCTACCTGCCGTTCCAACTAAATTTGCATGTGCCATTCTCTAAAACATCAAGAAATAATCTATTTTGCATGCCCGAACCGCTCATGTGGTGACAGGGGGCTATTGGTATCTTCCATGTTAGGCGTGTTATCCTCGACATGTGTTTATTCACTGTCATTCATGAGAAAGGGGCCGGTAATTGGAATGCCCAGTTCCACGCTTAACTTGAAAACATAACTGTAAAACAAGACTCCCCCCGGATTGATGTTAGTATGGACGGTACCCGAGGATTTGGCTAGCCGTGGAGTGTGATTGATTCGTGGTGGGGGAGTTAAAACTTTACTTTTCTGTTGGGGAATCGCCTATAGCATGAGTATCATGGAAGATATTGAGAACTCTTGGTCATTGCGTTGACAATGAAAGCATGCCACCCAAAATTATTATCTTTGTTTTCAAATCTTGAGCTCTTGCACCTCTACAAATCAATGCTTCCCTCTGCGAAGGGCTTGTCTATTTATTTTCCTGTTGAGTCATCCTCTTCTTATATAAGCACCAATTAGAGAGAACCTCTATCATTTTTATGCTTTGCTTTTGATTGATATTGAGTATGACTATGACTGGATCTTCGTTGCTATGAATTACAATGTTTAGTCAGCCCTTGATCTTTGAAAGTGCTCTGCATTTATGTTTTGCGGTCTCAGAAACAGCTAGTGAGATACCACCTATTCATATTGCTTCATGCTTGTTTTGATTGAATTGTTGGTATATGAAACTCATTATTATTTTCTCGCTAGCTGATTATGTCATTGATATTAGTTTACCATGAGACCTATGTGTCACTTGCTTATGTGGTTAACTTGTGATCTTGCTGAAATTCTGGTTATGAGTTAGACATAGTTGCAACAACAAGATCAAACAGAGTTTGTCAAAGTTTTTCTTTCTCTTTTAGTTTGTCAACTGACTTGCTTGAGGACAAGCAAGGTTTTAAGCTTGGGGGAGTTGATACGTCTCCATCATATCTACTTTTCCAAACTCTTTTGCCCTTGTTTTGGACTCTAACTTGCATGATTTGAATGGAACTAACCCAGACAGACGTTGTTTTCAACAGAATTGCCATGGTGTTGTTTTTGTGCAGAAATGAAAGTTCTTGAAACATCCTAAAATTTTACGGAGAATATTTCTGGAAAATATGAAAGATACCTGCGCAAAGATCCACCGGAGGGGATGGGCCAGTGGGCCACAAGCCCTATAGCCGCGGCCTCCCCCCTGGCCGCGGATACCAGGCTTGTGGGGCCCACGTGGCTCTGCGGCCCCCAATTCCAGCGCTATTTATTCCCTTTCGTCCCGGAACAAATCATGAGAGAAGAGTTCATCGCGTTTCACGATCCAGAGGCGCCGCCACATCCCGTTCTTGCCCTGGAGGGTAGATCTGGAGTCCGTTTTGGGCTCCGGATCAAGGAGATCGTCGCCATCGTCATCATCAACCTTCTTCCCTCTCCAATTCCATGAAGCTCTTCATTGTTCGTTAGTAATCTATTCGTAGGCTCGCTGGGCGGTGTTGAGTAGGATGAGGTCTATCATGTAATCGAGTTAGTTTTGACGGGGATTGATCCCTAGTATCCACTATGTTTTGAGATTGATGTTGCTACTACTTTGCCATGCTTAATGCTTGTCACTAGGGCCCGAGTGCCATGAATTCAGATCTGAAATTATTATGTTGTCACCAATATATATGTGTTTTAGATCAGATCTTGCAAGTTGTAGTTACCTACTATGTGTTATGATCCGGCAACCCCGGGGTGACAATAACCGGAACCACTCCCGGTGATGACCATAGTTTGAGGAGTTCATGTGTTCACCAAGTGCTAATGCGTTGGTCCGGTTCTTTATTAAAAGGAGAACCTTAATATCCCGTAGTATCCATTTGGACCCCGCTGCCACGGGAGGGATGGACAATAGATGTCATGCAAGTTCTTTTCCCTAAGCACGTATGACTACACAAGGAATGCATGCCTACATCACATTGACGAACGGGAGCTAGTCAGATATCTCTCCATGTTGTAACTGTTGCATGATGAATGTCATCCAACAAATCACCGATCCATTGCCTACGAGTTTGTCCCACTGCCACTGTTACATTCTCTGCCGTTACTACTGTTGCTGCTACTGTTACTTGCTTTGTCCTGCTGCTCCTTCCACTACTGTTGCTACTACTGTTACTTGCTATTGCTGTTGCTTGCTACTGTTGCTATTTGCTACTGCTGTCACTATTGTTGTTCCTTGCTACTTCTGTTACTCATTACACTGCTGCTACATGCTACAATACTTTACTGGTGCCATTGATACTTCAGTTAGGAATAATCTACCGTCAAAAGATTCTTTCCTAGCACCGTTGCTATCATACTACCTTTGCTGCTTATACCCTTCTTGCAGATACTAATCTTTCAGGTGTGGTTGAGCCGACAACTCAATTGCTAATACTGGAGAATATCCTTTCACTCCGATCGTGTCGAACCAACAAATTTGGGTTGAATACTCTACCATCGAAAACTGCCGCGATCCCACGCGCTGGTGGGCCATTGCAAGATAATTGCTAATCGTTGAGCAACTGGAAGCAGATACTTTCGGGTATTTGGCTCTAAATGCTATATTCTTGATAAGCATCGTCGATCAATATTTGCACCGAAATCTTGTGAAGGTTTCATACTCGATTACGTATCGAACTCTCACACTTACCGTGTCTACAACAAGTTCACTCGAAAAGTTAAAGAGGCGGTAGATGTGAAGTTTGATTTGACAAACATTTCACAAGTCGAACAATTGCCAACTGATGTAGGAGATAAGGAACCTTCGTAAGCTATCAAAGATTTTTTTGATTGTCAAGACTCGTCCCATGGAGGTGAAGGAAAGGACTTCATCAATTCAAGTGGAACCTCCTACTTCACATCAAGGCGAACCACAAAATGACATGGAAGCATCCACAAGTGGTACACGACATGATGAAGAAGAGGATGAAGAACATCATGATGATCCACCTCAACCTTCCTCACCACCACCTCAAGGAGATGATGACGTCAACGAAAACTATCAAGATGGTGATGATTAAGAAGAAGCTCCACCATCCAACAAGAAGAAGCTGTCAAGATTTAGAGCAAGAGTGGATAGAGATCATCCGTTGAATCAAATCCACTTGCTCTAAATCTCTTTTAGCTATCTTTTGTGAGCATTATTCTTTCATCTCTAGTATTTAACCTTTGAAGGTTCAAGAATCCCTTCAAGACCCGGATTGGGTGAATGTCATGCACGAGGAGCTACACAACTTTGAGAGGAACCAAGTATGGACACTTGTTGAAAAACCCAAAGGCGAGCAGAATATCATTGGTACAAGATGGGTGTTTCGGAATAAGCAAGATGAAGACGGACAAGTTGTACGCAACAAGGCACGACTCATAGCCCAATGATACATGCAAGTCGAAGGTATGGACTACGGTGAGACTTATGCTCCTCTTGCTAGACTTGAAGCCATTCACATTCTTCTAGCTTATGCCAATCACCACATAGATATCAAAAGTTCTTTTCCCGATGGAGAAATTGAGGAGGAAGTTTATGTTAAACAACCTCCTGGTTTTGTGAACCCTAAAAACCTGATCATCTCTACAAACTTCGTAAAGCTTTATATGGACTTAAACAAGCCCCTAGAGCTTGTTACAAATGCCTAACGAAGTTTCTCATTGAAAGGGTTTTGAGATTGGTAAAATTGATGCAACCTTATTCACTAAATGAGTTAATGGAGAACCATTTGTTTGCCAAATATACGCGGATGATATTATCTTTGGTTCTACTAACCCACATTTTAGTGAAAAATTTGGAAAGTTGACGTGAGAGAAGTATGAGATGTCCATGATGTGTGAGCTGAAATTCTTCCTCGGATTGAAAATCATACAATTGAGAGAAAGTACATTTATTTCTCAAACCAAGTACACCAAGGACTTAATCAGGAAGTTCAACATGCAAGAATGCAAAGGTATGAGAACCCCAATGCCTACTAGAGTACATCTTGATCTCACTAAGGAGGACAAACTAGTTGATCAAAGGGTTTATTGATCAATGATTGGTTCATTGCTATATTTATGTGCCTCCCATCCTGACATCATGTTGAGCGTTTGCATGTGTGCCCGGTACCAAGCAGCACCAAAAGAGTGTCATCTATTGGCTGTGAAAAGGACAGTGAGATACCTTATAAATACACCCAACTTTGGCATGTGGTATCCCAAGGGATCTACTTTTATGTAGCAACCCGACTCAAAACAAGTCAAGCCTCTGTGTGTCTGTGCCATCCCTGGTTTAGTATGTTGGCACACACAGTACATCAATGTATATATAAAAGTGCAATCACATGTAAATAATGTAAAATTGATATAAACCTCAAAGTCTCATCGGAACAGTCAAGGGAGTGGAGTCCCAATAAACACCAACGGCAACTTGAGTGCAGACCGTAACCCTGAATCATACTCTTACTCATCGAAGAAAGTATCTGCAACGTAAGAGGTTGCAGCCGTGTAGGTCAGCATATTGAATATGCTGGCAAGTCACGAAAGAGAGGGTGAAAATATCATCTATATACTATATGCATATATGGCAGGTGGGGTTGTAGCTTAAGTTTTGCGTAAAGCAATTTTTCCTACAACAAGAGAAGGGTAAAAGAAAAATTTACTACATTGTTGGTTGTTAAGGAGAAGTTTCCACAAACCATTTCTCATACCCAAGTTATAAATATTACCCACATCAATAAGTCAATGGTGTTGAGAATTCCTGATAGTTTCAGTTCCTTTGGCTCAAGTTGTCCATTACCGTGGCACGGCTAATCGATTAGGTTTGAGTACTCTACAGAGTTCTGCACACGTTCCCCACAAGATTTGATCCCCTCCGTTGAGGTCCTCGCACTTCAGGGTGTTTGAGAACCGGATTGTCAAAACATGGTATATCAACGGGTTCCTCTGAGCCACTGATGGTGCCCATCCAATCCTACCGTTCTACTACATCTTGTAGCACCGCCTGGCCAGAGTCACCACGTTGTCCAACCAAGCCAGAGCCCATAATGACTTGTTGCTATGAAGGTAAGCGTTGGGTCTCGAAGTCTCCATCCATCTCTTTGTTCCTGGGTGAAGATTTCCGCAAGATGTCATGGCGCTTTTCCATGCATCCTGGGTTCTCCGCTGGTTTTTTTCCCAAGGAGCCCATCTGAACCGTCCTTCACCCAGAGGTATAATTCGTTCTGAGGTCTTGCAGGTCTTGGAGTCTTCAGGTCTTGATTATTAAGTTCTCACAACACTCATGATAAACACTCAACCAAACCCCGTCTACTAGGAGCATAGCAAAATAACGTCCCGGCCAAAGTAACAAGGTGATTGGTGCCTATCACATGATACTACATCAAGATCCAAATTTCCAAGTACCTACTGTGCATGCAATTGGGTGAAGAAGGTAGAGATACAATGCATATAAAATATAGGTAAAACATGATCAACGTGACTTGCCTGGTAAGGTTGATGGAGATAGATATCGCTCTAAATAAATAACTTGATAGAACTAGTCGTCACTCTCCAATGAAATCTATATAATCAAACATAGTATTCATATAAGCAATCATACTAGCTATCATCCTAGAAATCAATATAACAAACAATAAAAAAAATTGATGCAATTTAATCAATAAGAAAGATCAAGTAGAAATCAAAAGGAAAACTTCAAAGAAAACTATGGAGTCTTCTACTACAACAATCACTAAATAAAACTCTAGAATAGTAAAATAACAGAAAAGAAAATATAAATTATCAAAGATAACAAAAAGTATTTCATAAAACTATATTATTCTAAAAGTATTTAGAAATAGGACATCAAACTAGCAACGAAATCAATTTTGCAAGTTATTACCGAACTAGAATTGATTTCTTGCTATCAAATAAAATAAAATTTTGTTGTTGTTGAAATCCTTCTGTTAACTAACATAAAAACAAAATATAACTATTTACAAGGACAAAATAAAATAATTAAAAACAATTATAACCAAATAAATTGTAACAATCCTTGAAAGAAGTAAATCAGAAACTGTTTTACATAAAATAATGAGTTAAAGTATTCCAAATTTTTTGAAATTTACCCCACTAATAAATATGATCACTAGTGATCAGTAGAAACAAGAATCAATGAAAAATCTATTTTTAAACTCTCAGTATTCCCAAAATAAGATTTAAATCGATTTTGTTCAAACTCAAAATTTATACATTTTATGTTTTCAGAAACTACATAAAATTTGTGATCCAATGCAAAAAGAATCACCTAATTTGTAGTTATAGAATAAAAGTTCTAAGGATTCTAAAATCGGGTTGAAATATGTTTCAGAATTAAAAACAGAAAAAGATTAAAAAGAAAAGGTGACGTGGCAGCTCCTTATCGTGTGAGTTCTGCGCGCGTTTTAGTCTAACTAGCGGACGGCCGCAAAATAAAAAAAACTATTTGGTTAAAGTAACTTAACAGAAAGCCGTCTGTGTTTTTTCTAAAAAACCGAAGGGGTATAATAGATCTAATCTGATGCGTTGATCCTAGATCTAAGGGTGGAGGGGGAGAAAGAGGGGCTCACCGGCTACAGAGAAGAACTCCGGTGAACTCTTGGCAGACCGAAGTGGAGGCGGTGAGGTGGGGTGACTCCGGCGGTGTAGGGGGGCGGCGGAGGGGTGCGGCCGGTGGAGGGGAACCAGGACGATTTCCTTGTGGCGTCGGGGTGGCGCCTGGGAGACACAGGGTGTTGCAGGGGCTCCACGAGCTTCGGCTCGGCGAACTCATTCTGACGAGGTGGGGCGGCGGCTAAAGGCGAGGAAACGGAGTGCTCTCTAGGGAAATGGAACGAGGAGAGTGAGGGGGTTCTTATAGGGGTGGTGGGAGGCACTAAGAGGGAAGGAATCTCGCAAATCCCAAAGAGGAAGCTTCCTGTGGCCATGGAAGGCAACCATTCTAGAAGGAAAGTGACGGGAGGAGGAAGAAGAAGGAAAGAATTGGGCTAGATTCGGATTCCTAACTAGCCCACAATGCCTTTAAAAAAATGATTTTTTTCCCTTTTTGTTAAAACAGGAAAGTAAAACATAAAAAGGACAATAAATATAACTCCAAATATACAAGTGTTATATATAAAAATTATCAGAAAAATAAATCCAATAAGATGGACATTTTTCCACGGCCAAAATAAAAACTTCACACAAAAATATTTTGACAAAATTGCGTAAATGATTTATTTTCTTTTGCAAATATTTTTCAAATGACCCCCTAAGTTTTAGCGTTCAAATAATTTTTAAGAAGCCCCTAGTTTGGAGGGTCATGTTCCTCCTCTTATATTTTTTTAATATATGAATTCATTTAAACTTTGAAATAGCAATAGGATCAAATACGAAAATGAAATCCATATAGGAAATTTTTTATTAGTTTTCAAATCCACCTTTCAAATTCTTTATAGTTGACGAAGTCATGTTATCTCCTCTCACTGATTTTAAGTGGATGAATTTTAATTCACAAGAAAAAGGAGAAAGTCATTTTATTCCCTCTCATTCAAAAGTTCTAAAAAGTTTCAAATTTCACTCAAGTTTTCAATTGCTCAAACAAACAAACAATCAATCTAATACTTATATTAACATTCCAAACATTTGGGATGTTACAAACCTACCACACTTAAAATGAATCTCGTCCTCGAGATTCGAAGAGGCTAGAAAGAAAAGGTTAGGGTTTCAGAGGTCTTCTAACAAATCCAATCTGCTATAAAGTGGGATGCTACCACACTTAAAATGAGAGTTACCGGTCCCTCAAAATTTTAACAATCCTCTGATGTCTTGGCATCTGTCTCCTCACATTCTTCATACTAACTCCTTTGGTGATGCTCTTCCGTTATATTCATAACGTTTTCATAAAAAACGAGGGTTCTTCTGTTGATATAAGCTTCTTCCGTCACTTGGTATTCTTAACTGACAAGTCTCATAACCATTCAAAATAACCTATCGATGATTCTCATGGTGGACTACCATTTGTGGTTATCCTGCAGGGAGAGGGGTCTTGGCTTCA
Source organism: Hordeum vulgare subsp. vulgare (assembly GCF_904849725.1). Taxonomy (NCBI): domain Eukaryota; kingdom Viridiplantae; phylum Streptophyta; class Magnoliopsida; order Poales; family Poaceae; genus Hordeum; species Hordeum vulgare. The sequence goes on along the minus strand of NC_058521.1, from coordinate 158,708,101 downwards.
TCCTCACCGTAAAATTTCCTACGCGTGACAACAAGTGCCATGTACATGGGGCTTTCATCATACCGTTCTAAGGCGTAAACAAAAGCATCAAAGAACGTCATCTCTCACTATGGGTAAGTCTCTCAGATTTACCATTCCAAATAGCAAGAGAATGATAATAGTAAGTCGTCATGGTGGCCAAGCCATGTCGCACTGAAATCATTACCTTGTATAAGGCTTAGTGAATCTCGTATTCTAACACTTGGGCATCCTCACAAGCGTTGCAGAATTTCTCTTGTTCCCAAACAAAATTCGTATAATCCATTGATTTCTGCAAGCTGAACCAACATCTGTTGTTTCTTCACTGCTCTCGGTTTACGCATGCTCCTAAGAAAACGTTTGCTAATCCATCATAGTTTCTTCCAAGTTTATTTCTTCATAAAGGTAGTGATTGATCCTTATTAGTCCCGGGGTCTGTGTGTTGCAGGCCCACTTTAACTCATACTTCAAATTACTCCGCCTTTAAATCCAATAGTGTTTCATTCCATCATACTCTTGGAGTAACCAAAATAAATCACAAACTTATTCTTGCCCAGACTCCATGGGCACGGCGATATATTATTTTTCCTTGGCTCATGTAGTTTTACCACTTAGAACCACACTTCAAATAAAATATAGTCATGCCTGCATAAACCGTATTTTCTCATATCCTCGAAATTGGTCACAGATGTTTGTATATGGAGCAATAACTCTTACAATTCAACATAGGAAATCATGACACAATAAATTTTATTGATCCATGAAGTTATTACAATATCTAAGTCTTCTATTACAAAATTCCACTCCATAATCTCATCAAAAACAAGAGTGCTTCCTGTTACACTTATTGCCATTGTCAAAACTTAACTACTCCATTTTAGCTTTCTTCCCATGTGGACATTTAGTAGCATAATGTCCTGCTTCCTTGCAACGAAAACAAATGACTTCCAACCTGTCTCGAGGCTTCTTGGTGTTTGTTGTTGCTCCTTGGCTTTCATGCTTCCTTGCTAGTCACATATTGGCATAGTGACCTATGGTCTTGCATTTAAAACATGGGATATGACTCAGGTCCTTATCTGCAGATATTTGGCTTGTCCGAGTGTACTTTCTCTTCTTTCAGGACTTCTTCGTTCTCGCCAGTTCTTCTATTTCATGAGGATCAAACTCTACTTTTTCTGTCGGGAAGTTTCCCAGACACTCTTGCCTTTCCTTCATGCAATCTTGTAAAAGGTGTCCTTCTTCTCCACATGAGTAGCAGGCACTGGAGAAAAATCTGATTAGGCCTTGTCCATCAGGGTCTTCAATATTTTCGTTCATCACATTTTCTTCTAAAATCATCTTCTTGAGTGTTTCCTTCATTGCTTCTTTTTTCTGCTTGACAACTTGTTGCACCTTGGAGTAAATGTAACACTGGCCTGGGTAGTGGGTGGTTCCTTCACACAAGAAACAAGTCACGTGACTAGTTGGGCATTCCTCCGCTGGGTGATTCTCTTCACAACGAGGGCATCCTTCCTTGTGTTCTTCCTGGGTGTGTCCTATTTCTCCAAAGATCTTGCATGCATAAGGCTTCTTCATCGGGTTATCATAACACTTTTGAATAAGACGGGATTTTAACAGAGTCTTCTCGAATTCTTCCCAAGTGATTGCACCTTGCCTTCCATGGATAGCTTCATGCATCTTCCACCAAGTTGTAGCACTTTCTACAAAGTACCGAAGAGCATACTGGAGCATCTCTTTTCTTGCAACAAAGTTACTCCTTAGCTGATCCTCTATGGTCTGAATCCATTGTTCCATCTCCAAGTGAGTCATCGATCTAGAAAACACATGTCCATCTTCATTCATCATCTATTGGGTCCAAGAGGTTTGGGATGAGATGGGTAAGGGAGAGAGGGGTAGAGGGAGATACACACAATACAAACAATACTTTTGAGAATAGGTTTTATTTGTGGCTGTCGGAAAACACACACAAATGACGGCTCACAAATGATCATGTCTAACGTGGGAATATAACAGGGGTTTGGACTTTTAATGGCCATATAAATATTGGAACGCTTCAAGGTCTTCAAATTCTTCGGGTCTTGGGAGTCTTCAATTGACGCAGCTTCAATTCTTCAAATGCATGGTGAAATCCTCTTTACTTTGAAGTGGGACTCCATTGATCCTTCATGTGGTCAAAGGGGAAAGGGTGTTGTCTAACTATTTGGTGTGAGAGAGAAAATTTGATGAAATCAGAAGAGATGGGAAGTAAAGGATGTTCTTGAAAATAAAATTTTAGAGAGATACTTTCCTAAGGGATTTCCAGTTTCTAGGGTCACATGCTACAGTCAACATGCGCTCTGATACCATATCTATAGCGACCCGACTCAAAATGAGTCAAGCCTCTGTGTGTCCGTGCCATCCCTGGATCAGTATGCTGGCACACACAATACATCAATGTATATATCAAAGTGCAATCACATGTAAATAACGTAAAATTGATATATACCTCAAAGTCTCAGCGGAACAGTCAACGGAGTGGAGTCCCAATAAATACCAACGGCAAGCTGAGTGCAAACCGTAACCCTGAATCGTACTCTTACTCGTCGAAGAAAGTATCTGCAACATAAGATGTTGCAGCCATGTAGGTCAGCATACTGAATATGCCGGCAAGTCAAAAAAGAGAGGGTGAAAATATCATCTATATACTATATGCATATATGGTAGGTGGGGTTGTATCTTAAGTTTTGCGTAAAGCAAATTTTTCCTACCACAAGAGAAGGGTAAAAGCAAAATTTACTACATTGTTGGTTGTTAATGAGAAGGTTCCACCAACCATTTCTCATACCCAAGTTATAAATATTACGCACATCAATAAGTCAATGGTGTTGATAATTCCTGATAGTTTCAGTTCCTTTGGCTCAAGTTGTCCATGGCCGTGGACACGGCTAATCGATTAGGTTTGAGTACTCTACATAGTTGTGCACACGTTCCCCACAAGATTTGATCGCCTCTGTTGAAGTCCTCACACTTCAGGGTGTTTGAGAACCGGATGATCAAAACATGGTATTTCAACGGGTTCCTCTGAGCCTCTGACGGTGCCCATCCAATCCTATCGTTCTTCGACATCTCGTAGCACCGCCTGTCCAGAGTCACCACGTTGTCCAACTAAGCCAGGGCCCATAATGACTTGTGGTTGTGTAGGTAAGCCTTCGGCCTTGAAGTATCCATCCATCTCTTTGTGTCTGGGTGAAGCTTTCCACAAGATGTCATGGCACTTCTCCATGCATCCCGCCTCCGCTAGTTTTTTTTCAGGGAGCCCATCAGAACCGTCCTTCACCCAAAGGTCTAATTCGTTCTGTGGTCTTGCAGGTCTTGGAGTCTTCAGGTCTTGATTATTAAGTTCTCACAACACTCATGATAAACACTCAACCAAACCCCGTCTACTAGGACCATAGCAAAATAACGTCCCGGCCAAAGTAACAAGGGGATGGGTGCCTATCACATGATACTACATCAAGATCCAAATTTCCAAGTACCTACTTTGCATGCAATTGGGTTAAGAAGGTAGACCTACAATGCATATAAAACATAGGTAAAACATGATCAACGTGACTTGCCTCGTAAGGTTGATGGAGATAGATATCGCTCTCAATAAATAACTTCATAGAACTATTCGTCACTCTCCGATGAAATCTATATAATCAAACATAGTATTCATATAAGCAATCATACTAGCAATCATCCTAGCAATGAATATAACAAACAATAAAAAAATTGATGAAATAAAATCAATAACAAAGATCAAGTAGAAATCCAAAGGAAAACTTCAAATAAAACTATGGAGTCTTCTACTACAACATTCACTAAATAGTTTTTCTTCTAATTAAACTTAACAGAAAATAAAACTCTAAATAGTAAAATAAAAGAAAAGAAAATATAAAATTAACTAAGATAACATAAAGTATTTCATAAAATTATATTATTTTGAAAGTATTTTCAAATAGGACATCAAACTAGCAATGAAATCAATTTTTCAAGTTATTACCAAACTAGAATTGATTGCTTGCTATGAAGTAAAATAAAATTTTGTTGTTGTTGAAAACCTACTTTTAACTAACAGAAAAACAAAATATAACTATTTACAAGGATAAACTAAAATAATTAAAAACAATTATAACCAAATAAATTGTAACAATCCTAGAAAGAACTAAATCAGAAACTGTTTTACATAAAATTATTAGTTAAATTATTCGAAAAATTATGAAAGTTTACCCACTGATAAACAAGATCACTAGTGATCAGTAGCAACAAGAATCAATTAAAATTCTATTTTTAAACTCCTGGTATTCCCAAAATAAGATTTAAATCAATTCTGTTCAAACTGAAAATTTATAAACTCAAGTATAGTCAAATTTTATGTTTTCAGAAACTACATAAATTTTGTGATCCAATGCAAAAAGAATCACCTAACTTGGAGTTATAGAATAAAAGTTATAAGGATTCTAAAATTGGGTTCAAATCTGTTTCGGAATTGAAAACAAAAAAGGATTAAAAAGAAAAGGTCACGTGGCAGCTCCTGATTGGCTGAGTTCTGTGCGCGTTTTAGTGTAACTAGCGGACGGCCGCAAAATAAAAAAAACTATTCGGTTAAAGTAACTTAACTGAAAACCGTTTGTTTTTTTCTAAAAAACCGAAGGGGTATAATAGATCTAATCTGATGCGTTGATCATAGATCTAAGGATGGAGGGAGAAAAAGAGGGGCTCACCGGCTACAGAGAAGAACTCCGGCAAACTCCTGGCCAGCCGAAGTGGAGGCAGTGAGGTGGGCTGACTCCGGCGGTGTAGGGGGCGGCGGAGGGGTGCGACCGGCGGAGGGGAACCATGACGATCTCCTTGTGGCATTGGGGTGGCGCGTGAGGAGACAGAGGGCGTTGCAGGGGCTCCAGGAGCTTCGGCTCCGGCGAACTCCTTCTGGCGAGGTGGGGCGGCGGCTAGAGGCGAGGAAACAGAGTGCTCTCTAGGATAATGGAACAAGGAGAGCGAGGGGGTTCTTATAGGGGTTGTGGGAGGCGCTAAGAGGGAAGGAATCTCGCGAATCCCGGAGAGGAAGCTTCCTGTGGCCATGGAAGGCAACCGTTCTGGAAGGAAAGTGACGGGAGGAGGAAGAAGAAGGAAAGAATTGGGCCAGATTCGGATTCCTAACTAGCCCACAGTGCCTTTCAAAAAAAACGATTGTTTCCTTCTTATTAAGACAGGAAAGTAAAACGTAAAAGGAAAATAAATATAACTCCAAATATAGAAGTATTATATATAAAAATTGTCAGAAAAATAAATCCAATAAGATGGACATTTTTCCATGGCCAAAATAAAAACTTGAGAAAAAATTGTTCTCACAAAATTGCCTAAATGATTTATTTTCTTTTGCAATTATTTTTCAAATGACCCCCTAAGTTTCAGGGTTCAAATAATTTTCAAAATAACTCAGGTTTGGAGGGTCATGTTCCTCCTCTCATATTTTATTGAATATCTGGATTCATTTAAACTTTCAAATAGCAATAGGATCAAATACGAAAATGAAATCTATATAGGAAATCTTTTATTAGTTTTCAAATCCACCTTTCAAATTCTTTATAGTTGAAGAAGTCAGGTTATCTCCTCTCACTGATTTTAAGTGGATGAATTTGAATTCACAGGAAAAAGGGGAAAGTCATTTTATTCCCTCTCATTCAAAAGTTTTATAAAGTTTCAAATTTCACTCAAGTTTTCAATCACTCAAACAAATAAACAATCAATCTATTACTTATATTAACATTCCAAACATTTGGGATGTTACATTTTAATATTCCTGGCTATTCCAACTCGGACTATGCCAGAGACAAGGTTGATAGAAAATCCGCCTCGGGTATATGTCAATTTCTTGGGAGATCTCTTGTCTCTTGGTCATCCAAGAAACAAAACTCGTTATCCTTATCTATTGCCGGAGCTGAACACATTGCAGCTGGATCATGTTGTGCCCAATTACTTTGGATGACTGAAACTCTTAAGGATTATGGCATCCATGTTAGAAAAGTTCCATTGTTTTGTGACAATGAAAGTTCTATTAAGATTGCCGATAATCATGTGCAACATTATAGAACAAAACATATCCAAGTGCGACATCATTTCATTGTTGATCATGTTGCTAAAGGAGATATCGATCTCAAGCATGTTCGTACTGACAAACAACTAGTTGATATATTTACCAAAACACTTGATGAGAATGTGTTTTGCCATTTTAGGAGTGAGTTGAACATCATTAATGCTTCAAACCTAAGCTGGACCCACTCGGATGAATGCAAGGCCTGAGCTCGATTGCCTACTCCATGATGCCATTCATATGACTATCTTATATCTTGGAAACTATGCTCCCTTGTCTTGCATCTAACCTTGTGTAGGTACTTGGAAGAAACACACTCCACAAGATTGCAATCAACTCACATCAAAATCAATCTTGACATGGCCAAGTATCAACAACCTTTTCTTCGGAGATGGATGAAGAAGACAACAAAATCATATCCTTCAAAGTTCTATGATATTGAATTTCACTCATGTCAATTGGATATATTATGTTCTTCCTTGCGTGACTAACCATTGTAGGTGAAAAGTGAACCAAAACGACATGGATAGCTCCCAACTCAAGATAATCTTCATCAACTTTGAGCATCCACACTAAGTTCACCTACATGCCATGTCATCAACATCATTCGAAGGTATGTACTCATATCCTTGATAAATCTTTACATCAATTCATGGGGTTAAGCAACTCAAGTGATATGAAGACATTGATTTGCATAAGCGCGTAATGGGAAGTTTAACGATGAGTATGACCTATGATCAAGCATCCTTGCTTGACTCCTCAAGTCAAATACTCTAATATAGGTGACCTAGTCACTGCCCCACAACTAGATAGAGATTGTTGTATGGTTCACATTTGTCCTTTCATATTCTTCTGGAACCATTCAACTCTCATCTAAATGTATGTATATATTTCAAAAAATAAAGAAAATGCTGCCACCTTATGTTTCTCTTTCACTTTTGTTTCTTTCTCAACTGGTATCTTTTACAATTGGAATCTTGAAACAATTATTTTGATCAACCTATTTTTAGTTAAGTAGTTGATATTGATTGCAACTCGGTCTCACCGATCTGGGAAACTCGGTCCAACCGATTTCTCCCAGAAGAATGAATCTCATTCTCGCTTCTACCAGATCACTTTGCCTCAGTGATTACGATATTATAAGAGCCTTAGTTGTTGTGATATTTTTGCTCGACTTTTGTCATAGGGAGAAATATTATCAATGATCCCCTGTTTCATTGCATCCTAACATTGAATTGAAAATTTTCTAAGACAAAATCCATTTTTAGCTTTATTTTTCTAGGGGGAGAAATCTTCTCTTGGGGGAGAAAAATCCCAGTGATCCCATGCACTATAAGAGGGACAATCATCTAGGATCCCTATCATAGGGAGAGATAGTTCAAGGAACTCTTATCCATATCAAAGGGGGAGAACATTCGATGAACGCTACATACTATCTAAGGGAAAGAAAAGACCAATTCAAGCAACCCTTATAAAAGAGAGACGTATCCAGAATCCCTTTCTCTCAGTGAGCCCTTACCCTCTGACCTTTTTGGAAATTAATGACAAAGGGGGAGAAATATTATTATCAAAGCTTCCATTCAGTGAACCTATTTATAGGGCAGAAATATCACCTAGAGTCTTATATAAAAGGGGGAGAAATATCAATTGGGGAGATGTATGCTCCTAAAGTAAGGTCAACCTCAAGGAAAATCTACCTAAAGGGAGATATATCAAAACTGATATTTTAAGGAGGAGAGAGATAAAATTGGTTTATTGGTTTGAACTTATCTTACCCAACCTACTCCCAATATCTACATGCTATGATTCAGGGGGAGAGGAAATCTTACATATTCATCCTTAGAGGATAAAGTTATTGTTCCTTTGGAGACATATCCTTTCATCAAATCTTATCTTCAATATGTCTTCAATTTCCTGGTACTTTTGAGGTTCTTTTCATCTTTACGACAGGGTACTCTTGTGTAATCTAATATTTGTTTTCCCAATTTTACTCCTATGTTAAGACGCTCAAGATCCTCAAGGTAAGTATATGCATCATATCCGTGTTCATGCGGAACTCTTGTTTCTTGCACATATTGTTTGCAAGAAGGAGTCTTGTACATGGAAGTCCTTCATTCACATATGTTTGATGCATATAGCCAGGATGTCTATGACTTGTCTTGTCCTTCTACCTTGTGTGTGCCCATGCATTCCAAAGCAACTACCCTTTAAAGGAAATGCACAAATTTGGGGGGAGCTTGTACTAGTCATGTTTCTTTCAAAGCTGTCATATTCTTATGCTTATTTTGATTTGAAGCTTTGATTGTATGTTGTCATCAATTAACAACAAGGGGGAGATTGAAACCACATATGCTCCCTCGGTGATTTTCATAATTCATGACAACATACATTGTCTCTTGGACTAACACTTGTGCCTAGATATTTCAGGAATAGTCCTCATAGAGCTTTGGCTACAGGTATATGTGGAGATGCCCCTTGATGCAAGAAAGGAATAGGATTGGCTCAAGCTTCAAACTAGAAGACTCTTCATTTTATATTTGTGAGAAATCGCTTCTGAGGCCATAGGAAAGCCAATACTATTAAAAGGGGGTGAGATAGTTAAATGAACTGATTGCTCAAAGTGCTCAAAGTTATCCACCAAAATACTCAGTAAATTTTCCCACATATCCATTCTGCCAATTTTACATACTCAAATTCAGTGTCACCAACTCTCACATTTTGGACCCACCGAGTTTGACCTCAGACAGAAACCCTAGCCATTCCCACCAAATTGATGCAACCGAATCCATATCGGTGCTACCGAGTTTGGGTGACCAACTTTCGGGTGCCTCGATACACAAAAACAGAATTTGCGAGTTTGAGTATCGGTGCCACTGAGTTTGGCCTTCTGACCATTAGCCACCATTTTGGTGCCACCGAGTTTCATATATCGGTCTCACTGAGATTCAAAAGTTGCTACCTTTGTGCTAATCGCTACCACCTTGTTTTTCGCTTCCTTGTCACCGAGTTTGCCAATTTGTGTGTAACGGTTGGATTTGTTGTGTTGCATATATATACCCCTTCACCCACCTCTCATTCATGGGAGAAGCACCGTCGAGACCCCGATCCTAAGCCATAGGAATCCAGCGTGTAACACATTGTATCACCTTGCGGTCTCACGCACGGTTATCCCCACGGCTGCAGCCTTACCTTAGCCGCGACCGTTTGCGCCTTTTGACTCGCGTATGCAATTGTGTCGCTAGCAATCCAATGACAAAGAACCCGGATCGACATGTCTAGTCATAAACCAAAGCGGGAATTCCGCACAGGGACTGGCATACATGACCGAGCAAAGCAGGTGTCGGTCACCAGCGAATGTACACAAGTCGTAGCAAGCTACAGGGACTCCATTACATGGCGTGACATTTCCCCAAAGGGGACAGACACGACAGCTAAGAAGGACACATGCCGGTCAACCAATGTGCATGTGTCCGGAGCCGTAGCGAACTACCATGGCTCGTTGGATCACAAAGGGACATTTCCCTGTAAGGAATGCTACTAAAGCCTACGACTAGGTAATCGAACCCCATACATATCAAGTACAACACACGTACGCATGGCATACCGATATGTATAGATACATCGATGGCATCACAACATAACCATAACATACAAACTTTATTTAGAAGGCGCGGAAGAGACACACACATAATATTACAAGGTAGGGGTCTCACGACCCATCATCACAAGTCATCCACACAGTTCTTACAAACCAGCGGAAGAGTAGGGCTTCCTGATTACAGACAGAAGGAAAGACAAAGGCACATGGCCTGACTATCTACAGACCCATCCTAGGGCCAGATCGTAGCTGGGATACTAGCTACTCGTCGTCGTCGATGTCTAGGTAGAACCCTCCATTAGGGTCATTAACAACCTCTGCAACAATTATTAAGCAAACATGAGTACAAAAGTACTCAGCAAGACTTTAGGATAAGCTATCTACTCATGCAATGTATCAATAAGGAGTTGTGTGGTTTCATGTGGAAAGCCAGCATTTGACTCGTGGCTAGACAAATTGCATTTTCAATTAGTTTTGACAACTTTGATTTCTCGCACACGAGTCCACTAACACAACAAGAATACTCCATCATGGAATCATTCCGTCTCCATACGGAAATGCCGTCCACGACACTCACGCTTATCTTGACAATTTTAAGAGTAGCCATTAAAGTTATCTATGAACAACATATGTCTCCAAGTAGTCCATATCCGCGGACGCGGCTATTTGAATAGATCATAACCCTGCAGGAGTGTACTTCTTCACACACGCTCTCGCCACTTATCGCCATGTGCACGTCATGCACCTCGGCAACCTTCAAGCGGAAGCCCAGCCAGGGAGTCAGCCACAACAGTTAACCACGCTAATACTTAGTCCAGGTCTATCGCCTATCTGAGGGTAACCCGCACGGAAGTTCGGCCGAGGTTTCCTCCACGGCCCCAAATGATGTGGGCAGGGATCCCAAGCCCACCATCCAGGTGCCATTTGGTACACCGTGCCACTGCCTACCGCATCATAGCCCACCTCTAACGTCAGCGCTACGCACGGCCTCCAGCATGACTATAAACACCAGAAACTACTTGCAACTCCTGGACCGAGTACTAAGCGATTAATAAGTCGAGAGGGTCAATTAACTATCCCAACGTGTGGTAGTATCTAGTCTTGGATTACATACACGGAACTCAGTTCCTAAGGACGGTTCCAATGAAACAACCCGCCATGTACTCCTACATAGCCTTTCACCGGTACCTTTACCAAATCAGGTTCAACACATAACCTTTACTTACTAAACACATTCTCACAATTCTGTTCATCACCCAGATGATAGACCATACACAACTCTAAGCATAGCATGCATAGCAGGATAAGGCACATCATGGCTCAAGCATCTATCAGGTATGCTAGGTTGCAAGGTTCAGCTATTTACTGTGACAAAGACAGGTCATGCAAAGGAAGTGGGTTCAACTAATGTAGTAAAAGAAGTGAAAGCATTTGCCCTAATGCAAGAAATAAGAGCAGGAGCGAGAACTTGGGATTTAATGGGATGATCAAAATGGTTGCTTGCCTTGTTCCTCAGCAGAGGGACAATATCCGTTAGTCGGATATTCGGTGGAATCCAGAGGAGCGGGGCCTACCAGTAAGAACAATAACAATCAATAACAATCATATGCAACAAGATGATGCATGAGCATGGCATGAAAATGAAAGGTGGTAGGCTAATGTGACTACCATTTCTTAAGTTGAAGTTGATTGGAATCAAGATTCAAATATCACTTCAAACAAGGTATTTTCAAATACCCTTTTAATTGATTCGACCTGATGCTCAGGTAATCTTGTTTTAGTATGCATGATGATGGTATGTTGGGTTTCTCATTGTTCTTGATCATGGTTTGGTCATAATATTTGAAGTGGAATTCAAATGGATTTCAAATTCCAATCTATATTATTTAATAAGGTTATCCTAATCATCATTTAATCTGTTTGGTGATGTTACCATTTTCAAAAATGTTTGAAAATATCAAAATCAGATTCCTTGTATTTTTCTGATACTTTTTCATATATAAATTATTTTCATTGGAGTTACAGATTATTTTCGATGATTTTTACAAGTTTTGGGCATTTTCTGGAATTGTTTTAAATCAGAAAACTCTTTATTGCATTAGCATGACATTAGCAGGTCCAACTAGCCGTTGAAAGTCAAACCTGACCAGTGGGACCCACTGGTCAGTGACTCTGGCCAGTGTTTAGTTTAAATTTCTCTTAGTAGATTAATTATCAAGGCTGGACCCACATGTGAGTGACTGTTTATGTTTTTATTTAATCAATTATTTTTTACTAATCCTAATCTTAATTAACGAGAGGCTGGCCCCCCTGTCATAGACTCAGAGGGTCAGATCCGACGGCGGCGAGGTCGTCCTCGCCGGCGGTGAGCTTCCGGCGACCACCAGAACGGTGGAGGGGCTCGGAAATCTCATTCCGACGACCATTTGCCTGGCAGAGGGCACCAGACTGACCAGCGTTCACCCGCCGTTCCATTTCTGCACAGAACCGGGGCTGATCTGGCCGGAGATGACGCCGGCGACGAGCTTTCCGGCGGTCGAAGCTCGGGCGCCATCGAGGTCATCGAAACAGGGGGCTTCACGCGCAGGGCTAGGCTCCTACGGCATCTACACGATGTGTTGAAGCATTTGCAAGCCTCAGATGAACGAGCTGATCACCGGAGAGCTACCGGCGACGAGCTACCGCGGCGGTCATCATCGGGCTCCGGTGAAATCAGGTGCTAGGGCTCGGGATCGAGAGGGGAAATAGGGGAAAAGGATCATGAGCTCACGAGGAGTGCAGTGGCGTTGAAAGTAGGCTCGGGGAAGGCCTGAGGAGGAAGAACGGCGTCGATGAACGTCAGCTAACTGAGGAGGAAGAAGATGGCTTCTCGGCGATTCACTACTTCTCGGCGTCGGGCTCGTGGCTTGGAAGCTTCAGGGGACCCTGGCGGTTCTTCTGCGCGGCTCAGGAGGGACGGAGGCAGGTTAGACCGACGGCGAGCTCGAGCTCTGCTCGGGCTCCAATGGCAGCTGAGAGGAGAGGTAGCAGGGCGGAGAATGGGGAGGGGATGAGCTCGGGCACGCCTTGGGGAGCTTATCCCCTACCTCGCCAGCGGCGGCCAGACAGGCACGCAGCTGCGTGGGCGCGCCGAATCGAGCGGCGGCCACCTCTTGCTCCGACTGGCAGGGAGGAAGATGACAGGTAAGGTGGGCTGGGCTCGAGGTAAGCGTAGGATAGCATTTTACCATTTTTTCTGTTTCTGTTTTATTTGCTGACATTGATTTCTTTTTATTTTGGCTTCAAAAGAAGACTTAAATAGTTTGAAAAATGCTCGGGTGTTAGTTGGAATATTTCCAATCACCGATAAAGTTTTCAGCATTTTTGAAAACTATATATTTCTGAATTCAAATATAAGTTTGAATTCAGAGACTTGCTAGTTTAAAATAAAATGCAAAAAGTGGTTTGAAAATAGTTTTCTCCCCTGATAATTTGTTTTCAATATTTATCAGAAATATTGAACTTTTAAGAAGGCCATTTTGGGTTCATTGATTTTGACAAGATTTGAATTTCCTTTGAATAGGATGTGGCTAGGGTTTTTGGTTTGAGTTTCACCACTTCTTTGGATTTTGTTTCAATTTCTTGAATGCAATGGAAGAAAACATGGGCACAAATACTAAATCCTAGTAAGGGATCCAGGGATGTGACAACTCACCCCCACTCAAAATAATCTCGTCTCGAGATTTAGAAGTCGTCGGGATTAGCGCGGGATACTCAAGTCGGAGACGATCCTCTCTTTCCCATGTTGCCTCCTTTTCGGAATGATTTGACCATTGAACTTTAAGAAACTTGAGGTTTCGACGTCGAGTGGTACGCTTAGCTTGATCAAGAATATGCACAGGGTATTCTCGATATGAATGGTTATCTTGGAGATCAAGTGTTTCGTGGTCCACTTCACGGATAGGATCCGAAAAGCAACGCCTGAGTTGCAAGACGTGGAAGACATCATGAACCTTGGAAAGATGAGGAGGAAGTTCCAAATGGTAGGCAACTTCTCCTCGTTTGGCAAGAATGCGAAAAGGACCAATGTAACGAGGAGCCAACTTGCCCTTGATACCGAATCGATGGGTACCCTTCAAAGGTGTAACCCGAAGGTAAGCCTTCTCGTCAACTTCAAAGGTCACAACCTTATGATGACGATCATATTGGCTCTTTTGACGAGACTGGGCTGTTTTCAACTTTTTGCGAATAATGCGAACCTGCTCTTCTGCATCCTGGATCATATCTGGGCCAAAGAGTTGCCTCTCTCCGGTTTCTGACCAATTAAGAGGTGTTCGACATCTTTGTCCATAGAGAACTTCAAAGGGGGCTTTACCCAGGCTTGATTGATAACTATTGTTATAAGCAAATTCGGCGAATGGACGACACTTCTCCCAATTCATATTGAATGATATAACACAAGCTCGGAGCATATCTTCTAGGATTTGACTCACTCTTTCTACTTGACCACTTGGTTGAGGATGGAAAGCAGTGCTAAAAGATAAGTGAGTCCCCATAGCATTTTGAAAACTTTCCCAGAAGCGAGAAGTAAAGATACTTCCACGGTCTGAGTTAATCTCCAGGGGAACACCATGAAGAGACACTATTCGAGAGATATATAACTCTGCTAGCTGGCTAGCTGTTATACTCTCATGAACTGGAAGAAAATGAGCTACTTTGGAGAGACGGTCAATGACCACAAAGATAGAATTATTTCCTTTCTTGGTCTTGGGAAATCCGGTAATGAAATCCATACTGACTTTATCCCATTTCCATTCAGGAATAGCTAAAGGTTGAAGGGTGCCAGCAGGCCTTTGATGTTCTGCCTTAACTCGACGACAAACGTCGCAGTTAGCAACGAACTCAGCAATTTCTCTCTTCATCGTAGTCCACCAAAACCTCTGGCGTAGGTCCTGATACATCTTAGTACTACCAGGATGAATGGTGACAGGAGAATAATGAGCCTCCTTAAAGATCAATTGCCGGAGACGTTTGCTCTTAGGAACCACTAAACGGTTCTGAAAGAACACAACACCTTTCTCATTGATGGAGAAATCCCTAGCGTTTCCGCTAGCAATATTCTCCTTGATACGGGATATACCCTTGTCGTAAGCCTGCACGGCTATGATTTGATCCCTAAGAGTAGGCTTCGCCACCAGGGTAGATAGGAATCCTTGAGGAAAAATTTGAAGATTTAACTTCCGAAATTCCTCATAGAGATGTGGTTGACCTCGTTGTAGCATCAAGTTGTTACAATAAGACTTACGGCTTAGTGCATCAGCCATAATATTGGCCTTCCCCGAGGTGTAAGTTATCCCTAAGTCGTAATCTGTGATTAACTCGACCCACCGTCTTTGTCTGAGATTCAAATCTGGCTAGGTGAAGATATATTTTAGACTTTGGTGATCAATGAATATTTTGCAACGATTACCAAGAAGGTAATTTCGCCAGGTTTTAAGTGCATGGACTACAGCTGCAAGCTCAAGATCATGTGTGGGATAATTATCCTCATGTGGACGCAACTCTCGAGATGCGTATGCAATCACATGACGATCTTGCATGAGAATGCAACCTAATCCTTGTCGCGAGGCGTCGCAATAGATAACAAAGTCCTTAGAAAATTCTGGTGGTAGCAACACAGGTGCAGAAGTCAGGCGTCTTTTCAGTTCCTGAAAACTATGCTCACACTGTGGTGTCCACTTGAATTTCTTATCTTTCGTGAGGAGTTCAGTTAGAGGCTTTGCAACCTTGGAGAGATTCTCGACAAAGCGGCGACAATTGCTCGCTAGACCAAGAAAACTCCTAACTTGCTTAACCGATTCAGGTTGAGTCCAATCAAGGACAACTTGAACTCTCTCAGGATTGACAGCAATACCCTTACCAGAGATTACGTGACCTAGATAGGTCACTTCTGGTAACCAAAATTCACATTTTGAAAACTTGGCATAAAGGCGATGCTCTCGAAGTTTCATCAAAACCAGCCTTAGATGCTCCACATGTTCCTGTTTGTTCTTCGAGTAGATGAGAATATCGTCGAGGTATACTACGATGAATTTATCCAAATACTCCATGAAGATTGAATTCATCAAGTGAGAGAAAGTGGCTGGGGCATTGGTTAAACCGAATGACATGACGGTGTACTCGTATTGGCCATAACGAGTGACAAAAGCCATATTTGGAATGTCCCCATTCTTGATCTTGATTTGATGGTATCCCAACCTCAAATCCATCTTTGATAAGACTTAGGATCCAGCGAGCTGATCATACAGGTGGTTGATCCTGGGGAGCGGATACTTATACTTAATGGTGACCAGATTAACTGGTCGGTAATCTACAACCATCCGATCCGTTCCGTCTTTCTTCTTGATGAAGAGGACGGGACAAGCCCAAGGAGAAGAGCTAGGATGAATGAAACCTTTATTCAAGGCCTCATCTAGTTGCTTCTTAAGTTCGGCTAGTTCCAGGGGTGCCATCTTATATGGTCTTCTGGCTATTGGAATGGTTCCCGGAACAAGATCTATCACAAACTCTACATCTCTGTCAGGTGCAATTCCTGGCAGTTCCTCTGGAAAAACATCCGGGAAGTCACGGACTACCGGAATGTCTTCAAGTTCCGGAAGAGGGTTGGCATTGAGGGAATAGAGTTGGCATTTGGCAACTCGAGTAGAGACATTGACTATCTCACCTGAGGGATGGGTAAGCTGAACATTTCTAGAGTGAGTATCAATTTTGGCATAGTTAGCTGACATCCAGTCCATACCCAAGATGATATTGATATCTAAAGATTTCAAGGCTATCAATGATGCTAGAAAAACTAGCCTGTCTACTAGAATTTCATTGTCATAGGTTATCCTGGAGGTTTGCCACTTACTACCAGGGGTTTGGACAACCAATGGAATTGGCATATCACAGAAAGACATGTTATGCAACTGTGCATAACTTTCTTAAATGAAGGAATGAGAAGACCCAGTGTCAAAAAGAACAGACGCTGGATGATGATTAACAAGGAGCGTACCCAGTATGACGTCGGAATCCTCTGCAGCTTCTTCTGCTGAAACATAGTTCACACGGCCACGTGCAGGAGTTGGCTTCACATAGTAAACTTTGCCCGACTTGCCTTCCCAACGGACTTTCCAGGTTGCTTGGCACCCACATTCTGAGGACACTCACGGGAATAGTGACCTGGTTCTCCACACTTGTAACAGATCACCTGATTGGCGCGTGGTGCACCATTGCTAGCTGGACCGCCATAGGTTTTTTCTGGAGGGTTGGTCTGATTCGCCTGAGGCGCCACATAGGATGGCCTCGGAGTGTCTCTTGGTGGCAGAGAACTATTTGGAACCCACAGCCTGCATTTTGGAAACGCGGAACCAGATGATGAGCCAAAGTCACGGGAGTGCTTCCTTGTGGCTTCATAGTCGGTATGACCAGTCTCAGCACTGATCGCCTTGTTGACCAGGGCTTGGAAGCTTGTACATTCGTGGAGGCGCAAATCACGACGAAGCTCAGGGCTCAGACCCTTACAGAATCTTGCTTGCTTCTTGGCATCAGTAGACACCTCCTCTGTTGCATAGCGGGCGAGGTTACCGAACTCGCGGCTATTGGCATCCATGGTCAACTTTCCCTGGGTCAATGCACAGAACTCCTCTCTCTTTCTGTCCTTCAGGCCCTCTGGAATATGGTGCACACGAAAGGCTGCACTAAAGTCTGCCCATGTGGCTGCTGGTTCAGTAGGACGCATAGCTTCAAAGTTCTCCCACCACAGATTGGCGGGTCCTTCCAGAAAGTACGTCGCAAAGGTCACGTTGTCGGCTTCAGAAACATTCGCAGAGCGAATCTTACGTGAAATACTGCACAACCAATCATCAGCGTCGAGGGGGTTGATGGAGTGATGGATCTTCGGAGGATTCAGCTTCACAAAGTCATTGAGGGACACTTCAGCATTCCTAGGCTGACGAGTCGTATTTTGCTCAATACGCTCTAACACTCGGTTGGTCTCCCTTTTGTTTCTCTCTGCCTCAAGCATAACTTCCGCCAGAGAGGGCGGGTGAGGCAGTTCTTCCTGCGACGCTTGACTACCCTCGCCTTGCTCATGAGCAGGGGCACGGTTCAACCTGGTGAACACCATCCTGACAAACAAACTCACATCTTAGACCAATATCATCATCAATACTAGCTATGGATTAAGAATGCACTGAACACATGGAATGCGGAAATGAATATCCGAACAGCATGGTAACAAGCAACTGCTATATATACACCATGGTTCATACACACCATTACATAGTTCAGTACAACCTTAACCGAAGAACAAACTACTGAAAACATGAAACTACTCATCAGAGGCTTCCAAGCTTCCTATACAGTATTTATCTATGCCTCGGGAAGTCATTTCATGACACAAGCATACTTCACAAGTCACAAAGGACTGTGAAAGTACAACTACTACCATACTATCCTTCCACTCACGGTTCAAGCATCCGCATAGAACATCTCATAAAGATTGCCTCCATGGCCTGGAAGCTCAACCTGCGGATCAGGAAATACTCTAGCCTGAGACCCCTGGGATCCGTAAGGATACGGATGTGGCCTTGGTCCCTCGACTGGTGGTAGTAGAGGTCCCCGAAGAGGGGTGACTCCTCCTATAGCAGGCCAGTCAAAATGAGTCGGAAGATGGTTCCTAACAGTGTTCAGCATCTCCATATCTCCATACCCTGTCTGAACTACACATGCCAGCTGCGTCAAAGCCGTCCACAGACGGGCACGCGTAGCATAGAGCTCCATATGAAGGGCACGAGCATCCCTGTCTCTATTTTCTAGCATCTCAGCAGTGGACTGCAGCAGCGGATCCTCCATAGAGGAATCAAAGTAGACTCCACTCAGGTATCCTTCTTCACCTGGCTGAGAGGCAGGAACATAGCAGAACTCTGAATTCTGCAGCAATGCATGTCTAGCCCTCACGATGGTCAGCATTGAATAGGCAGCATCTTGTACTGCCATGTCAACAATGACTCCCAATCCATAAGACCAATGGATTGGCTCCTCAGCTCCAGGGTAATCTGGGAATACCCTAACAGTGCAGAGGTACTAGCTCTGATTAAAACCCCTGTACTGCTCCTCCACTGTATACTCTGGCTACCAACGGTAACCGGACACTGACATCATCCTGACTAGCATGGCCGTATGACCCAGCACATCAATGCACCTGGTCAGACGAACCACCTGACGAGAAGGACGGCCAGTCATCTGGAAATAGAGAGTAATGCAAAGCATTGGAGCTCTCAAGACAAAATTGGGCAGCATAACGACTGTAAATGCTCAAAAACAATTTTGAGACAACCCATAAAATAGAATAGCGTAACCACTCAACTATCAAGATCAATTCTGTGATCATCAAACATACTTCCTTTTCCTAGGGATAAAAGAAACCCGAAATAACTCTCGACCCGTTGTCCTATACTCTACCGATCAGAAACACGAGCCTAAGAGAAGATGAGTAACCTAGTCCTTAATCCTGCAGAAAAGACAAGGATGACCAGAAGAGAATAACTTGAGAAGAGAACAAGAGTCTTACGTTCCCTTCCACAAATAATTCCCTTCTATATAACTAAAGCAATTCTAGACTCAACTTCGACCAGTTTGGCTTAGTAATCCTACAGTCAGTCAGGCTCTGATACCAACACTTTCAGGACCCTGATCCTAAGCCATAGGAATCCAGCGTGTAACACATCGCATCACTTTGCGGTCTCACGCACGGTTATCCCCACGGCTGCAGCCTTACCTTAGCCGGGACCATTTGCGCCTTTTGACTCGCGTATGCAATTGTGTCGCTAGAAATCCACTGACAAAGAACCCGGATCGACATGTCTAGTCATAAACCAAAGCGGCAGTTCCGCACAGGGACATGCATACATGACCCAGCAAAGCAGGTGTCGGTCACCAGCGAATGTAGACGAGTCGTAGCAAGCTATAGGGACTCCATTACATCGCGTGACATTTCCCCAAAGGGGACAGACACAACAGCTAAGAAGGACACATGCCGGTCAACCAATGTGTCCGGAGCAGTACCGAACTACCATGGCTCGTTGGATCACAAAGGTGTATTTCCCTGTAAGGAATGCTACTAAAGCCTACGGCTAGGTAATCGAATCCCATACATATCAAGGACAACACACGTACGCATTGCGTACCGATTTGTATAGATACATCGATGGCATCACAACATAACCATAACATACAAACTTTATTTAGAAGGCTCGGAAGAGCCACACACATAATATTACAAGGTAGGGGTCTCACGACCCATCATCACAATTTATACACACAGTTCTTACAAACTAGCGGAAGAGTAAGGTTGTCTGAGTACAAACAGAATGAAAGACAAAGGCGCATGGCCTGACTATCTACAAACACATCCTAGGGCCAGATCGTAGCTGGGATACCAGCTACTCGTCGTCGTCGTCGATGTCTAGGTAGAACCCTCCATTAGGGTCATTAACAACCTCTGCAACAATTATTAAGCAAACATGAGTACAAAAGTACTCAGCAAGACTTTAGGATAAGCTATCTACTCATGCAATGTATCAATAAGGAGTTGTGGGGTTTCATGCGGAAAGCCAACATTTGACTCGTGGTTAGACAACTTGCATTTTAAATTAGTTTTGACAACTTTGATTTCTCGCACACGAGTCCACTAACACCACAACAATACTCCATCGTGGAATCATTCCGTCTCCTTACGGAAATGCCGTCCACGACACTCACGCTTATCTTGACAATTTTAAGAGTAGCCATTAAAGTTATCTATGAACAACATATGTCTCCAAGTTGTCCATATCCGTGGACACGGCTATTCGAATAGATCATAACCCTGCAGGGGTGTACTTCTTCACACACGCTCTCGCCACTTATCGCCATGTGCACGTAATGCACCTCGGCAACCTTCAAGCGGAAGCCCAGCGAGGGAGTCGGCCACGACTGTTAACCATTCTAATACTTAGTCTAGGTCTATCGCCTATCTGAGGGTAACCAGCATGAAAGTCCGACCGAGGTTTCCGCCACGGCCCCAAATGATGTGCGTAGGGTTCCCAAGCCCACCATCCGGGTGCCACTTGCTACACCGTGCCACTGCCTACCGCATCATAGCCTACCTCTAAGGTCAGCGCTATGCACGGCCTCCAGCATGACTATAAACACGAGAAACTACTTGCAACTCATGGACCGAGTACTAAGCGATTAATAAGTCGAGAGGGGCAATTAAGTATCCCAACGTGTGGTAGTATCTAGTCTTGGATTACATACACGGAACTCAGTTCCTAAGGACGGTTCCAATGAAACAACCCACTATGTACTCCTACATGGCCTTTCACCGGTACCTTTACCAAATCAGGTTCAACAAATAACCTTTACTTACCGAACACATTCTCACAATTCTGTTCATCTTCCAGATGACAGACCATACACAACTCTAAGCATAGCATGCATAGCAGGATAAGGCACATCATGGCTCAAGCAACTACCAGGTATGCTAGGTTGCAAGGTTCAGCTATTTACTGTGACAAGGATAGGTCATGCAAAGGAAGTGGGTTCAACTAACGTGGCAAAAGCATTTGAAGCATTTGATCCTAATGCAATAAGTAAGTGCAGGAGCAAGAACATGAGATTTATCGGGATGATCAAAATGGTTTCTTGCCTTGTTGCTCAGAGGAGTGACAATATTCGTCAGACGGATATTCGGTGGAATCCGGGGGAGCGGAGACTACCGAAGGGAATGACAACAATCAATATCAAACATATGCAATCAAGATGATGCATGAGCATGGCATGAGGATGCAAGGTGGTATACTATTATAGCTAACATGTATTAGGTTTGAAGTTGATTTGAATCAAATTCAAATATCAGTTCAAACGAGGTATTCTCGGATACCATTTTAATTGATTCGACATGATGCTCAGATCAACTTTCTTTTAACATGCATGGTATGACATGTTAGGTTGCTGGTTTGTAGTTTGGACAGTGTTTGATCATGTCATTTATAGTGAAATTTAAATATTTCCCAAATTCCATCTACAAAGTAATTAAAAGAATTAACTTATTCACTAATCTACATGTTTGGGTTTTGTAACATTTTCAAACATGTTTGAAAATGAAATATTCGGATTCCTTGAATTTTTCAGATACTTTTTCATATATAAATTATTTTCATTGGAGTTACAGATTGATTTCTATGAATATTAGAAGTTTTAAACATTTCTGGAATTATTTTTGTACTAGAAAACCTCTTTATTAGATGCTGCCTATTTTTATACTAGAAAACCCCTTTAATCCATTGGTCCTATGGGTTGGGAGTCATTGTTGACATGGTAGTACAAGATGCTCCTATTCAATGCTGACCATTATGAGGGCGAGACATGCACTGCTGCAGAACGCAGAGTTCTGCTATGTTCCGGCCTCTCAGCCTGATGAAGAGGGATACCTCAGCGGAGTCTATTTTGATTCTTCTATGGAGGATCCACTACTGCAGTCCACTGTTGAGATGCTAGAGAACAGAGACAGGGATGCTTGTGCTCTCCGCATGGAGCTTTATGCTACCTGTGCCCGTCTGTGGACGGCTTTGACGCAGGTGGCACCGGTAGTCCAGACAGGGTACGGAGATATGGAGATGCTGAACCCTGTTAGGACCCATCTTCCGGCCCACGTTGACTGGCCAGCTATAGGAGGAGTCACCCTCTTCCGGGACCCCTCTTACCACCAGTCAGGGGACCAAGGCCACATCCGTGTCCTTATGGGTCCCAGGGATCTCAGGCTAGAGTGTTTCCTGATCCGCAGATTGAGCTTCCAGGTCATGGAGGTAATCTCTATGAGAAGTTCTATGCGGATGCCTGAGCTGTGAGCGGAAGGATAGTATGGTAGTAGCCGTACGTTCACAGTCCTGTGTGACTTGTGAAGTATGCCTGTGATGTGAAATGAATTCCGGAGGCCTAGATAAATAATGTATAGGAAGCTTGTAAGCCTCTGATGAGTAGTTTCATAATTTTAGTAGTTTGCTCTTTGAGTAAGGTTGTACTGAACTATGTAAGGGTGTGTATGAACCGTGGTGTATATATAGCAGATGCTTGTTACCATGTTGTTCGGATATTCATTTCCGCATTCCGTGTGTTCAGTACATTCTTAATCCATAGCCAGTATTGATATGATCTTGGTCTAAGCTGTGAGTTTGTTTGTCAGGATGGTGTTCACCAGGTTGAACCGTGCCCCTGCTCATGAGCAAGGCGAGGGTAGTCAAGCGTCGCAGGAAGACCTGCCTCACCCCCCTCTCTGGCGGAAGTTATGCTTGAGGCAGAGAGAAACAAAAGGGAGACCAATCGACCATTAGAGCGTATTGAGAAGAATACGGCTCGTCAGCCTAGGAATGTTGCGGTGTCCCTCAACGACTTTGTGAAGCTGAATCCTCCAAAGTTTCATCACTCCGTCGATCCCCTCGACGCTGATGACTGGGTGTGCAGCATATCGCGCAAGATCCGCTCTGCGAATGGTTTTGGGGCCGACAAGGTGACCTTTGCGGCGTATTTCCTGGAAGGACCCGCCAATCTATGGTGGAAGAACTTTGAAGCTATGTGTCGTGCTGAACCAGCAGCCACATGGGCAGACTTCAGTGCAGCCTTTCGTCTGCACCATATTCCAGAGGGCCTGATGGACAGAAAGAGAGAGGAGTTATGTGCCTTCACTCAGGGCAAGTTGACCGTGGATGCCTATAGCCGCGAGTTCGGTAACCTCGCCCGCTATGCAACAGAAGAGGTGTCTACCGACGCCAACAAGCAAGGAAGATTCCGTAAGGGTCTGAGCCCTGAGCTTCGTCGTGATCTGCGCCTCCACGAGTGTGCAAACTTTCAAGCCCTGGTCAACAAGGCGATCAGTGCCGAGACTGGTCATACTGACTTTGAAGCCACAAGGAAGCACTCCCGTGACTTTGGCTCGTCTTCTCGTTCTGCGTTTACAAAACGCAGGCTGTGGGTTCCGAACAGTTCTCTGCCGCCAAGATACACTCCGAGGCCATCCTACATGGCGCCTCAGACGAATCAGCCCAACCCTCCAGCAAAAACTTATGGTGGTCCAGCTAGCAATGCTGCACCACGTGCCAACCAAGTGATATGCTACAAGTGTGGAGAACCCGGGCACTATTCCCGTGAGTGTTCTCAAAATGTGGGTGCCAAGCAACCCGGAAAGTCCGTCGGGCAAGGCAAGTCGGGGAAAGCTTACTATGTGAAGCCAACTCCTGCACGTGGCCGTGTGAACTATGTCTTAGCAGAAGAGGCTACAGAGGATCCCGACGTCATACTAGGTACGCTTCTTGTTAATCATCACCCAGCGTCTGTTCTCTTTGACACTGGGTCTTCTCATTCCTTCATTTCAGAAAGTTATGGACAGTTGCATAACCTGTCTTTTTGTGATATGCCAATTCCATTGGTTGTGCAAACTCCTGGTAGTAAATGGCAAACCTCTAGGATAACCTATGACAATGAAATTCTAGTAGACAGGCTAGTTTTTCTAGCCTCATTGATAGCCTTGAAATCTTCAGATATTAATATCATCTTGGGTATGGACTGGATGTCAGCTCACTATGCCAAGATTGATACTCATTCTAGAAATGTCCAGCTTACCCATCCCTCGGGTGAGATAGTAAATGTCACTACTCGAGTTGGTAAATGCCATCTCTATTCCCTAAATGCCAACCCTCTTCCGGAACTTGAAGACATTCCGGTAGTCCGTGACTTTCCGGATGTTTTTCCAGAGGAACTGCCAGGAATTCCACCTGACACAGATGTAGAGTTTGTGATAGATCTTGTTCCTGGAACTGTTTCATTAGCCAGAAGACCTTATAAGATGGCACCCCTGGAGCTAGCCGAACTTAAGAAGCAACTAGATGAGGCCTTGAATAAAGGTTTCATTCGTCCTAGCTCTTCTCCTTGGGCTTGCCCCATCCTATTCGTCAAGAAGAAAGACGGAACGGATCGGATGGTTGTAGATTATCGACCAGTTAATCTGGTCACCATAAAGAACAAGTATCTGCTCCCCAGGATCAACGATCTGTACGATCAGCTTGCTGGATCCTCAGTCTTCTCCAAAATGGATTTGAGGTTGGGATACCATCAAATCAAGATCAAGAACGGGGACATTCCAAAAACAGCTTTTATTACTCGATATGGCCCATACGAGTACACCGTCATGTCCTTCGGTTTAACCAATGCCCCAGCCACCTTCTCTCGTCTGATGAATTCAATCTTCATGGAGTATTTGGATAAATTCGTCGTGGTATACCTCGATGATATTCTCATCTACTCGAAGAACGAACAAGAACATGCCGAGCATCTAAGGCTGGTATTGATGAAACTTCGAGAGCATCGCCTTTATGCCAAGTTTTCAAAATGTGAATTTTGGTTACCAGAAGTGACCTATCTAGGTCACGTAATCTCTGGTAAGGGTATTTCTGTCAATCCCGAGAGAGTTCAAGCTGTCCTTGATTGGACTCAACCTGAATCGGTTAAGCAAGTTAGGAGTTTTCTTGGTCTAGCGAGCTATTGTCGCCGCTTTGTCGAGAATTTCTCCAAGGTTGCAAAGCCTCTAACTGAACTCCTCAAGAAGGATAAAAAGTTCGAGTGGACACCACAGTGTGAGCATAGTTTTCAGGAACTGAAAAGACGCCTGACTTCCGCACCTATGTTGCTACCACCAGATTTTTCTAAGGACTTTGTTATCTATTGCGACGCCTCGCGACAAGGATTAGGTTGCATTCTCATGCAAGATCGTCATGTGATCGCATACGCATCTCGGCAGTTGCGTCCACATGAGGATAATTATCCCACACATGACCTTGAGCTTGCAGCTGTGGTCCATGCACTAAAAACCTGGCGACATTACCTTCTGGGTAATCGTTGCGAAATATTCACCGATCACCAAAGTCTGAAATATATCTTCACCCAGCCGGATTTGAATCTCAGGCAAAGCCGGTGGGTTGAGTTGATCTCGGATTATGACTTAGGGATAACTTACACCCCGGGGAAGGCCAATGTTATGGCTGATGCACTAAGTCGTAAATCTTATTGTAACAATTTGATGCTACAACAAGGTCAACCACATCTCTATGAGGACTTTTGGAAGTTGAATCTTCATATTGTTCCTCAAGAATTCCTTTCTACCCTGGTGGCGAAGCCTACCCTTAAGAATCAAATTATAGCTGGCCAAAAGCGTGACAAGGGTATATCACGGATCACGGAGAATATTTTTGGCGGAAACGCTAAAGAATTTTCCATGAACGATCAAGGTATGGTATTCTTCCAGAATCGTCTAGTGGTTCCTAAGAACCCACATCTAAGGCAGTTAATCCTTAAGGAGGCCCATGATTCTCCTCTCACCATTCATCCCGGTAGTACTAAGATGTATCAGGACCTACGCCAGAGGTTCTGGTGGACTAGGATGAAGAGAGAAATTGCTGAGTCCGTTGCTAACTGTGATGTTTGTCGTCGAGTTAAGGCAGAACATCAAAGGCCTGCTGGCACCCTTCAACCTCTAGCTATTCCTGAATGGAAATGGGATAAAGTTAGTATGGATTTCATCTTCGAATTTCCCAAGACCAAGAAAGGAAATAATGCTATCTTTGTGGTCATTGACCGTCTATCCAAAGTGGCTCATTTTCTTCCCGTTCGTGAGAGTATAACAGCTAGCCAGCTAGCGGAGTTATATATCTCTCGAATAGTGTCTCTTCATGGTGTTCCCCTGGAGATTAACTCGGACCGTGGGAGTATCTTTACTTCTCGCTTCTGGGAAAGTTTTCAAAATGCCATGGGGACTCACCTATCTTTTAGCACTGCCTTCCATCCCCAATCAAGTGGTCAAGTAGAAAGAGTGAATCAAATCCTAGAAGATATGCTCCGAGCTTGTGTTATATCATTTGGTATGAATTGGGAGAACTGCCTTCCATTCGCCGAATTCTGTTATAACAATAGTTATCAGTGAAGCTTGGGCAAAGCTCCTTTTGAAGTTATCTATGGACGAAGATGTCGAACACCTCTTAATTGGTCAAAAACCGGAGAGAGGCAACTCTTTGGCCCGGATATGATCCAGGATGCAGAAGAGCAGGTTTGCATTATTCGTGAAAAGTTGAAAACAGCTCAGTCTCGTCAAAAGAGCCAATATGATCGTCGTCATAAGGTTGTGACCTTTGAAGTTGACGAGAAGGCTTACCTTCGGGTTACACCTTTGAAGGGTACCCATCGATTTGGTATCAAGGGCAAGTTGGCTCCTCGTTACATTGGTCCTTTTCGCATTCTTGCCAAACGAGGAGAAGTTGCCTACCATTTGGAACTTCCTCCGCATCTTTCCAAGGTTCATGATGTTTTCCACGTCTCGCAACTCAGGCGTTGCTTTTGGGATCCTATCCGTGAAGTGGACCACGAAACGCTTGATCTCCAAGATAACCTTTCATACCGAGAATACCCCGTGCGTATTCTTGATCAAGCTGAGCGTACCATTCGACGTCGAAACCTCAAGTGTCTTAAAGTTCAATGGTCAAATCATTCTGAAAAGGAGGCAACTTGGGAAAGAGAAGATCGTCTCCGACTTGAGTATCCTGCATTATTCCCGACGACTTCTAAATCTCGGGACGAGATTCTTTTGAGTGGGGGTGAGTTGTCACATCCCTGACACCTTAATCAAGTTAGCTTTGTGCTCATGTTTTCTTTGCATTGCATCTAGGAAATTTTCAACAAGAACAAAGCAAGTGGTGAAGGGAAACTCAAAAACCCTAGCCACTTCTCAAAATAAAGGAAAATTCAAACTAGTTAAAATCAATGAACCCAAAATGGCCTGAAGAAAAGTTCAATCTTTCTGATAAATCATGGAAGTAAATAAGCAATGAAGAAAACCATTTTCTTGATACTTTAAGCATTTTAAATAAATGCAAAAGCTACTGGTTTCAAGTTTAAAATTTGAAATCAGAAACTTTAAGTTTTCAAAAATGTTGAAAACTCCAGGAATGGTTGGATACATTCCAACTAATATTCTGGTGTGTTCAAAATGTTTTTACAAACTATTTTAGGAGCTGAAATAAATAGCAAATAAATAGTTTTCAAAACAGAATCCAAACAGAAACAAAACAAAAAAGAAAAGAGAAAGAAAAGAGGAAAAACCTTACCTGTCGCCGGCCCAGCCCACCAGGGGCTCCCCGGTCATCTTCCTCCTCCTGCTAGTAGGCAGGGGAGAAGATGAGCACGGCGGCCAAGCCGGCCACCTCATGCCTGCCTGCTCGGTGCTGGAGGCCTCCAGGAGCGCCAGCGCGACGCGTGAGCCTTCTTATCCTCCTCCCCGCGGCTCTATCCTCTCCGCTAGGCCTCGATCCCCTTCTCCCCTCTCGGATCTCTCTCTCCCCGAAGCTCCGGTCGTCATCGATCCGTCGTCTCCCGTTCCCCCTCTTCCCGAGGCTTTCCCCCTCCTTTAACCACGTTAGCCGCCAGAGCCCGAAGGACCTCGTCGCCGGCCTTGTCATTGCCGTCGTTGTGGTACTCAGCTCCCGAGGCTGAGCTCAGGAATGAGCTCCTGGAGCTCTGTAGATGGCGTAGGGCCCCTCTCCGAGCTTGCTAGTCCCCTGCATCGGCACTCCCGTCGATGCCCGAGCCGCAGCCGCCGCTGATCTCATCGCCTGCGTGGATTCCGGTGACCACTGGGTCCAGCTCCTCTCCCTTTAGATGTGGCGTGTCTCTAGCTGTTCGTAGCACTAAACCGCGTCCAAAACCGACGCCCGTAGCGCCGTTTTGCTCACTCTGGCGAGCCCTCCGCCGTGCCCGTGGTCGCCGCCGGTCATATTCCGGTGGGGACCGACGTGGCCAGCTTAACCCAATAGGTTTAAGCCTAATCTCTCGCTGATAGTGGGCCCAAGGCCAAGTCAAACTCATTTAGGGGCTGGTCAGCGCGGGATTAGCCCCTGAGACGCTGACCAGTGGGTCCCCCCTGTCAGGTTTGACCTGATCAGGTCAGTTGACCTGCTGATGTCATGCTGATGCAGTAAAGGGGTTTTCTAGTATAAAAATAATTCCAGAAATGTTTAAAACTTCTAAAATTCATAGAAATTAATCTGTAACTCCAATGAAAATAATTTATATATGAAAAACTATCAGAAAAATTCAAGGAATCTGAATATGTCATTTTCAAACATGTTTGAAAATGTTACAGAACCCAAACATGTAGATTAATGAATAAGTTAATTCTTTTGATTACTTTGTAGATGGAATTTGGGAAATATTTAAATTTCACTATAAATGACATGATCAAACACTGTCCAAACTACAAACCAGCAACCTAACATGTCATACCTTGCATGATAAAAGCAAGTTGATCTGAGCATCAGGTCGAATCAATTAAAATGGTATCCGAGAATACCTCGTTTGAAGTGATATTTGAATTTGATTCAAATCAACTTCAAACCTAATACATGTTAGCTATTATAGTATACCACCTTGCATCCTCATGCCATGCTCATGCATCATCTTGATTGCATATGTTTGATATTGATTGTTGTCATTCCCTTCGGTAGGCTCCGCTCCCCCGGATTCCACCGAATATCCATATGACGGATATTGTCACTCCTTTGAGCAACAAGGGAAGCAACCATTTTGATCATCCCGATAAATCCCATGTTCTTGCTCCTGCACTGACTTATTGCATTAGGATCAAATGCTTCAAATGCTTTTGCCACGTTAGTTGAACCCACTTCCTTTGCATGACCTATCCTTGTCACAGTAAATAGCTGAACCTTGCAACCTAGCATACCTGGTAGTTGCTTGAGCCATGATGTGCCTTATCCTGCTATGCATGCTATGCTTAGAGTTGTGTATGGTCTGTCATCTGGGAGATGAACAGAATTGTGAGAATGTGTTCGGTAAGCAAAGGTTGTGTGTTGAACCTGATTTGGTAAAGGTACCAGTGAAAGGGTGTGTAGAAGTACATGGCGGGTTGTTTCATTGGAACCGTCCTTAGGAACTGAGTTCCGTGTATGTAATCCAAGACGAGATACTACCACATGCTGGGCCCTGAAATATGACACCGCTCGACTTATTAACTCCTTAGTAGTCGGTCCAGGAGTTGCAAGTAGTTTCTGATGTTTATAGTCATGCTGGAGGACGTGCATGGTGCTGACCTGAGAGGTGGGCTGTGATGCGGTAGGCAGTGGCACGGTGTATCAAGTGGCACCCGGATGGTGGGCTTGGGAACCCTGCGCACATCGTTTGGGGCCGTGGCGGAAACCTCGGCCGGACTTCCATGCGGGTTACCCTCAGATAGGCGGTCGACCTGGACAAGGTACTAATGTGGTTAACGGTCGTGGCCGACTCCCTCGCTGGGCTTCCGCTTGAAGGTTACCGAGATGCATGACGTGCACATGGCGATAAGTGGCGAGAGCGTGTGTGGCAAAGTACACCCCTGCAGGGTTATGATCTATTCGAATAGCCGCGTCCACGGATATGGGCTACTTGGAGACATATGTTGTTCATAGAAAACATCAATGGCTACTCATAAAATTGTCAAGATAAGCGTGAGTGTCGTGGACGGCATTTCCCTATGGAGACGGAATGATTCCACGATGGAGTATTGTTGTGGTGTTAGTGGACTCGTGTGCGAGAAATAAAGTTGTCAAAATTATTTAAAAATGCAAGTTGTCTAGCCACGAGTCAAATGTTGGCTTTCTGCATGAAACCCCACAACTCCTTATTGATACATTGCATGAGTAGAAAGTTATCCTAAAGTCTTGCTGAGTACCTCCGTACTCATGTTTGCTTAATAAATGTTGCAGAGGTTGCTAATGACCCTAATGGAGGGTTCTTCATAGACATCGACGACGACGAGTAGCTGGTGTCCCACCTACGATCTGGCCCTAGGATGGGTGTGTAGATAGTCAGGACATGTGCCTTTATCTTTCCATCTGTTTGTAACCAGACAGCTTTACTCTTCCGCTGGCTTGTAAGAACTGTGTGTATGATTTGTGATGATGAGTCGTGAGACCCCTACCTTGTAATATTATGTGTGTGGCTCTTTCTAGCCTTCTAAATAAAGTTGTATGTTATGGCTATGTTCTGATGCCATCGATGTATCTATACATATCTGTATACCATGCGTACGTGTGTTGTACTTGATATGTATGGGGTTCGATTCCCTAGCCGTAGGCTTTAGTAGCATTCCTTATAGGGAAATGCCCCTTTGTGATCCAACGAGCCATTGTAGTTCGCTATTGCTCCGGACACATTGGTTGACCGACATGTGTCCTTCTTAGCTGCTGTGGCTGTCCCCTTTGGGGAAATGTCAAGCGATGTAATGGGGTCCATGTAGCTTGCTATGACTCGTCTACATTCACTAGTGACAGACACCTGCTTTGCTGGGTCATGTATGCATGTCCCTGTGCGGAACTTCCGCTTTGGTTTATGAGTAGACATGTCGATCCGGGTTCTTTGTCATTGGATTGCTAGTTACACAATTGCATACGCGAGTCAAAAGGCGCAAACGGTCCCAGCTAAGGTAAGGCTGCAGCCGTGGGGATAACCGTGCGTGAGACCGCAAAGAGATGCGATGTGTTACAGGCTAGATTCCTATGGCTTAGGATCGGGGTCCCGACAGCGTTGGTATCAGAGCCTGACTGACTGTAGTATTACTAAGCCAAACTGGTCGAAGTTGAGTCTAGAATTGCTTTAGTTATATATAAGGGAATTGTTTGTGGAAGGGAACGTAAGACTCTTGTTCTCTTCTCAAGTCATTCTATTCTGGTCATCCTCATCTTTTGAGCATTTACAGTCGTTATGCTGCCCAATTTTGTCTTGAGAGCTCTAATGCTTTGCATTACTCTCTATTTCCAGATGACTGGCCGTCCTTCTCGTCAGGTGGTTCGTCTGACAAGGTGCATTGATGTGCTGGGTCATACGGCCATGCTAGTCAGGATGATGTCAGTGTCCGGTTACCGTTGGTACCCAGAGTACACAGTGGAGGAGCAGTACAGGGATTTTAATCAGAGCCAGTACCTCTGCACTGTTAGGGTATTCCCAGATTACCCTGGAGCTGAGGAGCCAATCCATTGGTCTTATGGATTGGGAGTCACTGTTGACATGGCAGTACAAGATGCTGCCTATTCAATGTTGACTATCATGAGGGCTAGACTTGCACTGATGTAGAATTCGGAGTTCTGCTATGTTCCCGCCTCTCAGCCAGGTGAAGAAGGATACCTCAGTGGGGTCTACTTTGATTCCTCTATGGAGGATCCGCTGCTGCAGTCCACTGCTGAGATGCTAGAGAATAGGGACAGGGATGCTCGTGCCCTTCGTATGGAGCTTTATGCTACACGTGCCCGTCTGTGGACGGCTTTGACGCAGCTGGCACCTGTAGTTCAGACAGGGTATGGAGATATGGAGATGTTGAACCCTATTAGGAACCATCTTCCAGCTCATGTTGACTGGCCTGCTATAGGAGGAGTCACCCCTCTTCGGGGACCTCTACTACCACCAGCGAGGCGACCAAGGCCACACCCGTGTCCTTATGGATCCCAGGGGTCTCAGGCTGGAGTATTTCATGATCCGCAGGTTGAGCTTCCAAGCCATTGAGGCAATCTTTATGAGATGTTCTACGTGGATGCCTGAACCATGAGTGGAAGGATAGTATGGTAGTAGCTGTACTTTCACAATCCTATGTGACTTGTGAAGTATGCTTGTGTCGTGAAATGAATTACGGAGGCATAGATAAATAATGTATAGGAAGCTTGGAAGCCTCTGATGAGTAGTTTCATATTTTCAGTAGTTTGTTCTTCGATTAAGGTTGTACTGAACTATGTAATGGTGTGTATGAACCATGGTGTATATATAGCAGTTGCTTGTTACCATGTTGTTCGGATATTCATTTCCGCATTCCATGTGTTTAGTGCATTCTTAATCCATAGCTAGTATTGATGATGATATTGGTCTAAGCTGTGAGTTTGTTTGTGAGGATGGTATTCACCAAGTTGAACCGTGCCCCTGCTCATGAGCAAGGCGAGGGTATTCAAGCATCGCAGGAAGAACTGCCTCACCCGCCTTCTCTGGCAGAAGTTATGCTTGAGGCAGAGAGAAACAAAAGGGAGACCAACCAACTATTAGAGTGTATTGAGAAAAATACGGCTCGTGAGCCTAGGAATGCTGCAGTGTCCCTCAATCACTTTGTGAGCTGAATCCTCCAAAGTTCCATCACTCCGTCGGTCCCCTCGACACTGATGATTGGCTGTGCAGTATATCAGGCAAGATTCGCTCTGCGAATGTCTCTGAGGCCGACAAGGTGACCTTTGCGGTGTACTTTCTGGAAGGACCCGCCAATCTGTGGTGGGAGAACTTTGAAGCTATGCGTCCTGCCGAACCATCAGCCACATGGGCAGACTTTAGTGCAGCCTTCCGTCTGCACCATATTCTAGAGGGCCTGATGGGCAGAAAGAGAGAGGAGTTCTGTGCATTCACCTAGGGAAAGTTGACCGTGGATGCCTATAGCCGCGATTTCGGTAACCTCGCCCTCTATGCAACAGAGGAGGTGTCTACTAATGCCAAGAAGCAAGCAAGATTCCGTAAGGGTCTGAGCCCTGAGCTTCGTCGTGACTTGCGCCTCCACGAATGTACAAGCTTCCAAGCCCTGGTCAACAAGGCGATCAGTGCCGAGACTGGTCATACGGACTATGAAGCCACAAAGAAGCACTCCCGTGACTTTGGCACGTCATCTGGTTCCGCGTTTCCCAAATATAGGCTGTGGGTTCCAAATAGATCTCTGCCACCAAGATACACTCCGAGGCCATCCTATGTGGTGCCTCAGACGAATCAGACCACCCTCCAGCAAAAACCTATGGTGGTCCAGCTAGCAATGCAGCACCACGTGCCAATCAGGTGATCTGTTACAAGTGTGGAGAACGAGGGAACTATTCCCGAGAGTGTCCTCAGAATGTGGGTGCCAAGGAACCCGGAAAGTCCGTTGGGCAAGGCAAGTCGGGCAAAGCTTACTATGTGAAGCCAACTCCTGCACGTGGCCGTGTGAACTATGTTTCAGCAGAAGAAGATGTAGAGAATCCCGACGTCATACTGGGTAGGCTCCTTGTTAATCATCACCCAGCATCTGTTCTTTTTGACACTGGGTCTTCTCATTCCTTCATTTCAGAAAGTTATGCATAGTTGCATAACATGTCTTCCTGTGATATGCGAATCCCATTGGTTGTCCAAACCCGTGGTAGTAAGTGGCAAACCTCCAGGGTAACCTATGACAATGAAATTCTAGTAGATAGGCTAGTTTTTCTAGCATCATTGATAGCCCTGAAATCTTCGGATATCAATATCATCTTGGGTATGGACTGGATGTTAGCCCACTATGCCAAGATTGATACTCATTCTAGAAATGTTCATATTACCCATCCCTCGGGTGAGATAGTCAATGTCTCTACTCGAGTTGCCAAATGTCAAGTCTATTCCCTCAATGTCAACCCTCTTCCGGAACTTGAAGACATTCCAGTAGTCCATGACTTCCTGGATGTTTTTCCAGAGGAACTGCGAGGAATTCCACGTGACAGAGATGTGGAGTTTGTGATAGATCTTGTTCCGGGAACTGTTCCCATAGCCAGAAGACCATATAAGAT
This sequence comes from Hordeum vulgare subsp. vulgare, assembly GCF_904849725.1. Classification (NCBI taxonomy): domain Eukaryota; kingdom Viridiplantae; phylum Streptophyta; class Magnoliopsida; order Poales; family Poaceae; genus Hordeum; species Hordeum vulgare. Next base: position 158,673,684 of record NC_058521.1, on the reverse strand, counting down.
GGCACCCCTGGAGCTAGCCGAACTTGAGAAGCAACTAAATGAGGCCTTGAATAAAGGTTTCATTCGTCCTAGCTCTTCTTCTTGGGCTTATCTCGTCCTCTTCGTCAAGAAGAAAGACGGAACAAATCGGATGGTTGTAGATTACCGACGAGTTAATCTGGTCACCATAAAGAACAAGTATCCGCTCCCAGGATCAACGACCTGTATGATCAACTTGCTGGATCCTCAGTCTTCTCAAAAATGGATTTGAGGTTGGGATACCATCATATCAAGATCAAGAACGGGGACATTCCAAAAACAGCTTTTGTCACTCGTTATGGCCAATACGAGTACAACGTCATGTCCTTCGGTTTAACCAATGCCCCAGCCACCTTCTCTCGCTTGATGAATTCAATCTTCATGGAGTATTTGGATAAATTCGTCGCAGTATACCTCGATGATATTCTCATCTACTCGAAGAACGAACAAGAACATGCCGAGCATCTAAGGCTGTTATTGATGAAACATCGAGAGCATTGCCTTTATGCCATGTTTTCAAAATGTGAATTTTGGTTACCAGAAGTGACCTATCTAGGTCACGTAATCTCTGGTAAGGGTATTGTTGTCAATCCCGAGAGAGTTCAAGCTATCCTTGATTGGACTCAACCTGAATCGGTTAAGCAAGTTAGGAGTTTTCTTGGTCTAGCGAGCTATTGTCGCCGCTTTGTCGAGAATTTCTCCAAGGTTGCGAAGCCTCTAACTGACTCCTCAAGAAAGATAAAAAGTTCGAGTGGACACCATAGTGTGAGCATAGCTTTCAGGAACTGAAAAGACGCCTGACTTCCGCACCTGTGTTGCTACCACCAGATTTCTCTAAGGACTTTGTTATCTACTGCGACGCCTCGCGACAAGGATTAGGTTGCATTCTCATGCAAGATCGTCATGTGATAGCATACGCATCTCGACAGTTGCGTCCACATGAGGATAATTATCTCACACATGATCTTGAGCTTGCAACTGTAGTCCATGCACTTAAAAACTGGCGACATTACCTTGTTGGTAATCGTTGCGAAATATTCACTGTTCACCAAAGTCTAAAATATATCTTCACCCAGCCGGATTTGAATCTGAGGCAAAGACGGTGGGTTGAGTTGATCACGGATTACGACTTAGGGATAACTTACACCGCGGGGAAGGCCAATGTTATGGCGGATGCACTAAGTCGTAAGTCTTATTGTAACAATTTGATGCTACAACGAGGTCAACCACATCTCTATGAGGAATTTCGGAAGTTAAATCTTCATATTGTTCCTCAAGGATTCCTTTCTACCCTGGTGGGGAAGCCTACTCTTAGGGATCAAATCATAGCCGTGCAGGCTTATGATAAGGGTATATCCCGGATCAAGGAGAATATTGTTGCAGAAATGCTAGGGATCTCTCCATCAATGAGAAAGGTGTTGTGTTCTTTCAGAACCATTTAGTGGTTCCTAAGAGCAAACGTCTGTGGCAATTGATACTTAAGGAGGCACATGATTCTCCTCTCACCATTCATCCTGGTAGTACTAAGATGTATTAGGACCTACGCCAGAGGTTTTGGTGGACTAGGATGAAGAGAGAAATTGCTGAGTTCGTTGCTAACTGCGATGTTTGTCGTCGAGTTAAGGCAAAACATCAAAGGCCTGCTGGCACCCTTCAACTTTAGCTATTCCTGAATGGAAATGGGATAAAGTTAGTATGGATTTCATTACCGGATTTCCCAAGACCAAGAAAGGAAATAATGCTATCTTTGCGGTCATTGGCCGTCTCTCCAAAGTAGCTCATATTCTTCCAGTTCGTGAGAGTATAACAGCTAGCCAGCTAGCAGAGTTATATATCTCTCGAATAGTGTCTCTTCATGGTGTTCCTCTGGAGATTAACTCGGACCGTGGAAGTATCTTTACTTCTCGCTTCTGGGAAACTTTTCAGAATGCTATGGGGACTCACTTATCTTTTAGCACTGATTTCCTTCCTCAGTCAAGTGGTGAAGTAGAAAGAGTAAATCAAGTCCTAGAAGATATGCTCCGAGCTTGTGTTATATCGTTCGGTATGAATTGGGAGAAGTGCCTTCCATTCGTCGAATTTGCTTATAACAATAGTTATCAATCAAGCTTGGCCAAAGCTGCTTTTGAAGTTCTCTATGGACGAAGATGCCGAACACCTCTTAATTGGTCAGAAACCGGAGAGAGGCAACGCTTTGGCCTAGATATGATCCAGGAAGCAAAAGAGCAGGTTCGCATTATTCGTGAAAAGTTGAAAATAGCCCAGTCTCGTCAAAAGAGCCAATATGATCGTCATCATAAGGCTGTGACCTTTGAACTTGACGAGAAGGCTTACCTTCGGGTTACACCTTTGAAGGGTACCCAACGATTCGGTATCAAGGGCAAGTTGGATCCTCGTTACAATGGTCATTTTCGCATTCTTGCCAAACGAGGAGAAGTTGCCTACCAGATGGAACTTCCTCCGCATCTTTCCAAGGTTCATGATGTCTTCCACGTCTCGCAACTCAGGCATTTCTTTTCGGATCCTATCCGTGAAGTGGACCACGAAACGCTTGATCTCCAAGATAACCTTTCATACCGAGAATAGCCTGTGCGTATTCTTGATCAAGCTGAGCGTACCACTCGACGCCGAAACCTCAAGTTTCTTAAAGTTCAATGGTCAAATCATTCTGAAAAGGAGGCAACTTGGGAAAGAGAGGATCGTCTCCGACTTGAGTATCGTGCGCTATTCCCGACAACTTCTAAATCTCGGGACAAGATTCTTTTCAGCGGGGGTGAGTTGTCACATCGCTAATCGCCATTAGGGTTTAGCATGTTTGAGCTCATGTTTTCCTCCGTTGCATCTTAAGAATATGAATTGCACTCAAGGAAGGAAATGAAACCAAAGCAAAACCCTAGCCACTCTTTATTCAAAAGAAATCCAACTATTGCCAAAATCAATGAACCCAAAATGGCCATTAGAAAAGTTCATCTTTTCTGTTAAATGTTGAAAACAAGATTTTAGAAGTGAAACATATTTCCAAAATACTTTTGGCATTTTAAATTAAGTTATAAGCTACTGAAATCAATTGTATATTTGATTTGAAATATTTCAAAGTTTCCAAAAATGTTGAAAACTTTATATGTGGTTGGATATATTCCAACTAACACTCGAGTATCATTCAAAGTATTTTAGGAATAGTTTGGAGCCAAAAATAAATAAAAACAAATGTCGGAAAGAATAAACAGAAACAGAAGAAAGAAAAAAATGCAAAAACTCTATCTAGCGCTTACCTGGCCCAGGCCCAGCTCTCCCGTGTCGTCTTCCTCCTCGCCAGTGGGCAACAGGAGTTGGCCGCCGCCTCCTCCGGCGCGGCCACGCACCTGTGAGCGTGCCTGGCTCGCCCAGATGAGCTGGAGAGGGAGGATAAGTATCCCCCGAGCCATTCCCAGCCTCTTCCCCTCCTCATTCGCCCCTACTCTCTCTCTCTCTCTCTCGGCCGCCATTGCCGCGAGCTCGAGCTCGAGCTAGCCTTTGCTCCGGCCGTCCTCCCTCGCCTCTGAGTGCACCATTCGCTCCGCCTCGACAAGCTGGTCGTCCATGCCAAAGAAGAAGATCCCCCGAGCCCTGCAATGCCCTCGGCACCGTCGTCTTCAAGCTTCGGCCGCCGGCAAGCCATCGCCGATTCGCCGGATCCTATGCCTCCCCGAGCAGCCTGAGCATCCCCTCGTCACCGCAGTGAGGTCTGGAGTGATTCCCCCCATTTTCCCGTCTCTTTTCCGAGGTCTAGGCCTAGTTTCACCGGAGCCCGACGAGGACCGCCGCTGGTCCATCTGAGGCCTGCAACAGCTTCAGCTTGTCGCATAGGTGCTTTCGGAGCCCAGGCCCGCGCGATTTGCCCTTGTTTTCGATGACCTCGACGATGGCCGAGCTTTGGTTACCGCCAAGCTCATCGCCGGCGTCGATTCCGGCCACCCCAACCCCTGGGGTTCGCTCCATCATGTGCGCCGTCGAGTGGCCGTTCTCCCTGTGGCCTCTGCCGTGTGTTTTGTCATCGGAGACGCATTTCCGATGCCCTCCGCCGTCTCTGGTGCCGCCAGAGGCTCACCGCCGGCGAGATCAACCTCGTCGCCAGTGGGTTCAACCCCCCTGACCACTCCCTGAGTAGTTAAGTTTAACTTAATAAAAATAAATAAATAAATAAATCATTAACCAGTAACTAACATGTGGGTCTAGCTCTTTTAATTAGCTAGTTAAGTTTAAACGTAATCTAAAACTGGCCAGTCACTCACCAGTGGGTCCCACTTGTCAGGTTTGACTTTCAACGGCCAGAAAGACCTCTTGATGTCATGCTGATGCAACAAAGCTTTTTGTGTTATAAAAGAATTCCAGAAAATGCCCAAAACTTCTAAAATCCATAGAAAATAATCTGTAACTCCAATGAAAATAATTTATATATGAAAAAGTATCAGAAAAATCCAAGGAATCAGATTTTTATATTTTCAAACATGTTTGAAAATGTTAACATCACCAAACAGGTTAAATGATGATTGGAATAACCTTATTAAATAATATAGATTTGGAATTTGAAATCCATTTGAATTCCACTTCAAATATTATGACCAAGCCATGATCAAGAACAACCAGCAACCCAACATACCATCATATTGCATGCTAAAACAAGATTACCTGAGCATCAGGTCGAATCAATTAAAAGGGTATTTGAAAATACCGTGTTTGAAGTGATATTTGAATCATGATAGTCACATTAGCCTACCACCTTTCATTTTCATGCCATGCTCATGCATCATCTTGTTGCATATGATTGTTATTGATTGATATTGTTTTTACCGGTAGGCCCCGCTCCTCTAGATATTGTCCCTCTACTGAGAAACAAGGCAAGCAACCATTTTGATCATCCCAATAAATCCCATGTTCTCGCTCCTACTCTTATTTCTTGCATTAGGGCAAATTCTTTCACTGCTTTTACTGCGTTAGTTGAACCCACTTCCTTTGCATGACCTGTTTTTGTCACAGTAAATAGCTGAACCTTGCACCCTAGCATACCTGGTAGATGCTTGAGCCATGATGTGCCTTATCCTTCTATGCATGCTATGCTTAGAGTTGTGTACGGTCTGTCATCTCGGTGATGAACAGAATTGTGAGAATGTGTTTAGTAAGTAAAGGTTGTGTGTTGAACCTGATTTGGTAAAGGTACCGATGTAAGGCTATGTAGGAGTACATGGCGGGTTGTTTCATTGGAGCCGTCCTTAGGAACTGAGTTCCGTGTATGTAATCCAAGACTAGATACTACCACACGTTGGGATACTTAATTGACCCTCTCGGCTTATTAATCGCTTAGTACTCGGTCCAGGAGTTGCAAGTAGTTTCTGGTGTTTATAGTCATGCTGGAGGTCGTGCGTAGCACTGACCTTAGAGGTGGGCTATGATGCGGTAGGCAGTGGCTTGGTGTACCAAGTGGCACCCGGATGGTGGGCTTGGGAACCCTGCACACATCGTTTGGGGCCGTGGCGGAAACCTCGGCCGGACTTCTGTGCGGGTTACCCACAGATAGGCGATAGACCTGGACTAAGTATTACCATGGTTAACGGTCGTGGCCGACTCCCTCGCTGGGCTTCCGCTTGAAGGTTGCCGAGGTGCATGACGTGCACATGGTGATAAGTGGTGAGAGCATGTGTGAAGAAGTACACCCCTACAGGGTTATGATCTATTCGAATAGCCGCGTCCGCGGGTATGAACTACTTGGAGACATATGTTGTTCATAGATAACTTTAATGGCTACTCATAAAATTGTCAAGATAAGCGTGAGTGTCGTGGACGGCATCTCCGTATGGAGACGGAATGATTACACGATGGAGTATTGTTGTGGTGTTAGTGGACTCGTGTGCGAGAAATCAAAGTCATCAAAACTATTTAAAAATGCAAGTTGTCTAGCCACGAGTCAAATGCTGGCTTTCCACATGAAACCCCACAACTCCTTATTGATACATTGCATGAGTAGATAGTTATCCTAAAGTCTTGCTGACTACCTTTGTACTCATGTTTGCTTAATAATTGTTGTAGAGGTTGTTAATGACCCTAATGGAGGGTTCTACCTAGATATCGACGACGACGAGTAGCTGGTATCCCAGCTACGATCTGGACCTAGGACGGGTCTGTAGATAGTCAGGCCATGTGCCTTTATCTTTCCATCTGTCTGTACCCAGACAACTTTAATCTTCCGTTGGCTTGTAAGAACTGTGTGTATGATTTGTGATGATGGGTCGTGACACCCCTACCTTGTAATATTATGTGTGTGGCTCTTCCGAGCCTTCTAAAGAAAGTTGTATGTTATCGTTATGTTGTGATGCCATCGATGTATCTATACATATTTGTATGCCATGCGTACGTGTGTTGTATTTGATATGTATGGGGTTCGATTACCTAGTCGTAGGGTTTAGTAGCATTCCTTACAGGGAAATGCCCCTTTGTGATCCAACGAGCCATGGTAGTTCGCTACTGCTCCGGACACATTGGTTGACCGGCATGTGTCATTCTTAGCTGCTGTGTCTGTCCCCTTTGGGGAAATGTGACGCGATGTAATGAAGTCCGTGTAACTTTCTACGACTCGTCTACATTCGCTGGTGACCGACACCTGCTTTGCTGGGTCATGTATGCCTGTCCCTGTGCGGAACTGCCGCTTTGGTTTATGACTAGACATGTCGATCCGGGTTCTTTGTCATTGGATTGCTAGCGACACAATTGCATACGCGAGTCAAAAGGCGCAAACGGTCCCGGCTAAGGTACGGCTACAACCGTGGGGATAACCGTGCGTGAGACCGCAAAGAGATGCGATGTGTTACAGGCTGGATTCCTATGGCTTAGGATCGGGGTCCCGACAATTATTTTCTATGATTTTTAGAAGTTTTGGGTATTTTCTGGAATTCTGATAAATCAGAAAACTCTTTACTGCATCAGCATGAAACCAGCAGGTCCAACTAGCCGTTTAAAGTCAAACCTGACCAGTGGGATCCACTCGTTAGTGACTCTAGCCAGTTTTTAGTTTAAATTTCTCTTAATAGATTAATTATCAGGGCCGGACCCACATCTGAGTGACTGTTTATGTTTTTATTTCATTAATTATTTTTACTAATCCTAATCGCAATTAACTAGAGGCTGGCCCCACCTGTCATTGGCTCAGGGGGTCAGATCCACCGGCGGCGAGGTCGTCCTCGCCGATGGTGAGCCTCCGGCGACCACCAGAACGGCGGAGGGGCTCGGAAATCTCATTCCGATGACCATTTGCCTGGCAGAGGGCACCAGACTGACCAGCGTTCACCCGCCGTTCCATTTCTGCATAGAACCGGGGCTGATCTGGCCGAAGATGACGCCGGTGACGAGCTTGGCATCGGCGGAAGCTCGGGCGTCATCGGGGTCATCGAAACAGGGGGCATCACGCGCGGGGCTAGGCTGCTACGGCATCTACATGACGTGCTGCGGCGTTTGCAAGCCTTAGATCAACGAGCTGATCACCGGAGAGCCACCGGCGACGAGCTACCGCGGCGGTCATCGTCGGGCTCCGGTGGAATCAGGTGCTAGGGATCGGGATCGAGAGGGGAAATAGGGGGAAAAGGATCCTGAGCTCACGAGTAGTGCAGTGGCGTTGAAAGGAGGCTCGGGGAAGGCCTGAGGAGGAAGTTCAGCGGCGATGAACGTCAGCGATCCGAGGAGGAAGAAGACGGCTTCTCGGCGATACACTACGTCTCGGCGTCCAGCTCGTGGCTTGGAAGTTTCAAGGGACCCTAGCGGTTCTTCTGCGCCGCTCAGGAGGGACGGAGGCAGGTCAGAGCGACAGCGAGCTCGAGCTCTGCTCGGGCTCCAATGGCGGCCGAGAGGAGAGGTAGCAGGGGGGAGAATGAGGAAGGGATGACCTCGGGCACGCCTCGGGGAGCTTATCCCCTACCTCGCGAGGGCGACACGGCGGCCAGGCAGGCACGCAGCTGCATGGGCACGCCGGATCGAGCGGCGGCCACCTCCTGCTCCGACTGGCAGGGAGGAAGACGACAGGTAAGGTGGGCTGGGCTCCAGGTAAGCGTGGGATAGCATTTTTCCATTTTTTTTGTTTCTGTTTTATTTGCTGTCATTGATTTCTATTTATTTTGTCTTCGAAAGCAGACTTAAAAATAGTTTGAAAAATGCTGGGGTGTTAGTTGGAATATTTCCAATCACCCATAAAGTTTTCAGCATTTTTGAAAACTATATATGTTTGAATTCAAATATAAGTTTGAATTCAGAGACTTGATAGTTTAAAATAAAATGCAAAAAGTGATTTGAAAATAGTTTTCTCCCCTGATAATTTGTTTTCAATATTTATCAGAAATATTGAACTTTTAAGAAGGCCATTTTGGGTTCATTGATTTTGACAAGATTTGAATTTCCTTTGAATAGGAAGTGGCTAGGGTTTTTTGTTTGAGTTTCACCACTTCTTTGAATTTTGTTTCAATTTCTTGAATGCAATGGAAGAAAACATGGGCACAAATACTAAATCCTAGTTAGGGATCCAAGGATGTGACAAGCACTTCATTGCCAAATCCATTTTGTGAGAAAGAACCACCTACTCATGTGTTGAGACCAAGATATTCCAATCCAATCATTTCAAACTTGATCTCTAGCCTCCCCAAAGATCTTCCCACGGAATCAATCTCTCCTACCCATGCATATTATTTGAGAGAGTGATTTTGCGTGGAGGAGATTATATTTAGAAGCACAAGAGCAAGGAGTTCATTGATCTACCAAACCTATTACCTTTTGGAGGGTGGTGTCACCTAGATTGGTTAGGTGTTGCTTGGGAGCCTCCTACTTCATGTTGTGGAGTTCAACCAAGATGTTTGTAAGTGCAAGGAGATCTCCTACTTCGTGAAGATCTACCGTAAGTAAGGCTAGTCCTTCGTGGATGGAAGCCGTGGTGGAATAGACAAGGCCGCTTCTTTTTGGACCCTTCGTGGGTGGAGCCCTCCGCAGACTCTCGCAGCCGTTAGCCTCCGTGGGTTGAAGTCTTCACTAACATGGACGTACGATAGCGCCACCTATCGAAACCATGCCAAAATCGTTGTGTCAACCTTTGTGTTTGATCTCCTAATCTCTACTCCTTTACATGTGCAGAGTCTTTACTTTTCCGCTGCCATTTATGTTGACTAGCATGTGTAGGGTGCATTAGACTTGTTAGTACTGCTGAATTTCTGCCTTCCTTGAAACCGCTGCAATTTATGTTGATGAGCCGCAAGTGCACCACCGTCGGGAGCCCAACGTCACATGGAAGGCCAACACAACACTTTCTGCCGACAAACATAGCCACACAATAACGGTCACGCAAACGAGGAATTAAGGATCATCCATCCGCGATCGTCTTCTTTTTCGCCCATATCTTTGTGACCACCCATGACACCACACCAAGAGCTCTAGGGGATAGACTACGAAGCTCGTATACCGTGGCTAACTTCAGGCCTTGCGCCATCATGTTTTGGCTATGAGGTCATATTTCATCATTTCCCGCAACCCTTCATCATATGCGACATCGAGAAATACTCAAAACACACAAAACCTGACCTCTACCTCAGTGACCACCTAACATCCGCTGAAATGGCTCTCGGTGACATTGACAACACCCTACGCCATGTCCCGCTTTGCCTATCCAGATCTACGTGATCATGGTTGAATGGGATACCCCCAAATTCCATCCATGAGTGGACAGGCTTCAAACATGAGTTCCTCGACAACTTTGAAGGCACTTACCAATGGCAAGAAAACATTATGGGTCTCCACAATATAATACAAGGGGGGAAGGAGTCGGTCTGCGACTACGTCGCATGCTCGCTCAAGAAGAAAAATAGATATACTATATTTTCGAAGGGATGACATTCAAAGGATTCATCACTAGGGAACTAGACACCATGCTCGGGAAGAAGCAGGCTAAAGGGAAACTGTCAACTATGGAAACCCTCATGAAGGTCGCAAACAACTTTGCTAGAGGCAAGGATACTGATGGGGTCACCTTCCAGGAGTAGGTTCATGGACCAGACATCTATGGCCCAGCTAGGGCCCTACATGGCCATTAAAGTCCGTGGACTACCGATGCATAGTGATGTCTACTATGTAACTTTATTCTTGACAATGTTGTAGGGCCTCCATGTGCAGAGTTTTGTAGGACAATAGCAAATTTGCCTCAAGTGGATGACCTAAGGTTTATCAATCTATAGGAGCTCTAGGGTGAAGATGGTCTTTGTCAAGCAACCCTGCAATCAAATACAAGAAATCTCTTTTGTCCCCAACACACCCAATACAATGGCAAATTGTATAGGTGCACTAGTTCCTATTTCTTTTGTCCCCAACACACCCAAGAGATGGTGATACAAGTGTAGTATGGATAGTAGACATTATTTTTATAATCTGGATAAATAAAAACAGCAAGGTAAAAATTAGTGAACAACATGCAAAACGGTATATTAATGCTTGGAAATAATGCCTAGAGTTCATACTTTCACTAGTGAAATATCTCAGCAATGCTAGCATAGTAGAATCATATGATCATCCCTCAACATGCAACAAATAATCTGTCCAAATTTCTTATTACCGGAGAACATAATTTGAAGTTGTTGTAGGCAGCGAACCACCTCAAAGTTATTCTTTCCGATCAATCTTTTGGGCTATTCCTATAGGTGTCACAAACAGCCCTAGAGTTCGTACTAGAATAAAACCTGTGATACATATCAATCAACCCTAATGTCACCTAGATATTTCAACATCACCTCAAGTATTTGTGTGTTAATTAGTCGACATGCATCAAACAATTTCAAATTCATCATATTTGATCCAACACAAAGAACTGCAAGGAGTACCCCAAGATTTCTATCGGAGAAAGTCGGATGAAAGCATGCAATCAATCCCTATCCATAGATCCCCAAGGTCACCAAAATCCGCAAGTTGATGGCATAACCTATATCAAGTGAATTAATAGAATACCCCATTGTCACCATGGGTATCCACATGCAAGACATACATCAAGTGTTCTCAAACCCAAAATATTCAATCCAACATAACGAGATCTCAAAGGCAAAGATTCCATTCATCACAACAAGATAGCAAGGGAAGAACACCATATGATCAAACTACATTAACGAAGCACTTGATACATGAAGATGATGTTGTATCAAGAAGACAAGAGAGAGACAGAGATATTAAACAAATAGCTACTGGTACATACCCAAGGGTGAACTACTCTCTCCTCGTCATGGCCTCTGTCGGGATGATGAAGGTGACCACTAGTGATGATTTCCCCCTCCGAGAGGGTACCAAAAAGGCTTCACATGGGTTTTTATTCTATTTAGAGAGTTTTGGCGGTGTAGTAGAAGTTCTAGGTTAATTTTTGGGGGTTTGTGGATTTATAGGAATTTTCAGCGTCGGAATCATGTTAGCCGAGGCCATGTGGGCCCCACAAGCTATCAGGGCGCGCCCTGTTGGCTTGTGGCCCAAAGGTGGCCCCACTCTGGTGATTCTTCACTCCAGTATTTCTTATTTTCTCCACACAAAAATCACAAAAAAGGTTTCGGCGATTTCAAGAACTTTTATTTTTTGCACAAAAACAACAGCATCGTAATTCTACTAAAAAACATCAATACGGGTTAGTTCTGAATAAAGCATATAATGTGCATCAAAACCATATAAAAGTATTATAAACATAGGTAAATATGGCAAGAAAACTTCATAAATTATTGATACGTTGGATACATATCAGCATCCCCAAGCTTAATTCCTACTCGTCCTCGAGTAGGTAAATGATAAAAGAAGTAATTTATGAAGTTTGAATGTTGGCATAGTGAATAATTTTGATCATTGATAATTTCAATAACTTTTCTAGCATCATAACGAGCAAATGTTTCTCATAAAAATCATCATGATAGAGTAGTAATCAGTTTGCATGTCATGTTTCAAACAATGCATTCTCTTGAAACTTAACTACACATGTGTTCTTCGACATTTAATAATTTCAATACATCATCAATTCTAAGTAAGAGCTCCACATACTCAATTACCATATAGTCTTCTATGATTGCTAATACTCAAAGCATATTTTTAGAACAAACAACATCCATCAAACACAAAGAAAGATAGGGGCTTAATATTTTGCCTCCCAACGTACTTATCATGAAGATAATTATCAATAATAGTGAATCATGATCAAGTATATTTGACTGGATATATGTGTTTGGATCTTTCCCCACCACGTGGTACTTTCCAACTAATATACTGAGGTTGGAATAAGAAGTTCACTCAACATGAAAAGTAAATAACATGAAAGTAAAGAACATGAAAGTAAATAGAATATCCCTTGGCAAAGGGAAGCACAGATTTGTAGAGGTGCGAGAGCTCATTATTTAAAATAGGGATGAATATATTTTGGGTAGTGTGCCTTTATGTCAATGTTAGAACAAGCGATTTCAATATCTTCCATGCTAACCACATTATTGTTGGTTCCCAAATATAATTGAAATATTAATCCCCCTCAACCATTCAAACACTTTCCATGGCTAGCCGTACCATGGGTGCCCTCCACACAATCAAGTTTCTAGGGGGAGTTCTTGGTTATTTATTTTGTATTATGCAGGACTAGGAATCCTTTTTACCAGCCACTTGTGTGCAAAATGACAAGTGAATAAACATTCATCATGAGAAATAACCCGCTTAGCATCCCGATCGCTCCATGAGGGGTATGGGCACACAAAACAAACGTTTTTTGAAGGTTTTAGAGGTGGCACATGCCATTTTGCTTCGAATTGCAGTGAAATACCATAGATATTGGTAGGTATGGTGGACTCTCATGGAAGAAACTTGGATCAATGATTTGTATGCACAACTAGTATCTCTACTTAGTACAATATTTTCACTAGCAAAAGGTTCTAAACAAGCACCACATGTTGGAGGATCCAGAACAACATAACTTCTATGCAAATATACCCAAACATAACCATGACTTTATCTTCCTTGTCCAACTTCAACTATTTGATCAAGGTTGAAAATAATTAATGGGTATTCGCATTCATAAAACATGTCCAAGATAATATATTTGTATGTGAAATTCTATTTCTTATACTAATCATCCAGGAACGGCTTGTATGACCAATACTATGATTGTCAAACTTCAATAGATTTACTTTCTAAACCAAACGTGAAAATACTACTGAGAATATAGCACATTCGTAATTTAATATTTATGGTATTTCATTCATTCACAATTTACTTTCACGATATAAGTGAAGCACAAGAGTAAACATCAAACTATTCCCAAAAAGATATAAGTGAAGATCGATGAGTAGTCAAACAATTAAGTAGCTATGTGTGGAATCTCCATTAATAAAGATTTTAATATCTGAGAATTTTATTCAAATAGAAAACTAAACAAAATACACTCCAATAATAGCACATATCATGTGGACAAATAAAAACTTTGGCTCAACATAGGCTAACCGATATTTCTTGACGAAGAGAGTTGCGATGTGTAGGATTGATGACTCTCGTCTGCGTTCGGTTTTCCGTGGAGAGGAACAGGTTATCACAACATAATACGGGTAAGTATTTCCCTCAGTTACGAAACCAAGGTTTATCAAACAAATAGGAATACCAATCCTCAACCGTCTTCAGCGCCTACACACAAAAAACAAACAACTTGCACCCAACGTGGGCAAGAGGGTTGGCAATCCCCTTGATCTCGTTATTTGCAAGCAAATGAGGTGTGTAGATAATTGCTGATAATTGTAAATTTCAAAATAAAATAATACACAAATAATGTTAGCAAGGAAGTAGTAGCTTTTGTAAATATATAAGTGAATAGACTCGGGGGGCGTAGTATTCCCTAGTGGCATCTCTCATGGTAAATAAAGGCATATGGTGGGTAAACAAATTACGGTTGGGAAATTGATAGAACAACGAATAATTATGTGATTTTCATGACAATGATCATGTTCATATAGGCATGACATCCAGAAGAAAATAGGCCGACTCATTCCTGCACCTATTACTATTACTCCACTTCAAGAGCGGTTCTATGCTTGCCTCTCTACGTATTAAGTAAAAAGAGAGTAGTGCTTGGAGAACAATGACATGATGTAGACAAAGTAAACTCAATTAATATGAATAAAGCCCATCGTTTTATCCTTAGTAGCAGCAACACAAAGATGCATCTTGTCCCCTTCTGTCACTGGGATATAAAAATTCGCGAGGTTGAACCTACTACAACCAACCACTCCCACTGAAGAAATATTAATATAGTTGGCCAAACTATCTCAATAGACCGGATAGCATTATGAAGCTATGATGATCATGCAATTAAGAGCAAAATAATCAGAGGTGACTCAAATACTTTTCATGAATAATCTGAACATAAACCCACAATTCATCGGATCCCAACAAACACACCATACTGTTGGGGAACGTTGCATGGGACACAAAAAAATTTCCTACGCACATGAAGACCTATCATGGTGATGTTCATGTATGAGAGGGAGATTGGATCCACACACCCTTGTAGATAGCTAAGCGGGAAGCATTAAGAAACGCGGTTGATGTAGTGGTACAGCTTCGTGATTCAAATCACAGTCGTCCCACGATCTGTTCCGATCTAGCACCGAACGGACGACACCTCCGCGTTCAGCACATGTATAGCTCGATGACGATCTCGGCCTTCTTGATCCAGCAAGAGAGACGGAGAAGTAGATGAGTTCTCCGGTAGCGTGATGACGCGCCGGTGTTGGTGATGATCTACTCCTGCAGGGCTCCGCCCGAGCTCCGCAGAAATCCGATCTAGAGGAAGAACTACGTGGTATAGGTTTGAGTTGCACGTGGCAAAGTTGTGCCTCAAAAACCGTAAAACCACCAATTGATATAGGAGGAGGGGAGGGTCTAGCCTTGGGGCTCAACGGAGCCCCAAGGGCGCCGACCGATTGGGAGGAGGTGGACTCCCACCCCAATTCGGTTTTGGGGAAGGAGTCCACTCCTTCCTTCCCACCTGCCTCTTTCCTTTTTTTTCTTTCCTTTGGTATTTTTGTCTTGTGGCGCCATAGCCCTCTTGGGCTGGCCTCACCAACCCACTAAGGGTTGGTACACTACCCTAGGGTTACTGGGCTCACTCCCGGGTGGTTGGGCCCCTCCCGGTGAATACCCAGAACCCATTCGTCACTCCCGGTACACTCTTGGTAATGCCCAAAAACTTTCCGGTGACCAAATGAAACCGTCCTATATATCAAACTTCGTTTTTAGACCATTCCAGAAACCCTCGTGACGTCCTGATCTCATCCGGGACTCCGAACAACCTTCTGTCACCAACACATATAACTCAACTATACTAAAATGTTACCGAACCTTAGGTGTGCAGACCCTGCGGGTTCGAGAACTAAGCAGACATGACCCGAGGCACTCCCCGGTCAATATCCAATAGCAGGACCTAGATGTCCATATTGGATCCTACATATTCTACGAAGATCTTATCGGTTGAACCTCTGTGCCAAGGATTCATATAATCCTGTATAACATTCCCTTTGTCCTTCGGTATGTTACTTGCCCAAGATTCGATCGCCGGTATCCCTATACCTATTTCAATCTCATTACCGGCAAGTCTCTTTACTCGTTCAGTAATATAAGATCACGTGACATACACTTGAGTCAAATTGCTTGCAAGGATTGTATGTGATGTTGTAGTATCGAGTGGGCCCCAAGATACCTCTCCGTCACACAGAGTGACAAATCCCAGTCTTGATCCATGCTAACTCAACGGACACCTTCAGAGATACCCGTAGAGCACCTTTATAGTCACCGAGTAATGTTGTGACGTTTGATACACACAAGGTATTCCTCCGGTCTCAGTGAGTTACATGATCTCATGGTCATAGGAATGAATACTTGACACGCATAAAACAAGAGCAACAAAATGACATGATCACATGCTATGTTCATAGTTTGGGTCTATTCCATCACATGATTCTCCTAATGATGTGATCCAGTTATCAAGAGACAACACTTGCATATGGTCAGAAAACCTTAACCATCCTTGATCAATTGGCTAGCCAACTATAGGCTTGCTAGGGACATTGTTTTGTCTATATATCCACACATGTATCTATGATTTCATTCAATACAATTATAGCATGGATGATATACGATTATCTTGAAACAAGATATATAACAATAATTATTTTATCATTGCCTCTAGGGCATATTTCCAACACATACATAGTGATTACATCGGATAGATCAAAGCGAAGATCTGATGAACATGGTATTGAAGATCATAAGAGAGAGAGATTGCCATCTAAGTACTACCTACGGACCCGTAGGTCTGTACTGAACTACTCACACATCATGGTGAGGGTAGCAAGGTTGATGTAGATGCCCTTTGCGATTGATCTCCCCTATGGCAGATCGCCGGAACGGAGGTTTAGATGGCCTACTGTTAGAACATAGACTTGCAGCGGCGGAAAAAGTGTTTCGGGAGTGCTCTTAGGGTTTTCATAATATTTGTGAACTTATAGGCTAGAGAGGAACCTCGAGAGGCATCTAGGGGGGCCACAAACCATCTAGGCGTGGCCAAGCCCTGGGCTGCACCATGTTGGCTTGTGCCTCCCTCGTGCGACCTCTCGTCCACTTCCGATGCTTGCAGGTCTTCATATAGTCCAGAGAAAACCATATTAAAGTTACATGGTATTTGGACTTTGTTTGGTACGGTAAACCTGCAAAGCAAAAAATACGCAGAAAACAGGAACATGCACAGGGCACTGGGTCAATAGGTTAGTGCTAAAAAATATTAAAAATTGGTATATAAATGCCCAAAAAGTATCCTAGAATGATAATATATCAGCATGTAACAACCAAAAAAGTATAGATACGTTGGAGATGTATCAGCATCCCCAAGCTTAGTTCCTACTCGTCCTCTAGTAGGTAAATGTTAAAAACAGAACTTTTGATGTGACATGCTATCCATAATGTAATCTCTTGTATGTATGATCATTGAAAAGTGATAAATTAACAAACGGAAACATAATAATATTTATGAAGTATAAGCAACATAATTATTGATATTCAAAGTATACGATCCTAAAAGAATGTTTACCCCCTATTCATCTTTATTGTATTAGCAAGGCATGACTCTGTCTTCACCACATAAATACAAATGTTAAGAACCACGGTGTTCAAGTCAGGCAATTGGATCGTACTTTTTCAATACGCATCAACTTTTTATTCTTCACGCAATACATGAGCATGAACCAATTGACATAGCATATAGGTTTAACAGAATATGCTGGTAGATATCAAAGGGGTAAAAATTGGAGACGATAATCTCACGTCAACTAGGCGTACCAACGAACTATGGAGATGCCCATCAATATATGTCAATGCGAGGAGTAGGGATTGCTATGCAAATGATGCACTAGAGCTACAAGTGTATGAAAGCTCAACTAAAGCTAAGTGGGGTGTGCATTCAACTTGCTTGCTCATGAAGACCTAGGGCGTTTGTGGAAGCCCGTCATTGGAATATACAAGCCAAGTTTATTATGATAAGATAATTCCTACTAGCATATGGAGGTGACAGCATAGGAGACTCTCGCTATGAAGATCATGGTGCCACTTCGAGGCACAAGTGTGGTAAAGATAGTAGCATTGTCCCTTCTCTCCTTTTCTCTCACTGTTTTATATGGTGGGCTTTTCTATTTTTTGCCTCCCCCATAATTTTTTTATGGTGGGCTCGCTTGGCCTCCCCCATTTTATTTATTTTTCATCCGGAGTCTCATCCCGACTTGTGGGGGAATCATAGTCTTCATCATCCTTTCCTCACTGAGGCAATGTTCTAACAAGGATGATCATCACACTTTTATTTACTTACAACTCAATATGGAGAACTGATAGGAAGATATGACTCTCTGAGAATTCCTCTGGCAGTGTACCAGGATATGCAATGATCTAGCGTGGCATGTATCAAAAACATGATGGAAGGTGGCTTTTCCAGAAATACTATGTCAGCTCTATATGATCATGCAAAGAAATATGACGATGAACGAACTAGTCATGTGAAGTGACGATGGGATTTGCATGGCAATATATCTCGAAATGGCTATGGAAATGCTATAATAGGTAGGTATGGTGGATTTTTGAGGAAGATACAATGAGGCTTATGTGCAATAGAGTGTATCATGCCGCGGGGTGTGGATGCACCGACGAAAGTTGCACCAATCCTCGATGTGGGAATGGGCTATGCACGGTCCCGAAGAGCCTAGGAAATATGAGAAGGTAAAGATGCATATGTACAAGGTCTCACATTAGTCATAAAGAATTCAGATACTTATTGCGAAGTTTTATTAGTTTTATCACGCAGCAAAGCACTACTCGCATGCCCTGAGGGACGAGGTTGGTAGGAGTTAACCGTCGCGCACCCCCGACTCGGGACAACACTACGATTTTAACGAGGAATAAGAATGCTCACACATCATCACCATGCCTCTTTAATATTTAGATGAAGAACAATTTAACACCCCTTTAGTCCCGACACTTATATGAATCAACAATTATGGATTTACACCTTTTTCATATTACCATATCAATGTCACTAACTAACAATTTCACTATACGTGCTACATGATGGTTTTGATTATCATTCATTGAATGCCTATTATTTTTGGACTAGTCGTATGACCCACGCAAACTACTATCACTATTTATTCAGATCTCAAACAAATATAAGTGAAGAACGAGAGAAAATTATTTATATAAAATATACACGCCACCATTCTCGAAAAGATATAAGTTAAGTACTAGAGCAACTGCCAAGTTCAAAACATATATGTGAAGCACATAGAGTATTCTAGCAAATCATAATGAAGGCGGGTCTCTCTATAATAGGTGTGTGACGCCCTCGATTTAATCGTACGCTAATCATACACGCAAAGGCGTACGATCAAACCCAAGGACTCACAGGAAGATATCACAACACAACTCTAGACACAAATAGAATAATATCAGCTTCATATTACAAGCCAGGGGCCTCGAGGGCTAGAATACGGAAGCTCGATAAAAACACGAGACAGTGGAAGCAATAAATATCTGAGTACATACATAAAACAAGGGGTGCCTTAGAGAAGGATATCACAAAAGATACAACGATCGAACGAGGCGAGGCCTCCTGCCTGGGAACCTCCTAACTATTCCTGGTCATCAGCGGCCTCCACATAGTAGTAGGCACCCTCGGGGTAGGAGTCGTCGTCGGCGGGGACCTCCATCTCCTGGGCTCCATCATCTGGTCGCCTCAACGAATCAAGGGGGCAAAGGGGGAGCAAAGCAACGGTGAGTACTCATCCAAAGAACTCACAAGTCTTACATCAGAACTATTCTAAGTATGCATCAGTATCAAAGAACGGGGGTGGTTATATGTGGACTGACTGCAGCAATGCGAGAATAGAGAGAGAAGGCATAGTCCTATCGAAGACTAGCATCTTCTGGGTCTTGTAGCAATAGACGAGAAAAGAGAAAGGTGACACAATTAATACTCATATTGCAGCAATATTAAAGTGAGGTCACGCCCAGAGATCCTCCACCGACTCCTTGCGACGAAGCAATACCGAGGCAACTAATTCCAGTTAAGTAACAATTGTAGTTGTATAAGATCAGGGCACAACTCCAAGTCGTCCTGTAACCGTGGACACGGCTACTCAAATAGTTAATTTTAATCCCTGCAGGGGTGCACCACATGTCCCGACGCGCTCGATAACACTCTGGCCGGACACACTTTTCTGGGTCCTACCCGGCCTTGGAATATCGACACGTCGCAGCCCCACCTAAGCTTAGTAGAGAGGCCAGCCCGCCGGTCTAAATCCTAAGCGCAAAGGGTTCATGGGCCCAGTTCCCCTCCGCACTCCTGCACAATGCGAGGGCGGCCGACGTCAGTCCTAGCACCCCTTAATCACAAGCGTGATGCATCTTGGGACCACTCGGGTGCGCGCCGCTACATCGCTGACGTCTGAAGAGCTTCGGCTGATACCGCGATGTCGAGTACCCATAATTCTTCCCACGCAAACGGTTAGTGCGAAAAGGTCTCCAACCAACCCAAATCAAATACCCAAATCCACTAACATTTTAATTAGGCCATCGACACAATCTCGCAGGAATCCGCCCGTCTTAATACTAATCACCAATGATCCCAGTAACATGGTCGAGTAACTGTGTGGTTGTAACGTCGGGGGGAATCCGAGGTATCACCCTCGTTGGATTCCAAACGATGTATCCGTTAAGGTGGGCTTAGAGGAATCACCCTCAGGGGTCCGACACTTGAGGGGTTGCACGACAGAGGCATCATCGGGAATGGTGAAAGAGGAATCACCCTCAATAACCACGACCGACAAGCTATACTACAGAGATATCATAAGGAGTACTTAGCGAGGTGTCACCCTCGGTACCCGATAGTATCTTTGTAGCGTCATACAACTAAGGGGGGTGTATGCGCTGTGTCGGGTCTGGCTCATCGATCAGGGATCGAGATTTCAAAACAACCGGGGCAACTGGACTACGGGGTCACACAAGATGACTGCTCCACCTATACTGAGCAGATTTAAAGTACAGTGCTGAAAATAGCAGTTCATCAAAAACAGGCTATGCATCAGATATAGGAGCTAACTACAACAGTAGCAAAATACTAATGCAAGCAGTAGGAAGAAAGACATAGGCGATATAGGAATGATCAAGGGGGGTTTGCTTGCCTTGCTGCTCTGCGGCAAAGGACTGATCGGCAGGGTCGTAGATGTACCCCGCACCAGCGTCAGTCTCAGGGTCTATCGGTAAGAAGAGGGGGAAGAAACAATAAATAATAGCAACGGTGCAACACAATGCATGACATGGCAAGATGCAGGCTAGACATGAGCTAACGCAGCAACATCCGTCATAGACGGGTCGGAAGAATATCTGACGATATTTTCCGGGTCTCGGGCTACTACCGGGCAGACTGGAAACGATGGAAATGTTCCATGTTTGCTATGCTAGGGACGCGTGGCACACGAATGGACCATGTATCCGGGTTCGTCTCGTTCTGCTGATCAACTTTCATGTTGAAAATATTTTGATCTGACTTACGAATTATTTTATATTAATTTTTAAAGTTTTATTCAAAAGTTAGTAATTAAAAACAGATTTCATTAAATTGATTGAAAGCAATTATGACATCAGCAAGATGTCACGCGGACATCAACAGTTGACTGGTCAACTGACCAGTGGGTCCCGAGCGTCATAGACACAAGTTTTTAATTAAGATTAAATAGTAATTAATCAAATTAATTTAGTGGGGGACCCACGTGTCATACTCTAATTATTCTAATTACCCAAATAATTAATTAAATAATGTATCTATTTATTTATTTAATAAAAGCATATTTTTATATTTATATTTTAATTTTTACTTTTCTTAAAAGAGGGTGTGGGGCCTCCCTGTCATAGACAGTGGGATGGGTTGGCCCCACCGGTAAGTGTCTTAGGCCACATAGACACAAAACATAAAGTATTTCTTCCAATTCCTACATACATATATACATACATACGTGCATCTCATACATACAAAATACATACGGTATCTAATACATACATACATACACAAATACATCATTTTATTTTCCTTTTCTTTTTCTCACATCTCAACTCCAACCTGTGTGTTACCAACAGAGACTCAACAATAGAGAGAGAGATACATATCCCTCATCACCTACTCGATCCTAACGACGTCGGAACGGAGCGCCGTTTGCCAAAATGGAACCGAGACGTCGCATGGAAGGAGATAGTGGGAGGAGCCCGAAAAGGGTCTCACCGACTTTGACGAGAGGGCCCGGTGAAGCCGGAGTTCTCGACAGGCGCGGAGGAGACGGCGTGGAGGCGGACGAGGCGGTGGTAGTGGCTCTGTTCCGGCCATAGGGCCGCCATGAGGAGCCGGCCGGTGGAGGTCGCCGAAGGGGGACCTCCCTGCTCGATCCCTCTTGGACCGAGCGGGAGGGAGGGGAGGCCGACGGGAATGGGAGGTCGTCATGGCCCGTGGGGGTGAGGTGGAGCGGGGCCGGCGAGATGGGGTGGCTGCCGGCGGGAAGGTGAGGTGGGGTCGCCGGAGGTGGGGTGTCGGTGGGGAGGCAGGGGCCTCGGTCCCTCGGAGGACGTGGGGAAGTGAGGCGGATGGGGTGATCTCGGGCTCGGTCTGGGAGGGTGTGTGAGACCGAGAGAGGAGGGGGTTCGTGGGGATGGGGGTCTCGTGGTGGGTGACCGAGAGAGAGAGGGAGGGTCTGCTCGCGGGGTAGGTGGGGTGAGCGAGCGGGAGGGGCGGTTGGTGGGACTCGAATGCTGGAGGGGAGGGTCCTGGCGCTGGAGCGGGGGGCGGCGGTGGCCAGGGGGGCGGGAGCGGGGCAACGGGGGAATTAGGGTTAGCCTGCCCTTTGGGGTTTTATACCCGAGGTGGGTGGGCCGAGTAGGGGTGGCCTGGCTGGGCCAATTTAGGCCTAGTTGGGCGAGGTTGGTTTTCTCTTCTTTTTAATTTTTTTGATTACTTTATTTCATTTAATTATATATATAGCTATTGTTTTAAATATATGAGGATTATAAATGATTTCAATAATTCCCAATTCACATTTATAATTTATTAGGTAATTGTAATAACTCCCCGACGTTTTTATTTCAACAACATAAAACCTTTCTCGTTCGACTTTAATTTTAAGTTTCAAATTTTGATTCGGTTTCAACTAACACGAGATCATTGATATAATTAACGGTGATGTGGCATCATTAGCACGGATCACTGTCGCTTAATTACAATCATCACTGTAGCAAAAGTCGAGGATGTCACAATTCTTCCCTACTAACAATAATTATTGCCCCGAGAATTAAGAGGTAGAAGGAAAGAGCTCGGGGTATTCATCACGAAGATGATCCTCGCGTTCCCAAGTGGCTTCATCTTCAGAATGATTTGACCACTGCACTTTAAGGAACTTGGTGACTTTGCCACGAGCCTTACGTTCAACTTGGTCGAGAATGCGGACCGGATGCTCTTTATAAGAGAGGTATTGTTGCATCTCAAGCATATCATGATCCACTGCTCGAATAGGATCCTTGAAGCAGCGACAGAGCTGAGAAACATGGAAGACATCGTGAACCTGAGAAAGGTTCACCGGCGGTTCCAATTGATAAGCCACTCTTCCACGCCTTTCGTGAACAGTGAAAGGACCAATATAGCGAGGAGCTAACTTGCCCTTGATCCCAAAACAATGTGCACCTCTCATTGGTGTGACACGAAGATAAGCCTTTTCACCAGGTTGATAGACCATATCTTGATGATGACGGTCATGCTGACTCTTCTGACGAGACTGAGCAGCCTTCAGTTTCTCATGAATAATGCGGACTTGATCTTCGGCATGTTGAATAATATTTGGACCGAAGAATGATCGTTCCCCAGTTTCTAACCAATTCAGAGGAGTTCGACACCTTTGTCCATACAATACTTTGAAAGGGGCCATCTTCAGACTTTCTTGATAGCTATTGTTGTAAGAGAACTCGGCATACGGGAGGGATTCCTCCCATTTCTTACCGAAAGAAATGACACAAGCTCGAAGCATGTCCTAGAGAATTTGGTTGACTCGTTCAACTTGTCCCTGGCATTGAGGATGAAATGCAGTGATGAAGGATAGATGAGTCCCCATAGCCTTATGAAAAATTTCCCAGAATTTTGAAGTGAACAAGCTGCCACGGTCCGAGCTAATTACCAATGGAATACCGTGAAGTGAAATAACCCTTGACATATAAAGATCTGCCAGCTGACTAGCATTAATTGTTTCTTTGACGGCCTGGAAATGTGCAACTTTGGACAGTCGGTCAATGATGACAAGAATAGCATCATTACCTTTCTAAGATTTGGGAAAACCAGTGACAAAGTCCATTTCAACATGGTCCCATTTCCACTCGGGAATAGAGATAGGTTGCAGAGTTCCAGCAGGCTTTTGATGTTCTGCTTTGATACGCCGGCATATATCACATTCTGCCACATAGCATGCAATGTCTTCTTTCATATTGGGCCACCAGAATCTTTGTCGGATGTCTTGGTACATCTTGGTACGAGCTAGGTGAATAGACAATGGTGTGTCGTGAGCTTCTTTCATCACCTCTCTGGTCATCCTGAGATTTTCCTTCTTATTTGGGACGAATAGGCGACCCTTGAAGTACAAGGTGCCATCTTCAGCAACAGTGAAAAAGGAGGGTTTATCCTTCGCAATATAGCTCTTAATCCTGTCGACATCATCGTCAAATCCTTGCAGGTTTTTGGTGGTGCCCACAAGAGCTGGTACAACACCTTGGTTACTGAGGGAACCCTGATTAACAACATGAAGGTTTATCTTTTGACACTCTTCAGGAGGAGAACAAGGTAACCCTGAGGAATAATATGGAGGTTCAGCTTACGGAATTCCTCTTGCAACCGATCGTGAACCTTATGAACCTGGAGGTGGTTGCAGTATGACTTGCGACTCAAGGCATCAGCCATTACGTTAGCCTTGCCAGGGGTATATGATATACTACAGTCAAAATCTGCTATACACTCCATCAATCTTTGTTGACGTAGATTCGGCTCAGGCTGAGTCAAGAAGTACTTCAGACTTTGAGGGCCGGTGTAGATTTCACAACGATTACCGACAAGGTATTGTCGCCATTCTTTCAGTGCATGAATAACTGTGGCAAGCTCGAGATCATGGACTGGGTAGTTCTCTTCATGAGCACGCAGTTGACGTGAAGCATAAGCAATCACCTTGCGATCCTGCATCAGGACACAACATAATCCTTGACGAGAAGCGTCACAGTATATGACAAAATCCCTTTTTGCATCATGAGGAGCAAGTAGTGGAGCGGATGTCAGTTTATCCTTGAGTGCCTGGAAACTTTGCTGACATTTATCAGTCCACTCATACTTAACACCTTTGTGAAGCAGGTTGGTTAAGGGCTTCGCAATCTTGGAGAAGTTCTCGACGAATCGAAGGCAATAGCTGGCGAGTCCGAGAAAACTTCTGACTTGCTTAACATTCTTCGGGGGAGTCCAGTCAAGGATAGCTTAAATTACTTCGGGGTTGACTGCAATACCATCCTTGGAAATCACATGACCAAGGTAAGTCACTTCGTCTAGCCAGAATTCACATTTGGCATACTTCACATAGAGTTTATGCTCCCGAAGCTTATCCAGTACAAGACGAAGATGTTCGGCATGTTCCTATTTAATCTTCCAAAAAACCAGAATATCATCCAGATATACCATGACGAATTTGTTGAGGTAGTCCATGAATATATAGTTCATCAATTGAGAGAAGGTTGTCGGTGCATTGGTTAAGCCGAAGGACATGACGATGTACTCGTATGATCCATAACGAGTAACAAAAGTGGTCTTTGGAATATCCTCTTCACGAACACGGATCTGGTGGTATCCCAACCTCAAGTCGAGCTTAGAGAAGACGGTGGAACCAGCAAGTTGATCATACAAATCATTTATCCGAGGGAGAGGATATTTGTTTTGAATAGTGGCCTGGTTGATAGGACGATAGTCTTGAACCAATTGATTTGTCCCATCCTTCTTCTTAACAAAGAGAGAAGGTGCTCCCCAAGCAGAGGAACTCGGACGAACGAAACCCAGACGAAGCGAGTTGTCTATTTCTTGCTTAAGTTCAAGGAGTTCATGTGGTGGCATTTTATAAGGACGCTTAGCAATAGGAGTGGTACCGGGTACCAAGTCAATGACAAACTCGATAGCTCGAGCAGGGGGAATCCCCGGAAGTTCTTCTGGAAAGACATCTTGGAATTCTCGGACCACTGAATGTTTTCAATCCCTTCAAGAGGTGATGCATTTAATGCATTCAAGGCATATAGCCGTGCCTCAGTATTTCAGACGAGATGAGCATGGTAGCTTATTAATTCATCTGAAGGGTGTAGGAGGTGGACGGTCTTGGTGGCACAAATGGCCGATGCCGTATGAGCTTTGAATCAGTCCATCCCAAGTCTGAGATCAATGTTGGAAGAACTCAATAACATGGGAGCGGCAAGGAATTCCAATCCTTCAATTTCAATGGGGACATTGGGGCAGACCATGGAGGGTCGGCATTGGCCCGAGGGGGTGCTTACCACTATTGGGACGTCCATCTCTTCGTACTTAATGCCATGCATGAATGCAAAATTTTCCGACATAAAGGAATGTGATGCTCCTTTATCAAACAATACAGAAGCAGGTACTGAGTTAACGAGAAGTGTACCCATCACGGTAGCAGGCTGGCCTTGAGCTTGACCCATATCAATGTTGTTCGCCTGACCACGAACATAAGCAGGCTTAGCGTTGAAGTTGCGGTTCTGGTTGTTGCCACTGCCAGTTGAGGGAAGTGTCAGCTGATTCGGATTATGCCTGCAGTCTCTAGCATGGTGACCTGGATAACAACACTTGAAGCACAACCCTTCCTCTTGATGGGGAGGAGGAACTCGAGGCGGTGGAGCTAGAAGCCTCGGCTACCTAGGTGGTGGAGGAGGCAGGCGAGGTGCAGCATAGGACGGCCTCCGAGCAGGAGCAGGTGCATGGTACATGTTGTTGGGAATCCAGATCTTCCACTTTTGTGCAGATGAGCCCGAAGATGAGCCCATGTCACGATTGCGCTTGCCGCTATCCTTGTATTCTTGCAGACCAGTCTCAACCTGAATAGCCTTGTTCAACAGGGTCACGAAATTAGCATAGTCCTAAACATGGAGTGTCAGTTTGATATCAGGGGGAAGGCCTTCACGGAACTTCTCCTGTCTGCGTGCATCAGTTGCAATGTCTTCTTGAGCATAGCAAGATAAGTCTAGAAATTCCCGCTGATAAGCATCCACAGCCTTGTTGCCCTGGACCAGGTTGCGGAACTCACGCTTCTTCCGGTCTATGATTCCCAGAGGAATGTAGCAAGCACGGAAAGCAGCCTTGAACTCTGCCCAAGTGATGATAGTTCCATCGGGCTAAGAGCGCCTGTGGCTGTCCCACCATTGAGAGGCTGAGTTGAGCTGTGGTAGATCGCAAGGTTGAGGCGGCAGAAATCTTGCAGTGTCACGCCTTGCTGTTGGTTCATGTTCAGCCTTTGGAACTGATCCATGAGCCCTTGCATAAACTGGTGGTTCAGCTCAAACTGTTGGATCATCCCCGCCATATACTCAGGAGGTGGGGTTGGTGCATCGTTGGCAGGGCCACGCGGGCGGCCAGTTGGTCTAACCATCCTGTCAAATATTTAACAGGGGTAGTTTTGCTTAAAGTAATTGCAAAGGCATCGCACGCATTATGAAGTAATCAAGCATGATGAAAGGGAAACGCGATAGATACTTCATAGTAGTTGAGTTCGACATACAGACCCATACATAAGTTCGATTATAGACTAACGATTACAAATTCAAAATTTTGAGATAGCCTGGACGCATTAGACGATACCCTGGACTCACTAGGAGGCACGCAGGCACGCGGTGGAAGAGTACCACAACGAGATATAGCGATAAGGCTACATCAACGTCGGAGAGGAGAACGAATCCTGGTAGCTGGCGGTCATAGAAGGTAGGAACAGGACCCTGTGTCCCGTTGTGACTCTGGTGAGGGTACCGCATCCACTCGAGGAGCTGAGGTCCAAGTGCAGGGGTTCTACCCCCAACATCAGTCCACTCGAGACCTGATGGTAGCTCTGTCCTGCTCGGCTCGCGGATGTGCATAGGGGGAACCCTCAGGGAGTGTGATGGCTGCAGCTCTATCAACGCGTCGTAAAGACGAGCGCGCGTAGCATACAGCTCCACAGTCAGAGCTCGAAAAGCACGATCCAGTGCCTCAGTGTACTGCACCAGACATCGTGCGTCGTAGCGACGCGTCACGTAGGGGGCGCAGACAGCGACGTAGGATCGGTCGCTGCGCTCCCAAACGATAGCAGTGTAGGCAGTGAGATCAGACCCAGTCTCATCCCCAGCAGGAGCATGCGGGATGTATTTGAAAGGGCTCTCCTCCAGGTGAGGGTACGCTCTACAGAGACGGGTGATAGCGATGTAGGCCGCATCATGGACGGCCATCTCGACCGACACTCCAATACCACAAAAGACGTGGCGCTCGAGGGTCTCACCGCCCATCTGATCGAAGATGCGAACCTCAGCCTAGTACTGGTAATGGTTGTACTCGCGGAAGTCCTCGTACATAGTGTACTCGGGGTACCAGCGATATCCCAACCTGGTTTGGAGGTCGACCAAAATGGCCGGGAACCCAGTCTACTCAGTGGCCTGGGTCAGGCGCACGTGCTGTCTTGCGAGACACATCTGAAAATAAGATTGGCGGATGTCAAATGACAATGTGTGTAATATATATTCAGAAGAACAAAGTAGATAGTCCAGCGCTCCGGGTCGATGTGATAATGAGAACCTAATGGTAGAGTTAGTAAAATCTTTAACCCGAAAGAGAAGAGAGAGTAGAACCCAGAGTATAGGAAAGGAGTAAAAGATACTAATACCACCCAATTGAGATGTGGGCCCGTAAGGCACAACATCATTGTTAGTAAAGTTTTTCAAACACTAGACTCAACTTCGGCCAAGGAGTTGGAAAGGGGGCTACCTACAGGCAGTCGGCTCTGATACCAACTTCTAGCAAATCATAATGAAGGCGAGTCTCTCTATAATAGGCGTGTCCAGCAAATGATGATTGTGATAAACTGAAAGTAAAAGAAAAAAAACGTCGCTCCAAGCAAACCACATATCATGTAATGAATAAAAATGTAGCTCCAAGTGACATACCGATGGTTTGAGACGAAAGAGGGGATGCCTTCCGGGGCATCTCCAAGCTTAGATGCTTCGGTATTCCTTATAATAATACTTGTGGTGCCTTGGGAATCCCCAAGCTTAGGCTCTTTCTACTCCTTATTCCATGGGCTATCGCGATCACACTCAAAACTTGAAAACTTCAATCACACAAAACTCAACAAAACTTCGTGAGATCCGTTAGTATAAGAAACATATTGCATACTTTGGGTACTATTGTAAATTGATTCTTAATTTATGATTGAATAATAAGTACTCTATTCTAACTTATCCATGACTTATACGCCCCCATATAATCCATAGCATCAACAAAACAAGCAAACTATGCACGCAAAATAGAAATTGTTTAAAACAGAACAGTATATAGAAATCTGTAAAGATCGCATACTTCTATAACTCTAAAAATTCTGAAAAAATAGGAAAACATGGAGAATTTGTACGTAAATACTGTTTAAGAAATATCAAGAATTTACCATGCTCTAGCAGAGAAATAAAAATTATGCACTGAGACGAAAGTTTCTGTTTTTGAACAGCACCAATCATACTCATCAAATAAGTTATCCCAAAGGCTTTACTGGGCACAATCACTACTTACAAATTAAAAACATAATCATTAGAGAGGCAATGATCATGTCAACACAAAATAACAGAAATTAAAAATGAAAATTAAGATAACTATTGGGTTGCCTCCCAACTAACGCTATTGTTTCATGCCCTTAGCTTGGCATAATGCATAGTTTCAAGTGTTATAATAATCATGAAGACGGTCGTGTCAATCATATTCCCTACTTTCAGCATCAAGTTTCCTAATTGGAAGGAAAAAGTAATTAAAGGTACTAAGTTTCACAACATTAGGATCTGTGAGATCTACCTTAGGAGGAGTGGAAGGCTCCTCCTTATGTTTCAGATAAATAATGATCAACTCCTCATTGTATAGGTTTCGATAAAGGTATTTCCTTAATTATCTCTCAAGCTCATAGCCCAAACCAATTTTTGTTATAGAAAATTGATCATTGTGTTCAGAAATCTTATCAACTACTCCCTCCGTCCGAAAGTAAGTGTCGTTGGTCTAGTACAAAATTTATACTAACTTAGTGTTAAGTTTGCGACACTTATTTTCGGACGGAGAGATAGAACATTAGGTGGAACCTTCTTTCTAAAGTTGTCCTCATAAGCAACATAGTCCGTGGACCTCAATTTTCTTATCCCTTCCAATTCATAAAAAACTCCCTCTATGGGACGACACTCACCATTAATCCTATAATGAGAAAATATATCTCTAGCCTCTTGCATGATTTCATTAAATTCCTGAATAAGAAATATGTTGGCTAGATGTTTAGTAGAGGCTTCCTGAATATTTGCGAATTCTAGAAACAACCATTGTATAAAGGGATGCATACGAATAAATGGTCTTTCCAATAGTACTTTGAGCAAAGATATAGCATCCGCATAACTTGTAGTTCGAGCAATAATAGAGCCTCCTATCAATGGTAAAGATCCCGCACAAGTGAAAAAATCTTGAATCACACTCTTCCCAATAATATTACCACTACCTATGCGGAGTTTCTTTGTTTCCATGATCGGTTCCTTTTTGGATGGGTCATCATCCTCAAGGTTATCAAGTTTTCCTTTAGCAACTTCATCACAATTTCTTTTAGCATGTTGATCACAAGACAAACTTGGATTTTCAAAGGCTTCCGACTAGAGGTGGGAGCACAACTAATTTCAAACTCAGACATGATGGCAAATTCAAGCAAGACAAGAAAACTAGAAAGAAGCAAAGGTAAATATTTTTGTGTTTTTAATTTTTATGTGACAAACTAAATATAATAGAAAATAAAAAGAATAACAAGTGAATGAAAATTTGTGAGAATCTACTTGATAGTTGGTGATGGTATTCCCCAGCAATGCCAGAAATCCTTCCTGATGATTGTGATCTGCGTTGGGTTTTCAATGAAGACGAATGGGTTATCGCAGTAGAGTTACGAGTAAGTATTTCCCTTAGTTATGAAGCCAAGGTTTATCGAACCAATAGGAATACCAATACTCAACCGTCTTCAGCGCGTGCACACAAAGAAACAAACACCTTGCACCCAACGTGAGCAAGAGGGTTGTCAATTCCTTTGATCTCGTTATTTGCAAGAAAATGAGGTGTGTAGGTAATTGTTGATAATTGTAAATTGCAAAATAAAATAAAACACAAATAATGGCAGCAATATGGTAGTAGGGTTTGTAAATATATAAGTGAATAGACCCGGGGGCCGTAGTGTTCCCTAGTGGCATCTCTCATGGCAAAGGTATATGGTGGGTAAACAAATTACTGTTGGGCAATTGATAGAATATCGAATAATTATGCGATTTTCACGACAATGATCATGTGTATATAGGCATCATGTTCATATGCAAATATGCCGACTCCTGCCTACACCTATTACTATTACTCCACTTCAAGCGCGCTTATATGCTTGCCTCTCTACGTATTTAGTAAAAACAGAGTAATGCTTGGAGAACAATGACATGATGTAGACAAAGTATACTCAATTAATGTGAATAAACCCCATCGTTTTATCCTTAGTAGCAACAACACAAAGACGCATCTTGTCCCCTTCTGTCACTGGGATATAGAAATTCGCCAGGTTGAACCTACTACAACGCACCACTCCCACTGAAGAAATATTAATCTAGTTAACCAAATTATCTCAATAGATCGAAGAGCATTACGAAGCTATGATAATCATGCAATTAAGAATCATAATAATCAGAGGTGACTCAAACACTTTTCATAAATAATCTGAACATAAACCCACAATTCATCGGATCCCAACAAACACACCATACATAGTGATTACATCAGATAGATCAAAGCGAAGATGCAATTAACACGGTGCTGAAGATCATAAGACAGAGAGATTACCATCTAGGTAGTACATATGGACCCGTAGCTCTGTGGTGAACTACTCACACATCAAAGTGAGGGTAGCAAGATTGATGTAGAGGCCCTCCCTGATTGATCACCCCTACGGCAGATCGCCGGAATGGAGGTTTAGATGGCCTGCCATCGGAGCAGAGACTTGCGGCGGCGGAAAAGTGTTTCGGTAATACTCTTAGGGATTTCGGAATATTTGTGACTTTATACACCACAGAGGGACCTCAGGAGGCATCCAGGGGCCACAAGACCTCAGGAGGCATCCAGCGGCCAAGCCCTAGGTCGCACCCTGTTTGTTTGTGCCTCCTCGTGCGGCCTCTCGTCCACTTCCGATGCTTGCATGTCTTCATATGGTTGAGAAACAATCATATTAAAGTTTCGTGGCATTTGGACTTCGTTTGGTAGGGTAAACTTGCAAAGCAAAAAACACGCAGAAAACCGAAACTGGCACTGGGCACTGGGTCAATAGGTTAGTGCTCAAAAATATTATAAATTGGTATATAAATTCCCAAAATGTATCCTATAATGATAATATATCAGCATGGCACAATCAAAAATTATAGATACGTTGGAGGCGTATCAAGAATCTCCAAACTTAGATGCTTGAGACTTCTTGTAATATTGACTTGAGATGCCTTGGCCATCCTTGAGCATCCCAAGCTTCAACTTTCGTATCTCATGCAATCCTCTCATCTCCTCGTTTCACCTTAGTCTCAAAAACTGCATCCACACAAAACTTGTAAAGAACATGTAAGATCGGTTAGTACGCACAGGAATAAATCAATACTTCATGTACTGCCAAGACAAGTTGCATACTAATTTTCAAACATTAGGTACAATATACTGTCATTTCCACAATTTATACAACATAAATTACACATGCAATTCAAGCACTCTAAAGGCAATTCTTGGAACTTTTTATTGAAAATCAAGATTATAAATAATATCTAACAGGAACAAAATAAAATGACGCTCCAAGAAAAACACATATCATGTGACGAATAAAAATATAGTTCCAAGTAAGATATACTGATAGTGTTCAAGACGAAATAGGGCATGCCTTCCGGGGCTTCCCCAAGCTTAGACGCTAGGATGTTACCTTGGAGGTGCCTTGGGCATCCCCAAGATTAGGTTCTTGCTTATCCTTATTCTCCTCACATCGGCATCTCACCCAAAACTTGAATACTTCAATCACACAAAACTTAATGGAACTTTGTGAGAAGGGTTAGTGTAATAAGGATAGATCATTCTCTTAGGTACTATCAAAACAAGATTCTTAATTATTATCACACAATAACTAGTGTTTTATACCATTCCCATAATATATATTACTCAATATAAGCAATGGAAACACTAAAAGAAGCAAACTATGCATGCAACACAGAATCTATGAAAAATAGAACATTCCGTGGAGAATAAAATGAACACCATACGTCCCTAACTCTAAAAATTCTGATAATTTAGTAACTCACAAAGAATTTTCATATCAAATTTTTTTAAAAATTTCACAATTGTTTGACGCTCGAGTAATATCAGAGAAATCCTGCACTCGACGTAGAGGTTTCCGTTTTTGCACAGAATCAAACTAACAAGTATCCACACTATCCCAAAGTCTTTACTTGGCACCTTATTGAAATAAAAGACACAAAACATGGTTAATACAGTATCTTAATCATCTCAACACACAAAAACAGTAGATACAATTATTGGGTTGTCACCCAAGAAGCTCTTTTCTTTAATGCCTTTTAGCTAGGCATGATGATTTGAATGATGCTCATGTAAAAGTAATGAACTAAAACACAATGTGAGCATAATGAAGCATATGAAAAGCACATTAAAGTCTAACACACTTCCTATACATAGGTATTTTGTGATAAAACATTTTATGAGAGCAATACTCAACTAGCATAGGAAGGCAAAACAAGCATGACTTCAAAACTTTGAACACAAAGGGAGGAAACTTGATATTATTGCAATTCCTACAAGCATATGTTCCCCCCTCATAATAATTTTCAGTAGCACCATGAAGGAATTAAACAATATAACTATCACATAAAGCATTCTTTTCATAATACATAAGCATAGAGTTTTCAATACTACGCACACAAGTAAACTTATCATTCATAATAGTGGTGGGAGCAAACTCAACAAAATAACTATCATGTGATACTTGAATGACATACTACAGTTGAACATTAAAATCATGATGAAAAGTTTCATGGTTACTATTGCTCTTTATAGCTTACGTGTCATCACCATAATCCTCACATATAACAACTTTATTGTCACAGTCAATTGAAACTTCTACCAAAATAGTGAACTCATCACTAAATAAAGTCATGACCTCTCCAAATCCACTTTTATCATTATTCCGATAAGATTGAACACCATACAAATAGTTGGATCATAAGTACCTAGAGTTGACACTCTTACAAACCCACTTTCATCACAATAATCCTCATAAATATGAGGCATGCTATCATCATAAAAATTGCTCATCAAAAGTTGGGGGACAGAAAATATCATCTTCGTCGAACGTAGCATCCCCAAGCTTGTGGCTTTGTATATCCTTAGCATCATGGATATTCAGAGAATTCATACTAAAAATATTACTATCATGCTCATCATTCAAGGAATTCAAATTAAGCATTTTAACAAAATTTTCCTCTAACAATTGAGCGCAATTTTCTGAATCACCATTTTCACGAAAGACATTAAAAAGGCGAAGCAATTGAGGCAACCTAAATTCCATTTTTTGTAGTTTTATTTTATAAAATTAAACTAGTCAAAAACAAGAAACTAAAATATTTAATTGCAACATCTAAAGATATACCTTAAAGAACTCATCTCCCTAGTAACGACGCTAGAAAAGATTTTGATGTCTACTATGCAACTTTATTCTTGTAGATGTTGTAGGGCCTCCAAGTGTAGAGTTTTGTAGGACAACAAGAAAAATTCCGTCAAGTGGATGACCTATGGTTTATCAATACGTGGGAGGTGTAGGATGAAGATGGTCTCTCCCAAGCAACCCTACAATTAAATACAAGAAATCTTTTGTGTCACCAACATGCCCAACACAATGACAAATTGTATAGGTGCACTAGTTTGGCGAAGAGATAGTGAAACAAGTGTTGTATGGATAGTAGAAATATTTTTTAATAATATTAATAAATAAAAACAACAAGTTAAAGATTAGTGAACAACAAGCAAAATGGTATATTAACGCTTGGAACTAAGGCTTAGGGTTCATACTTTCACTAGTGCAATCTCTCAACAATGCTAACATACTAGAATGTATGGTCATCCATCAATATGCACAAAAGAATAACTCCAACGTTCCTATTAGTGGAGAACATAATAAAAAGTTGTTCTAGTCAGTGAACCAGCTCAAAGTTATTATTTTTGATCAATCTTTTGGGCTATTCCTATAGGTATCTTCTATGATGCATATCCTATATGTACAACCCTAGAGTTTGTACTAAAATAACACCTATGATACATATCAATTAAAAGTAATGCCACCTAGATACTCCAATGTCACTTCAAGTATCCGTCGGTTAATTATTCGACATGCATCAAACAATTTCAGATTCATCATATTCGACCCAACATAAAGAACTTCAAAGAGTACCCCAAGATTTATATCACAAAAAATCGGATGAAAATGTGCAATCAACCCGTGTGCATAGATCGCCAAGGTCACCGAAATCCGCAAGTTGATGCCGTAACATATATCAAGTGAATTAACAGAATGACCCATTATCACCACGGGTATCCACACACAAGACAAACATCAAGTGTTTTTAAATCCAAAATATTCAAACCAACATAACATGATCTCAAAGGAAAAT
Source organism: Hordeum vulgare subsp. vulgare (assembly GCF_904849725.1). Lineage (NCBI taxonomy): Eukaryota > Viridiplantae > Streptophyta > Magnoliopsida > Poales > Poaceae > Hordeum > Hordeum vulgare. Next base: position 158,638,029 of record NC_058521.1, on the reverse strand, counting down.
ATTCAATTTGTCACCACAAGACAGAAAGGGAAAAACACCATCTGATCCAACTATATTAACAAAGCTCGTGATACATCAAGATCGTGACATCTCAACAAGAAAAGAGAGATATTAAACGCATAGCTACTGGTACATACCCTCAGCCCTGAGGGTGAATGTTGTCTACTACAGACTTGTTCTTGTAGGCTTGTGTTGGGCCTCCAAGCACGGAGTTTTGTAGGACAGTAGCAAATTTCCCTCAAGTTGATGACCTAAGGTTTATCAATCCGTGTGAGCCATAGGATGAAGATGGTCTCTCTCAAACAACCCTGCAACCAAATAATAAAAAGTCTCTTGTGTCCCAGAAACACCAAATAAAATGGTAATTTGTATAGGGGCACCAGTTCGGCAAAGAGATGGTGATAAAAGTGTAATATGGATGGTAGAAATATATTTTTTTATTCTGAATAAATAGAAACAGAAAGGTAGCAATTCGTAAAACGTAGCACAAACAGTATTGCAATGCTTGAAGATGATGCCTAGGGTCAGTATTTTCCTTACTTCAATCTCTCAACAATGCTAATATAATTGGATCACATAACAATCCCTCAACACGCGATAAAGAATCACTCCAAAGTTCCTATGTAGCACAGAACATAAGAGTAAATTGTTTGTAGGTTATGAAACCACCTCAAAGTTATTCTTTCCAATCAATCTTTACAAGAGTTCGTACTAATATAACAAGTTATCATTTACGATCTATGTATCCAAGAGTTCGTACAAAAATAACACAATTGATACATATATATCAATCCTAATGTCACCTCGAGTATCCGTGGGATAATTATACCACACAAATCAAACAATTTAAGATTCTTCATATTCAATCCAACATAAAGAACTTCAAGGAGCACACCAAGATTTCTATCGGAGAATATAGTATGAAAACATGCATCAATCCCTATGCATAGATTACCCCAATCTCACCTCAGGAATCCGTGAGTTGAGTGCCAAAACATATATAAAGTGAATCACTTGAACACCCCAATGTCACTACGGGTATCCGAATGCAAGACATACATCATGTGCTCTCATATCTGAATATTTAATCCAACATAACAAGATCTTAAAGTGAAAGACTCAATTCAACACAACAATAGCATGGGACAAACACCATATGATCCAACTATATTAACAAGGCCCGTGATGTATCAAGATTATGAGATCTCAAGAACACAAGAGAGAGAGAGAGAGAGAGATATTAAACACATAGCTACTGGTACAAACCCTCACCCCGAGGGTGGACTACTCCCTCCTCGTCATGGCCTCCGTTAGGATGATGAAGATGGCCATCGGAGATGATCTCCTCCTCCGAAAAGGTGCTGCATTGGGCTCCCGGTTGGTTTTTCGTGGCTATAGAGGCTTGCGGTGGTCGAACTTCTCATCTATGGTTATTTCCAAAGGTTTCTATATTTATAGGATTTTTGGGCGTTGGAATGATGCCACGATGGGCCACGAGTGGCCCACTAGGTACCATGGCGATCCACTCAGGGTTGGCGTGTCCTTGTGCCTAGTGGGCACCATCGGGCCCCCACTGGTGGTTCTTTTCTCTAGCATTTCTATTTTCTTCCAAAAAATTGTCAAAAACTTTCATCCAACTCCGAGAACTTTTATTTCTGCACAAAAAACAGCACCACGGTAGTTCTGCTGAAAACAGCGTCACTCCGGGTTAATTCTAAATAAATTCTATAAAGTGCAGTAAAACCATATAAAAGTATTGTAAACATAGGCAAACATGGCCTGAACACTTCATAAATTATCGATAACTTGGAGATGTATCAGCATCCCCAAGCTTAATTCCGACTCGTCCTCGAGTAGATAAATGTTAAAATAAATAATTTATGAAGTGTGAATGCTATCATAGTGCATAAGTTTGATCAATGATAATTTCAATCAGTTTTCCTAGCATCATAAAAGCAAATCTTTCTTATAAAACTCATCATGATAGAGTGGCACTTGAAAATAGAATTTTAATGTGGAATGCTACCTATAATATTGTCACGCCGAAGATGTGACCCTATCCTCAATTTGGCAGGAAGGCCTCGTCAGGGATAGAAGCGCATCTCGTTGTGTCGCAAGAATGGATATCGTTACAAGTACATGTACTGAAAAGAAGAGGTATATAACAGAGTTGGCTTACACTCGCCACAAGCTACATCAGAGTCACATCAGTACATTACATATTCATCAAGAGTAAGAGCAGGGTCTGACTACGGACGAAAACAAACGACAAAAGAAGAACGACGTCCATCCTTGCTATCCCAGGCTGCCGGCCTGGAATCCATCCTAGATCGATGAAGAAGAAGAAGAAGAAGCAACTTCAAATGAACAATTAACGTGCTCGCATCAAGTAACCTTTACCTATACCTGCAACTGGTGTTGTAGTAATCTGTGAGCCACAGGGGACTCAGCAATCTCATTTCCAAAGGTATCAAGACTAGCAAAGCTTAATGGGTGAGGCAAGGTTGAGTGGTGAGGTTGCAGCAGCGGCTAAGCATATATTTGGTGGCTAATCTTACGAGTACAAGAAATAAGAGGAGGGAGATCTACGCATAGCGGACGTGAACTAATGTTGATCAAATGAATGATACTGAACACCTACCTATGTCAGACATAACCCCACCGTGTCCTCGATCGGAGAAGGAACTCACGAAAGAGACAGTCACGATTACGCACACAGTTGGCAAGATTTAATTAAGTTAACTTCAAGTTATCTAGAACCAGTGTTAAACAAAGCTTCCACGTTGCCACATAACCACGGGCACGACTTTCCGAAAGATTTAACCCTACAGGGGTGCTCCAACTAGTCCATCACCAATTACCACAAGCCGCGTAGAAATCCTCAATCACGAAGCTCGCGATCACGTCAGATTCCCTAGTGCAAAACCTGAACTCTGAGATTACCCAAAGCATCAACGGAATCTCGATGCACAGCATATTCCGTCAAAGGTAAAACTAATCCAGCAAGGCCGCCCGACGTGTCGACGATCCCAATGGCAGTCGCGTACCTCGTTCTCAGGACACGACAGATGAGCTAGACGTCGGGATCGCTAAACCTCCGGGTGACCAGAGGGGCGCGGGACATCGCTCAGGTGGGACCAACACTCATGAGGAGCACTGGCCCGGGGGTTGATTAAAATAGTCCACGGGTGCCGGCGGGTCCCTATGCATTATTATTAGGTTATTAGGCAAATGTAGTACCAAAGTTGGGCCTTGCCAGACCAGTCTTAATCTAAAACGAATTATCAAGGGGGTCCCCATAACAACCCCGATCGTTTTAGGAGCGCTCATTTATGGAACATAACTCCGGTAGCCGAAACTAAGGGGGTAAAGGTGGAACAAAACACCAGGTTAGAAAGGCCGAGACTTCCACCTTTTAACAAGTATATAGGTACATTAAATTAAATAACATTTAATATGGTGATATAACAAGGAACGCATGCTTTGACATGGAAGAAATACACCTGCAACTAGCAACGCTAACATAGGGTTAAGCAAGCGGTAACATAGCCAATCGGTGGTTTGCTAGGTCGAACAGGTTGAAGGTTAACATGGCATTGTTGAGAGGCTTATATTTAACATGTGGTAGGCAACGAGACAAAAACGGCAGCAACAGTAAAACTAGCATGGCAATGATAGTAATGGTATCTAGGGAAATGGTCATCTTGCTTGAGATCCCGCTTGGAAGAAGAACAACTCTGAGAAGTCGGCGAACCAACGTAGTCGAACGGGTCCTCACATTCCGACACGCTTGCGGAGCTCTATCGAGATGGGCAAACCGGAAACAAACATCAACACAAATATACCACACGATGCACACATGATGCTCAACCTACTATGATGCATGATCAGTTCAACATGCAAGGGATGGCATGGCAATTCACCTCACGCAAACACTACACATTAAATGAAGCTCGATATGCAACGGGTTGCATATCGACGAAACTCCACGATTTATTATTTAGTTCACTCCCGTTTATTTACACAACAATATTAAATTGTTGTTAACATGACAAGGGGTGAAGCGGCGATCCTACATGACATCCTAGTCGGTTAACTCGTGGAGCAAAGAACGGAGCTACGGCAAAAGAGACATGCAACACAAGATTACATGCCATGAATGCGACATGCATGCGAGTTACAACAACACGGGCGAGAAGAAAAAGAAGCATGTGTCGCCAAGGCGAACGAAAGGGAACCATGGCGGCAAACGGAAACGATGCCACGGCAACGTTCGGGTCCCGAAAACTCGAAGAGGTATCGGAGCCAATGAATTGTGAGCGTATGCGTGTCATGCCAAAGAATGATGGGGTGTTCCCAGTTATCGGGTTCCCATGTGTCGGGGACACGACAAAAGGGAAACAACATGCAGCTAACATGGCATCTACAAAACGGACAACATCACATCTCATACAAACATGCATGTCTAGGTTAAAGATGAAATCATAGGAGGAAAAAAAACATAGGCCGAATTGCAATATAGTGCGGCGGCCGAGGGAACTAAGTGTGTGTGAGTGCAAAAAGAGAAAATGAAAGCATGTGAAAATGTGAGCTACATGGGACTTGAACCCAGGATCCCCCGGGTGGAGTATAAATGCACTATCCAGCTCGGCTACACACTGATTGTGATATAATGCATTGTTTTAGTCTAGAAGAATATGCCATGGTGCAGGTCAACAGAACAAGCATAAAAATAAATGGGCATAGCTGGGATTTGAACCCCAGATCTCTGGGATGGAACCGGTTAACACAAACCAGTTGACGTGTACATGCTCGAGTGATATGTCGCAGGGTTTGCGCCATATGAACCATACCGTGGGGCGAGTCTGACGAAACTGAATCTTGTTGCCAGGTCGGGGATGCAGGGGTTCAGGCTTCAGAGGACGGCGAGCTGGGGCTACCCCGGCAACGATGGTGGGCGCGGAGGCCATCGTCGGGGGGGAATCGGGGCAGGCCCAGGTCGCAGCGAAGCTGGGCCATCGGCGTCATGCGGAAGGAGGTGGGGCGAGCTTCCTCACGCCTCTGGGATGGCGCGGGAGCCTAGGGAGAGGCGGTTCCCCTCGTCTGCTCGATGCAGAGGCTACATCCGAGCACGAAGGTTGTCGAGGACCATTCGACGAGGTCGAGGGAGGTGGATTCGGGGCACCTGCTCCATTCTCGGAGGCGGGGCTCGTTGAGGTTGACCATGGAACGGTAGCAGAACTCCATTGGGCTGTCCATGCGGTCCATGCTGGTGCTCCTGCAGAAGAGATGAGAGGAGACAGATCAGAGGGAGAGCGGGCGAAGGAGGAAGGGAAGGAGGAGGCCGACGGCATGACCTGCTGCTGACTCAGTCACCGGCGCGGTCGGGTCCTCGGGCAGATGCGGTTGCCTCGATCCAGATTGGATCGAGCGTTGCGGGAGGCAAGGCCGAGGGGCTAGGAGGCCCATGGATCGTTGGATTAGGGATCCGGCGGCTCAGATCAGCGTTGGGGAGATGTTGGCTGTGGTTGGTCAAGCACAGACTGCCAGGAGGATTGGATCAGGGATGATTCCGAGGTAGGCGAGGCTAGCGGCGGCAGGTTGGGACAAGCCTCCTAGTTTTTAGGGTTAGGCTAGATTTAGGTCTAGGTGGTCTATAAATAGGAAAAATGGGTTAGGTTCGGACGCTCCGATCATAATCGGATGATTGCGGTTAAATAGGTTAGGAGAGTCCAATAAACAAACCGATGACGATTTGCAGTATAACGGGGGTGATCCGGATCCAACAGCCACGACCGCCCGGTTCGGGTCCCGGGAGGTTTTCGGGCTAGTTTGCGCGCAGGTCGGTGCACTGTGTAGAGAGGCTAGGCGGAGATCAGAGGGAAACAAGCAGTGCGGCAACCAGTTATAACACACCGAAAGACGTCCGACGGTAGGCCGAATACGGTGTCGCTACGGTCGACCGTTCGGGTACCAGACGGACTCCGATCGCGACGAAATTCGACAGGCGGTCTAACTAAAACAAATTACGACCGCTTGCCAAGTTTCACCTCGATCAGAGAAAGTTTTACACACACTTTTGAAACAGTGTTTCTAACGATGCCGCAGGCGCGTGCGAGTGCGGTCGGGCTCAGAACGGACAACGATGAGAACCGGCAACTAACAACGGATGCAAGTTTTGAAAACTGGCGGCAACGGGATGCCGATGCAATGCAGATGATGCGCATGATGCGATGATGATGCGAAAAAAGAAAATAGACACACGACGAAAACGGAATAAAGGGGGAATCTTCTGGAACGTCGGCATCGGGCTATCACACATGTTCATCATAATGTTTTCTTTATAGCATGGACATGTGGACTTTTAGATGATTCAAAGCAATAGTTTATAACTTGACATGAAAACTTTAATACTCAAGCATATCAAAAACCAACCAAGTCTCTCAAAATATCAACGCTAAAGAACGCTATCCCTAGCACATCATGCTCAATAATTGATCCATTCACGCAACACGCCCACATATTAGCTACATCCAATGCTCAAGTCTGATAGTAGTGTTCTGTAGTTGGTGCTTTATAAGAGAATATGGAGACTCAAATAAAAAATAAAAATTGCATAAAAGTAAACAGATAGGCCCTTTGAAGAGGGAAGCAGGTATTTGTAGAGGTGCTAGAGCTCAAAATGAAAAAATTAGAGACAAGTATTTTGGGTGGTATGCTTTTCCTGTCAATGCAAATGACTAAGAACTTCCAATAACTCCCATCCTAATCAAATTATAGGCGATTCCCAAACTGAAAATAAAGTGTATTCCTTTTTCCACCATTCGTTGACATTCCACGGCTAGCCACATCCACGGGTACCGTCCATACCAACACTTTCCAAGGAATTTCTTATTTGATAACATAAAAAAAAATTCTTTGCATTTTGGGACCGGGCATCCCTATTACCGCATACTCTTGTGCTATGACAAGTGAATAAACACTCATCTTGGGAATAATCTATTTAGCATGGAAGATACTAGCCACCCCTCGCCCCTTCATGAGCGGTACGGGCACACAAAACAGAAGTTTATTTTGAACATTAGAGTTGGCACATACAAATTTACTTGGAACGACACTGAAATACGGCATATAGGTAGGTATGGTGGACTCATTTGGCACAACTTTGGGTTTAGGATTTGGATGCACAAGCAACATTCTTGCTTGGTACAAGTGAAGGCTAACAAATAGATTGAGAAGCGCCCAACCAAGGAACGAAAACCATCATAAGCGAACATTAAACATAACTAACACCAAATAATACAACACAAGTAGGATGTAATTTCATAGCATAATTATTGACTTCATGCGCGTGCATAGGGAATCGCAAACCTAAACACCAATATTATTACTAAAGCATAATTACTCACCAACATGACTCATATATTATTATCTCCATATCGCAAAAACTATTGCAAGGAATCAAATTTATCATATCCAATGATCTATATGAAAGTTTTTATTATATCTCCCTCGATATCTTTCACTTCAGGACAAATTTTAATTAAAGCGAATTGTCATTGCTAATAACAAGCTCTCAAACAAATATAAGTGAAGAACGAGAGTCCAAGTTTCTTTAAAATTTTCAACTCTCAAAATAAAATAATTGAAGCAAGAGAGCATATTTCTTTAAAGTTTCTACGAGCTCTAAAAAATAATCTAAATGAAGTATAAGAGCATATTTCTTCAAAATAACGGCACCACCGTGCTCAAAAAGATATAAGTGAAGTACTAGAGCAATTCAATCAAACTACTCTCAAAAGATATAAGTGAAGATCAATGAGTAGTCAAACAATTAAGTAGCTACGTGAGGACTCTCTCTCAATAAATATTTTCAGATCTGTTATTTTATTTCAAACAGCAAAGTAAAACAAAAATGCATTCCAAGAATAGCACGAATCATGTGGATGGATAAAAATTTAGGCTCAATATAGGCTAACCAATAGTTGTTGACGAAGAGAGGTGGGACGGGTAGCATCCCCAAGCTTAGATGCTTGATACTTCTTGAAATATTTACTTGCGGTGCCTTGGGCATCCCCAAGCTTGATCTTTTTGGTCTCCTTAATTCCTCTCATATCATGGTCTCAAAAACATCGTCCACACAAAACTTGAAAACAACTCGTGAGATAGGTTAGTACACATAAAAGTAAATCAACTCTCTATGTACTACCAAGACAAGTTGCATAATAATTTTCAAACATTAGGTACTGTATACTATCATTTACATAATTTATATCTACAAATATAAGCCATGGAAACTATAGGATAAGTAGATAACCAAACTATGAAAGCAATCAGTCCAAACAGAATAGTTTGTAGTAATCTATATAAAAAGTGTACTTATATCTCTAAACAATTCTGCAAATTTAGGACGTGACAAATAACTTGTATGAAGTAATGTGTAATAAATTTAGAAACTTTCCACGTTCTAGTAAATTATGATAATTCAAATAGTGCAGCATAAGTTTCTGTTTTTATAGAACACACATCACACATGCAATTCAAGCATTCTAATGGAAATTCTTGGAACTTTTTATCGGAAGACATGATTGTAAATAACATATAATAGGGAACAAAAAAATAAAATAACGCTCCAAGCAAAACACATATCATGTGATGAATAAAAATATAGCTCCAAGTAAGATACACCGATAATGTTGGAGATGAAAGAGGGGATGTCTACCGGGGCATCCTCAAGCTTAGACGATTGAGTCTTCCTTGTATATTACCTTGGGGTGGCTTGGTAATCCCCAAGATTAGGTTCTTGCTGCTCCTTATTCTCCTCATATTGGCATCTCACACAAAACTTGAAAACTTCAATCACACAAAACTTCCCGGAACTTCGTGAGATGGATTAGTGTGATAAATATGGATCATTGACTTAGATAATGTCAGAAGAAGATACATAATTTTTATCACATAATGCCTAATGTATTATATCATTCCCATAATTTATATCACTCAATATAAGTTATGGGAACAATAAAACAAGCAAACTCTGCATGAAAAATAGAATTTGTCAAAAATAGAACCGTTTGTGAATATCTGCATGCAATCCATACTTCCATGCCTCTAAAAATTCTGAAAAATTAGGACAATGTACAGAATTTGAATAAAAAAAATGTAAACTCACTAGAAAAATCAGAGAAATTATCCACTTGATGTAAAAGTTTCAGTTTTTCCAAAGAATCAAACAAGCAAGTATCCACACAACCCCAAAGGCTTTACTTGGCACTTTATTGAAATAAAAGCTATAAAACATGATTAATAAAGTAGCTTAATCATGTGAACACACAAAAAACAGAAAATAAAAGTGTTGGGTTGTCACCCAGCAAGCGATTTTGTTTAATGCATTTTAGCTAGGCATGACGATTTCAATGATGCTCGTATAAAAGTAAAGAATTGAAACATAAAGAGAGCATCGTGCATCACATGGAAATCACATTTAAGCCTAACCCACTTCCTATGCAGTTATTTTGTGAGCGAACAATTTGTGTGAGCAAGAATCAACTAGCATAGGAAGGCAAAACAAGCATGACTTTGAAACTATGAACACATAGGGAGGAAACTTGATATTATTGCAATTCCTACAAGCATATGTTCCTCCCTCATAACAATTTTCAGTAGCATCATGAAGGTATTCAACAATATAACTATCATGTAAAGCATTTATTTCATGATGCACAAGCATGGAATTTTTATTACTACCCACACTAGCAAAATTATTATCATTCATAGTAGTGGGAGCAAACTCAACAAAATAACTATCATGAGAAACTTGATTGATATAATCCATTTGAAAATTAAAATAATGATGACATGTTTCATGGGTTTTATTAATCTTTATAACATACATGTCATCATCATAATCATCATAGATAGCAAGTTTGTTGTCATAGTCTATTGACACTACATCAATGAGAGAATTTGCAATATGCCTGATCTTTGCCGTCTGCTGGCTGATGGCAAAGAAGCTCTTTGCCGCGAGCTGCCAAAAAATAGATGGCAAAGAGCTGACTAATGGAAAAGATACCATTTGCCATCAGTGTTCTCTTTATCGTGTGCAAAGATGGAATAGACACACGGCAAATACCTCACTTCACTGTGGACGGCATGGTTGCCGTCAGCTGCCTCTTTGCCATTTTTCGTAGCCTCTTAGCCATCTGTCTCCTCCTCTTTGTCGTGTGCTAGCACAGGGCAAAGGCGATGGGCACGTAACAACGCTCCCCACCAGCGGTACCTCTTTATCTCCCCCACTCTCCACCTCTCTCCCCCCAATCTCCCCACCCTGCCGCCCGCACCACCACCCCGCGCTGCCCCTCCCATTCCACGTCTCCCCTTCCTGTGCCCCCACCATTGCGGCCTCCCTCCCACACCCTCGCCTCGCCACCCACCTGCAACCGCCAGCCTCCTCGCCGCCCCACCAATGCCGGCCCCCTTTCCACCCCGACCCCCGCACTCCTCCTGCTCCGAGGACCATGCTCTCCGTCGGGCCTGGTAAGTGAGCTTCCACCCACCGCGCCCCGCTGCCACCCGCCCCGCCCCTGCTTGCTCCCCACATGCTGCCGGCCTCCGATTCAGATCCACCGATGGTCCGGTCTTCGCCGTTGCCAGTCCTGACTCGCTCCTAGAGCTGCATCACCTTCCCCTCCCTCCTATAGCTGTAGCGCCTCCCCCTCCCTCGAGGAGCCGCCGCCACACCATGCCCCTGTGCACCAGATGCAGACGACACCTCACCCTCCATCCCAAATCTCCATCGGACGGACATCACTCCACCCGGAGGCAACATACGCCGGTTCGTGCAGCCATGGTGAGCCGTCCTCTCTCCCGGAACTCTCTGTTCTTCTTTCTTGCAGCCATGGTGAGGTCAAGGTCGTGCAGCCATGGACGATTCTATCAGAAGCAACAACCAACATAGATGGAAAAAAAGGAGGACCCAAGCTGGATGACCTCGACCTTGACCATGAGGTCCTCTCGATATGTGATTCAGCTAGATATGCGCGCGTGTATTATTCACGGTTTATCTTTGTGTATGTGCGTGCGTGTACTTTCACTGCGAGTTTCATGCTGCTTTGTTGTTCTGATTGCTGATTTTTAATTGAGGCAGGGAGGCCACGGCTGGGACAGAGATAGTTAGGTGTTGATGCCGGCTGCTGCTTCTTCTTCTCCAGATATTGCAACCGCTCTTTGTGTTTCTGCTTCAAGAAATAGAGGGAGATTAGGAGAAGTGTATATCCTCTATTGGTTTGTAGTTGCAAGATTCTAGCTATGCCGTTTTAATTTGCTTGTTCTAGAGAGAATCTGTGGTGTTACATCAAATTTTACAAATCCTTGCACTTTCAGGAATTTTGATAGTGAAGAAAAACATTGGGGACTATGTAATGTGAGTCTCTGAGATGCTATCATCTTCTCCTTCTTTTGTTTAAGTTGGTTGTTTTGTAGTACTGACACGCAAAGTACTTTTCAGAGGTCAAAGAAGGTAAAAAAACTACAGAAGTTAAATATCACCCACAAGTAATCGGAATCGATGCCTTTTTGCGATTCTGAATTTTGATGCCTATTATTGTCTGCAGAGAAGAAGGCTTCCTCGAACGTTAAGAAAGTACAATCGGGTAGCAATGGAAGTGATCCGTTCAAGAACAAGTGAGTTCTCTGAATTATTACAATTGTGTGCATGTGATGAAGAGGTGATGTATATGCTTCTCGCCCCTCGTTGGACTCCAAGTGGAAGGTGGAGATGTAGTCAGCAGAAAATTTCCCTCACACAAAATTTCCGTCGAGGTGATGTATATGCTTATCGAACCAGTAGGACTCCTAGGCCCAACAAGTAGGTGTCTTCCACCCGTGTCAAGAAGACGTGGACCTTTACACACCACAAATAACTTTGCTCCCAAAGAGTACAAAGAGGTTGTCAATCTCTCCGGCCTTGTAGTTTGCAAAGGATCAAAACACAAGCGGGAAGGTAATACTGATTGCAACGGAAAAGTAAATAAAGCGGTAAATGGTGGAGGTGTAAGTAATGATGGTGATATGGACCGGAGTCACATGATGTTCACGAGTGATGTCTCTCTCCCAAAAGACGATAAACAACTATGCTAGGGTAAACAAATCATAGTTGGGAAATTGACAGAATTATGATTGCACCGCAATGCTAATTATGCTCCTTGATAGTTAGAGGTTCAATAGTAATGGGCAATACGCCGAGACAAGTAGACCATTTATTCATCAGCATCTACTTACTAATCATCCACCTTGAGATATCTATCCAGAACATCTCTCCGATATTAAATTGCGAGCCCAACCCAAAGTGCAAACTCAAAGAAACGGACAACTACATTAACGAACTATGCGTAAGGTAAACAATCCTTGCAACCTTGGTCACAAGCAATATTGTTTTCTCCGCAGTGGCAACCAGCACATCCCCTAGTCTCATGATTTTGTCAATCAAGCTAGACATCGAGGGGCCCGAAACCACGATCATGCCTAATGCTCCCTCTTGGAGTTACGATCTACTACTTGGCCAAAGCAATAAAAAGCAATGGAGAACATGCAAGAATCACTAAGGAACATAATATAAAAGGATAATCAAATATATAACTCATAACAATTTGAACATAATCTCATAATCCATCGGATCCCAACAAACCGAGCATAGCAATAGCAAGAGAATTATATAGATGCCTTGATCATGTAGGGCAGCTCACAAGGACTAACCATTGAAGCACAAGATTGGAGTGAAGACATCACATAGCTACTGGTCATGGACTCATGGTCCAAGGGAAACTACTCATGACACATCCGGGAGGCGTCCATGGTGGTGGAGAAGCTCCCGGAGGTCAATCCTCCCACTGGGAGGGTTTCTAGAAGAGGTCTCCTATTGCTCCCGATCTCAGAAGCGCTCCGGCGGCAGTGGAACGATGGAGAAATTTGCGAGTCTAGAAAGTCTGCGAGGGTTTCCTAATGGAACACTAAATATAGGCCAAAGGAGGGCACCGAAGGAGGTGGGGCCCACCCAGGCGACCTCCTGGCGCGGCCTAGGGCCAGGCCGCACCAGCAGGCTGCCTGGGAGGCCTCTGGTCCCCCTCTCGCCCTCCTTCGCTGATCCCGAAGCTTCTGTTTTGCTGATTTTTTATATATTTTCTGGATTTTTTCGGGCTTCGGAAAATTGGGTAAAAGCCCCTGCAAAAAAGACATCAGCACACAGAAACTACCACTGGGTGCACTGAGTTAGTAGGTTAGTCCAAATATGTGTAAAATAATATAAAAGTCTAGCAAAACATATAACAATGTCACCCAAAAGATCATGGAACAAGCAGAAATTATAGATACGTTTGGGACGTATCAACATCCCCAAGCTTAATTTCTACTCGTCCTTGAGAAGATTAATGATAACACAATAATTTCGGTGGTGACATGCAAACACACATATAAGAACTTCAAAGTTAAGCAAGTGAGATATGCTATTGAAGTCAAGACAATAACAAGCAAGAGTCTATATCTAGTATTGAGTTTAGCAACGTAAGAAGATAAAGGTGCAAGAGCTCTCGCCGTCCATGACTTGAATATCTCCAAATGGTGTTTGCGTGCAAGAAGTGGGAGATGGGTTTAGAGATAAAATATATTTTTTAATTGAGAACTCAATCTACTAAACCTCACACTTAGTCTCCTTCAGAATCTTATTTTGACTCATCCCCAGATCACTTGTCATGCACAAGTCAAAATGATCCTCTCCCTTCCGATTTTGAGCACTCATGCAATGGATGAGCGTAAGCAAGATATGTTGGCACTTAGGATGGCAAATAGAATAATGATGGGGAAGGAAGATAAAAAGGTGTAAAAGGCTCACATCAATGAGGACAACAATAGGCGATAGAAAGCCAAATGATAGATATGATGTGAGGAGTACGGATTTCCATATAACGGATGCACATATGAGCTAAGGTAAGCTCTCCAATGGAACTAGTGGGGGTGCATCCAACTTGTTTGCTCGTGAAGACATAGAGCTCATTTGAGGAGGCTCATCATTGGAATATGCAAACCAAGTTCTATAGTGTAAGGATCCCCACATAGTTACGCATGAATGATATTCTCTATGTAGTACCAATATAGCAATGGAGTACGAGTGTGGATCTTTAAAAAAGAATAGTAGTGTTGCCCCATTCTATCTTTTTATTTCTTTTTTATTTTTATTTTTCTCTTTTTTATTTTTTGTGGCCTCTTGGGTTCTTTTTTTTTTATCTCTCATTTGTCCTCTTTGGGTTCTTTTGTTTGTCCTCTTTGGGATCTTTTCCTCACTTAAGGGCAACACTCTATATTTTACATGAATAGAAAGAAAAATCATCACACTTTATAAGAAGTACTCAACATAAAGACAAGTGAAAACTATCATGATGTATGCAAATTTATGCCTCCGCCAGTGTAGTAGGATATGCAATGATACTAGCGCGTCATGTAGCAATAATTAGGGCAAGGCCCAACTAGCATGCAACTCTATGATCAAGAGAAAGCATGTATGACATGAAGATGATGGATGTTACATGGAAATGTATCTGGGAAAGGCTATGGAAATGCCTTAATATGTAGGTATGGTGGCTGTTTTGAGGAAATATATAATAAGGCTTATGTATGACAGAGCGTATCATGTCATGGGTTTGGATGCACTGGTGGAGTTTGCACTAACCCTCAATGTGAGAAAGGGGAATGCATGGTACCGAAGAGGCTAGCAAAATATGGATGGTGGAAGTGCCAACAATCAAATACTCACATTAGTGGGAAGAACTCATACACTTATTATCAGTAACTCTCTATCTAGTTAGAAAATTCACAAAAAGACAAGTACCCCGAGGAGGAATGTTTCGTGGTTTGGTTATCCTTGTGCATCCTCGACTCATGGTAACGTGAGGGTAATCTATATTTCCAACCCCTCCAGAGGTTAGCGATCAATTTACTAGCTAGAGTTCTCAACTAATTTTTAGTTTTTGAAAAACACACAGATTTCCCAAAATACGACACCTATCACTAATAGGCTCAAGCTCTTGCCACCAATATTCCAAACATTACTCAATACCTCAAAACTATTGCAAGTTACTACTATACTTAAATAGCAACCTTAGTTACCTACTTATGCAAGACACGTAACTCAGTGCAATAAGCCAACTCTCTGAACAAGATAAGCATGATAACTCAAGAGAGTTCCAAAATCAACCTAAGTAAAAGCTCTTAAAAAGATAAGCATTAAAGCTAAGAGCTAAGCGCGAGAGTAGCTACGAAAACATGAAGAACACACAAAAAGAATAAGCATGAAAAGCTATATTGTGTTCTAGAGTGTAATGGAGCGTGTCTCTCTCCCAAACAAGGTAGGCTAGGTTCCGACTTGTTATGAACTGCAAGGAAAACTAAAACAAACTAAAGTAAATAGCGGGACGCTCCAAGCATAGCACATATCATATGAAGTGATAAAAATATAGTATGGGATGGACGACCTGATGATTCTTCATAGAGAAGGGGATGCATGGGGGCATTCCCAAGCTTAGACGCTTGAGTCTCCTTTGAATATTTCTTGGGATGCATGGGGGCATCCCCAAGCTTGAGCGTTTGACACTCCTTTATCTTCTCTCATCATCTCTCCCATCGCAATAATTGAAAACTCCCTTCATACAAAACTCATCATAAGCTGATTAGAGTAGTTAGTTCCCTTAATAAAATAATTCAATACCTCCTGGAAATAAAGATTCTCATGGAAAGCTACTTCTTCTCATGAATGCCAAAAGATTCTATTTAAGAGAGGTATCTCTTCCAAGGTCTCCACAGTCTCAACACCCTTAGCAATAGGTATACTTGTTTTGGGTTGAGGAACCTTGGGTACGTTAACGAACCTAGGTCCCTTCCTTGCGGGGGTTTCTACCTTTTTGTCTTGGTGGAGGATAGAGTAGTTCCTAAAGTTTCAAAAATATCCTCGATCTTATCAATCCTAGAAGGATCCACATCATGGGATTTAAGGGTCACCAAAATTTTGTAAATTTTGTTCATGGGGCTATCAAGCCTATTTAAGTTCCCTTGAATCCTACGATCTAATTCATTAATCTTACTCATGCTTGGCATCTCTAGCTCTATTTTCTCAAGTTTACTCATAACATGAGATAAAGTGATATCATCCTTTATGTCAACAATAGGTGGGATTCCGACAAGATTTTCCATAATGTTAAAAGCCTCCCCAACGGGAGCTTCTAAGAAATTCCCTCCTGTTGCTGTGTCTAGAAGAAACATATGTCAAAAAGTAATACCAACATAAAATTTTCTATGCAAAATAGTGGTGGATTGCTTCTTGGTGGCTCTATCTTAAGAATTCTAAATTCTATACCAAGCATGTTTCAGACTTTCTCCAACCCTTTGTTTGAAGGTGAGAATCTCTCCTTCGGGTGCAACACTAGAGGCAAAGGATTTAGGCATACTGACAAGGCAAACTAACTAATTTTTTTGTGGTTTTTGGTATACGACTCTAAAGCACAAACTTGAAAGCAAACTAACAATACTAAAAAGCAAAGGTAAAAGATAGTGTGCAACTCCCCTATCTTGAAGAGTGGAGTCCCCGGCAACGGCGCCAGAACTTCGTTTGATGACGAGGTTATGTATATGCTTCTCGCCCCTTGTTGGACCGCAAGTGCAATGTGGAGATGTAGTCAGCAGAAAATTTCCCTCACACAGAGAATGTAAGGTTTATTGAACAAGTAGGACTCCTAGGCTCAACAAGTAGGTGTCTTCCACCCCTGTGAGGAAGAAGTGGACCTGCACACACAACAAATAACTTTGCTCCCAACGAGTACAGAGAGGTTGTCAATCTCTGTAGCCTTGTAGTTTGCAAAGGATCAAAACACAAGCGGGAAGGTAATAGTGATTGCAACGAAAAAGTAAAGAAAGCGGTAAATGGTGGCGGTGTAAGCAATGATGGTGATATGGACCGGAGTCACATGACGTTCACTAGTGATGTCTCTCTCCCAAGAGACGATAAACAACTATGCTAGGGTAAACAAATCACAGTTGTGCAATTGACATAATTATGATCGCATCGCAATGCTAATTATGCTCCTTGATAGTTAGATGTTCAATAGTAATGGGCAATACGTCGAGACAAGTAGAACGTTTATTCATCAACATCTACTTACTAATCATCCACCTTGAGATATCTATCCAGAACATCTCCCTGGTATTAAGTTGCGAGCCCCACCCAAAGTGTAAACTTAAAGCAACAGACAACTACATTAACGAACTATGCATAAGGTAAACAATCCTTGCAACCTTGGTCACAAGCACCGTTGTTTTCTCCCTGGTGGCAACAAGCACAACCTCTGTCACTCGAGCTAGACATCGAGGGGCCCCAACCCACAATCATGCATAACGCTCCCTCTTGGAGTTACGATCTACTACTTTGCCAAAGCAATAAAAAGCAACGCAAAACATGAAAGAATCACTAAGGAACATAATATAAAGGGATAATCAAATATAGAACTCATAACAATCTGAACATAATCTCATAATCCATCGGATCCCAACAAATCAAGCAAAGCAATAGCAATAGAATTACATAGATGCCTTGATCATGCAGGGCAGCTCACAAGGACTAACCATTGAAGCACAAGATTGAAGAGAATACATCACATAGCTACTGGTCATGGACTCATGGTCCAAGGGAAAGTACTCACGGCACATCCGGGAGGCGTCCATGGTGGTGGAGAAGATCCTGGAGGTCAATCCTCCCTCCGACAAGGTGCCAGGAAGAGGTCTCCTGATGCTCCTGATCTCGGAAGTACTGCGGCGGCAGAACGATGGAGAATTTCACGATTCCAGAAATTTTGTGAGGGTTTCCTCATGGAACACTAAATATAGGCCAAAGGGGGGCACCAGAGGAGGTGGGGCCCACCCAGGCGACCTCCTGGCGTGACCTAGGGCCAGGTCGCGCTAGCAGGCCGCCTGGGAGGCCCCTGGCCACCCTTTGGCCCTCCTTCGCTGATCCCGAAGCTTCTTTTTCGCTGATTTTTTTATATTTTTCTGTATTTTTTCGGTCTTCATAAAATTGGGTAAAAGCCCCTGCAAAAAAGACATCAGCAGACAGAAACTGGCACTGGGTGCACTGAGTTAGTAGGTTAGTCCAAATATGTTTAAAATGATAAAAAAGTGTAACAAAACATATAACAATGTCACCCAAAAGATCATGGAACAAGCAGAAATTGTAGATACGTTTGGGACGTATCAGCATGCATAGCCAACACCATGGCCTTAAGAATTTGTCATTTCTTTCCTTCTCCTTTTCTTAGGAACTTGGCGGAAGCTCTACGGATGCAAATGGAGGTTCAGAAGCAGCTCCATGAGCAACTAGAGGTGTGTGCCAGAAACTCTGAAATGCAGTTCACTCCAGTCACGTGTGTCATAATTCACACATACTATGTGTGAAAAGTTGGTCTTAGAAAATTGTCTGGAGATTGCCGAGTTTTTGAGAGCATGCCGGGGAGTGAGATAGCTATTGCAGATGCTTACTTGTTTTCGATCATTAGATCATGATTTGGCAAGTGATTATTTTGAAAAAAAATTTCTTGGTCTGACATGTACAATTACTTCGCACAATAGTCTTGTTTTTCCGAATAGGCCTATTGGAGTATTTCATATGTGTGCTAACCGCATGAGGTTGCAAGTTCTTGTAATTACATAAGGAAAATATTGAGACCTCTCCGTGAAGCCTTCTTTACAAAATGATCATATGGGACTAAACAAAAAGTCAAGATAAGTGAGATATTTTGTTATTTTAGTTGGGTTCATGTAGATTTTAAATATATATTTGTTTAAAGGTATGTCAGACATTTTTGCACGCAAGTATAATTATTTGTGCATTGCGTATCTGATGCCACCAATGGATCATTTAGACTGGATGTTTTATTTTTGAAATGTAGTTTTCAGTTGTTTAGTCTTTTCTTAGAAGACATAAAAGGGGCACCAAGTCTATGTAACATATGGATCATAGTAACTTTTTTCACGAAGAGAAGGAAATTCATGGTTTATCAGTTTGTATTCTTTGTGATTTATCAATCTAATGAAATACTTTATGCAATTATACACAAATGTGAATTTGTTGTTCTTGTAACATGTTCCTTTTTGATTATTATTAGCTAAAACATAACTTTGAAATGTTTTTTAGACTTTCCATCTGTTATTAGTCATGCATTGCATGTGCACGGTTACTTGGAGGGTTGATTAGATTTTATAAAACATATTTAGCTTACTTCCAGGAAGACTCCAACCAAATGTCTAAGGTTGTGGCATTATGAGAGTAAATAAGGAACTACCGCTTAGCACCGCCGTTCAAAAACACACTAAGAATAATCTATATCTTCATTTATTGCCTCCTCCCCAACAACGCATACTTTATTTCTACATGTTCAGAACATTGCGACTCATCGACATCTGCAGCATCTAAGGTCCTTTTCGTCACATATTCATATTTTTTGAGTTTGTGTTGGCTTTGTTTGCAACATTTTAGAATTAAGATACTCAATATTGCATGAATATTGCATGACGACTAGCTAATCAAGTGGCACGACAAATTACTGTGCAATAGCTTTTGAACTTTCTAAACATATTTTCAATGATCCACTAATATACGAAATTTAGGTAATCCCGCTAAGAATAATTCATAGCTTCTTTTTTGCCTCCTCCCTAGCAATGCATACTTTATCTCTACGGGTTCAGAACATTTCCACTTATCGTCATCTTCAACATCTAAGGTCCTTTTCATCACATATTCATATTTACTTTAGTTTTTGCTTACTTTGTTTGCAACATTTAAGAATTGAACCTCTCAGTATTGCTTGAATATTGCATGATGACTCACTCATCAAGTGGCACAAAAATTACTACAATATAGCTTCTAAACATAATGAACATGTTTTCAATGATCCACTAATATCCGAAATTTAGGCAATCTCACTAAGAATAATGCATATCTTCTATTTTTTTGCCTCCTCCCTAACAACGCATACTTGATTTTCACAGGTTCACAACCTTTCCACTCATCGGCATCTGCAGCATCTAAGTTCCTTTTCGTCACATATTCATAATTACTTGAGTTTGTTCTTACCTTGTTTGCAACATTTACTTGAGTTAGGTAGAGAGAACGTAGTTGCATAGTTTCCAATATGTCTAAACTCTTAATTTATAATATTAACGATCATTATAATTCAATCTATGTGGACAAACGTGATAGCTTATTTGACTTCTCTCTGTCAGTTTAAATAATATGCTTGTTGTCATGACCATAAATTGTTGTCCATGTATGCACTCCATGATAATATGATTGATAACATGTTAACTTTCAACTTTATGTACCCTTATTATTTACCCTTGGAATATAATTTAATATGTTTAGATGCATCATATATGTTATTGTTTTTTCTTTTTCTTCTTCTAACTTTCTTAATTTCTGCCATTTTTGCAGATTTGATTCATTTCATGGAAGCTGGAATTGATGGACAATTAGTGTTTAGTTTTTTTCATTTGTATTGGCGAACAATGTAAAATTTATGTATGTATATATGGATGAACTATGTGAAACTTTGTATTGTGCTAGCTTGTTAAATATTTCATGATGATCTTGGATATATATATGTTGTGAAATATATGTGTTGAAGATATCTGAAACTGTGTGTGTGTGTATGTGCTATGAAAATGCAAGGAAATAAAAGAAAACAGATAAGAAGGAGCAATACAAACTCTTTGCCATCTGCCACAAATGGCAAAGCCCTTTGCCATAAGCCAGCAGACGACAAAGGGTCGCCGCATGGAAGACGGCAAAGGGTCACCCCATGGTAGACGGCAAAGGGTCGCCGCCATTTGCCATCATCCAGCACATGACAAAGGGTCGCCCCATGGCAGATGACAAAGGGTTTCCGCCCTTTGCCATCACACAGCAGAGCGCAAAGGGTCACCCGTGACAGACGACAAAGGTTCGCCGCCCTTTGCCATTAGCTAGCAGACGGGAAAGAGTCGCCCCATGGCAGATGACAAAGACCCCCGTGCGGCAGATGACAAAGGCTCCGTTAGCTAACTAATGGAGTCGCCCCTATCGGCTATCGTCTACCCTCTTTGTTGTCTGCCAGCTGATGACAAAGACCTTTGTCGTCCGTTGTTTGGAGGCACACATCAAAGAAGGTCCTTTACCGGCGCAAGAACCCGTAAAAGTTTTGCCGACTGCCGGCAGACGGCAAAGGCCTTTGTCGTCCATAGAGTATCCCTTTGCCGTATGCCATGGCTGATGGCAAAGAAGCGGAATCCTGTAGTGTGACGCCTCTTACAAAATAGTGGACCCATCATTAAATAAAGTCATGACCTCTCCGAATCCACTTTTATCATAATGAAAAGATTCAACAGCGTCCAAAATAGTGGGATCATTAATATCTACAGTTGACACTCTTCCAAACCCACTTTTATCAATATAATCATCATAAATAGGAGGCATCCTTTCATCATAATAAATTTGCTCATCAAAACGGGGGACTAAAAATATCATCTTCATCAAACATACCATCCCCAAACTTGTAGCTTTGCATATCATTAGCATCATGGATATTCAAAGAATTCATACTAACAACATTGCAATCATGCTCATCATTCAAGTATTTTATGCCAATTATTGAATTCGTCTTCTATCAATTGAGCAGAATTTTCCTTCCCATCATTTTCAAGAAAGACATGATAAATATGAACAATATGAGACCACCTCAATTCCTTTTTTTGTATTTTTCTTTTTATAAACCGAACTAGTGATAAAACAAGAAACTAAAAGATTCAGTTCCAATATCTAAAGATATACCTTCAAGCACTAACCTCCCCGACAACGGCGCCAGAAAAGAGCTTGATGTTTACTACACAACTTGTTCTTGTAGTCTCGTGTTGGGCCTCCAAGCGCAGAGTTTTGTAGGATAGTAGCAAATTTCCCTCACGTGGATGAGCTAAGGTTTATCAATCCGTGGGAGGTGTAGGATGAAGATGGTTTCTCTCAAACAACCCTGCAACCAAATAACAAAAAGTCTCTTGTTTCCCTGACACACCAAATAGAATGGTAATTTGTATAGGTGCACTAGTTCGGCAAAGAGATGGCGATACAATTGTAATATGGATGGTAGAAATATATTTTTATAATCTCAATAAATAAAAAGAGAAAGTAAGAAATTCATAAAACATAGCACAAACTGTATTGTAATGCTTGAAAATGAGGCCCAGGGTCCGTACTTTCGCTAGTCGAATCTCTCAACAATGCTAATATAATTGGATCACATAACAATCCCTCAACGTGTGATAAAGAATCACTACAAAGTTCCTACCTAGCAGAGAACATAGGAAGAAATTGTTTGTTGGGTACGAAACCACCTCAAAGTTGTTCTTTCCAATCAAACTTTCCAAGAGTTCGTACTAAGATAACAACTTATCATTTTTGATCGATCTATCCAAGAGTTCATACTAAAATGACACCATTGATACATATAAATCAACCCTAATGTCACCTAGATTCTCCAATGTAACCTCAGGTATCCGTGGGCTAATTATACGACATGCATCAAATAATTTTAGATTCTTCATATTCAATCCAACACAAAGAACTTCAAAGAGCACACCACGATTTCCATTGAAGAACATAGTATGAAAATATGCATCAACCCCTATGCACAAATTACCCCAACATCACCTCGGGAAACCGTGAGTTGAGTGCCAAAATGTATATCAAGTGAATCAATTGAATACCCCAATATCACTAGGGGTATCCGCATGTAAGACATACATCATGTGCTCTCAAGCCTGAATATTCAATCCAACATAACGAGATCATAAAGTGAAAGACTCAATTCATCACAACAATAGCATGGGACAAACACCATATGTTCCAACTATGTTAACAAGGCCCGTGATATATCAAGATCATGACATCTCAAGAACATGAGAGAGAGAGAAAGATTAAACACATAGCTACTGGTACAAACCCTGAGCCCCAAGGGTGGACTACTCCCTTCTCGTCATGGCCTCCACCGGGATGATGAAGATAGCCACCGAAGATGATCTCCCCCTTCGACAGGATGCCAAAACGGGCTTCCGATTGGTTTTTCGTGGCTACAGAGCCTTCTAGCGGTAGAACTTCTCATCTAGGGTTATTTCTTGAGGTTTCTATATTTATAGGAGTTTTGGGCGTTGGAATCACGCCAAGATAAGCCACGAGTAGCCCAGTAGGTACCACGGCGAGCATGGTGGGCTCGCGTGCCGTGGTGCCTAGTGGGCACCAGGGGGCCTCTGATGGTTCTTTGCTCCAGTATTTCTCTTTTCTTCCAGAAAAATCGTCAACAAGTTTCGTCCAATTCCGAGAAATTTTATTTCTGCAAAAAAAACAACACCACGGTAGTTCTACTAAAAACAGCGTCAGTACGGGTTAGTTATAAATAAATCATATAAAGTGAAGCAAAACCATATAAAAGTATTGTAAACATAGGAAAAAAATGCATGCATACTTCATAAATTATCGATACATTGGAGACGTATCAGTGAACTACTACCTCCTGGTCATATCCACTGACGGGATGATGAAGATTGCCACCTGTGATTATTTCCCGCTCTAGCAAGGTACTGGAAAGGCTCCAGATGGGATTTTCTTTGATACGGGGAGTTGCAGCGGCAAAGCAGAAGTTCTACGTTAACTTTCGGGGGTTTCTGGTTTTATAGGAATTTTTAGCATTAGAATCATGTCAGCCGGAGCCATGTGGGCCCCATCAGCTATCAGGGCGTGCCCAGGAGGTGTGCGCGGCCTGTAGGCTTGTGGCCCATCGCTGGCCTCCTCCGGTGGTTCTTCACTCCAGTATTTCTTATTTTCTCTAGAAAAATCACAAAAGAGTTTTGGCGATTCCGAGAACTATTATTTTCTGCACAAAAACAACACCACGGTAATTCTGCTGAAAAAGCATCAGCTCGAGTTAGTTCTAAATAAATTATATAAAGTGTACCAAAACCATGTGATAGTATGGTAAACATAGGAAAATATGACATGAATACTTCATAAATTATTGATGCATTGGAGACATATCAAATACCCAGGTCTCAATCGGATCTATGGAGTCACTCGGATGTCTTCGAGTAAGTCGGACACGCACCAACACTCGGACAAAGGCAAGTGTGGACAGCGTGGTAGCTTCAATGGTCAAGGGACTTAAAACCATAAATGAAGTGCAGTCAACACCAGTGTTACTAGT
This sequence comes from Hordeum vulgare subsp. vulgare, assembly GCF_904849725.1. Taxonomy (NCBI): domain Eukaryota; kingdom Viridiplantae; phylum Streptophyta; class Magnoliopsida; order Poales; family Poaceae; genus Hordeum; species Hordeum vulgare. Next base: position 158,613,715 of record NC_058521.1, on the reverse strand, counting down.
AACGGCCATAGTTAGACGTGCAGTTTCTAGTAACCCATGTAATGACTCTCATTAAATGCCCATGTAATGACGCTTGGCGGATCATCGTGGACGCTATATAATCCTCCCCGAGCTCTAGGACAAGGGTTCAACATCATATGTAAACAGATACACCTAGAGAAAACACAAGCCTTCGGGCATGAGATGTAGGGTCTTTACCTCCTCCGAAAGGGGCCCAAACTTGTTATATCCTAGTGACACTTGCACCGTAACTAGGCTCTGCCCATCATTTGTAACCCTAGTAATTATTGTCAAGATCATTCCCACGACAGTTGGCGCCTTTACATCGATATAGAACTCTAGACAAGAGAGAATAAGGAAAATCGGCAAAGGCAATGACTTCAAATGGCACGGAAATCATTCGGACATGTTGGATTACCTTTGAGCTTCTCCTCGTCTCGTTCCCGAGAGCCTCCATGGTCTTGTCCGCTGCAATCTTGAAGGTCTTGTTCTTCTCCTCTAGCTTCCAGACTATCTTCAGCTTGTCCTCGGCCACCTTGGTCTTGGAGTTAGCCTCCTTCCACGCAGACGATGGCTTCGTGTCCTTCTTTTCAAGGACCTCCTTCATGGTTTCTAAAGAAATAGAATCTCTAAGCCTCATAGCAAGTTGAAGATTTTTGTTATGAACATCTATTAAAGCAATCTCGGTCGGACACAAAAAATAAATAAGAGTCAGGAATCAGTCGGACAGGATGTGCTTACCTCCGACTAAGTGTTTCTCTTGCTCCATACATGCGCTCTTGGCCCTCTCAACCTCCAAGCCGATACGTAGGTCGTGCACCTCCTTCTCCATGGAATTGTAATGAGCCCGAGCTCACAGACACTATGTCAAATAGGAAACAAAGACATGGGAACGATATCAGCCAGACTTCAAAAAAGTAACTCTAAGACTCCCACCGACTGCAACAGTCGACAACAGTTTCGGGGACTACACCCACTATGTGCGCTGAGTGCGGCCCCACCGGAAGGATAGATGGTGGAAGAACTTCCACAAGCTCAGCAACAGGTTTTACACCCACGCAGTCAACGTTGGGAAGCTCTGGTCCATAGACCATCACTACATCCTCTTCGAAAAGTACCACTTTGGTTACTTCGACAAGCTAAGCAACAGGCTCTACACTGCTACTTCCACATGCTAAGAAACATGTTCTACACGGCTACTTCAACAAGCTCAACAATAGGTTCTACCCCCCCCCCCGACGGTCTATGTCGAGTTCATATACTCTATGACTCCTGTCGACTGTATCAGTCGATGGCAGTCTTGGGGACTACACCCAGTGGGTGTGCTCAGCACGACCCCACTGGAACTGTAGAACACAAGTGGGTGTGCCCAGTGCAAACCCACTCAGCGGACAAAACAAAAACACATCATGTGCAGACAAAAACTCCCGACTGAGGTTGGTACTTACGAGAGTACTTACTTGGACATTCTTCTTCAGAGCCTCGCTGGCATCATACCCCTCCTTCAGCCGACCATTCATTAGCTCCAGCTAGATCAAAGCCATGTTGTCAGCGCCCACCTTATCCTCCAGGACATGCTGCAGCGTGAAGATGCTAGCCACTAGAGTAGCTAGCGAAGGAGCTAACGAGCTGGCTCTGAATTTGGCCCCGGTCCTCGAAGTTGTACCCTGAACTGGAGTCGTGGCCTTGATAGGAGAATTCGAGGTCGCTCGGGTACGAGAAGCGTCCTGCATCATGACATCCGCGTCAACCAAAGGATTAGGCAGGTCGACCTTGTAATCTTTGTCAAGCTCAATCACCTCACGCAGCGTGCAAGCATTCAACATCGTACGGGCGTTCCTGCAGGATTAAATATGACAATCGAATGAAATCCAAGTGAGTTCAAATAGTACCTTTTGAAGACGCAACATTAGCCTCAGTCTGGCCCTTCTCATGAGCCTTGGGATCGAGTGAAGTGGTCAAGGTATCAGCACTGCAAAACATTCATTATAAAAATCATATCGCATGGACAACCGTCAAAAATGTTAGTCGGAATGGAAATGTCATGAAACAAAAGCACTTACGTTGGCGCCACGGGCACGCTCACTTTGATCTTCGGCAGAACGGCCTTCCGAGGTTTGACCGCCAGGATCTTGGGCTGCTTCGCCGCTATCTCACATGACAGTGCAGTTCACCATGTCCTTGCTTCAATGAAGAGGATTCTTCCTAATCTCCCTCTTCTGGGTCGCCACCATCCCCATCGGTCTCGTCATCGTCCTCTTCATCTTCCTCGTCTTCCGAGCCATCCATACGCTCAGTGTCGCTCGCCATGTAAGTGGGCGCACGGTCGATAGTCCGAATCGTACTAACCATCATCGTAAACCTTTGCTACGTGAAAAGAAAACATTCAAGTAAGAAAAGGTAAGCAACAACAACGGAATCACTCGGGCAAGTCGAACTCAAGATCACCTCAATCGGAGGATTCTCCATGGAGAACGAGGCACCAGCCTGGTCCCACTAGGGTTGTCCCACGCGCGGAGTGATTGCCATGAACTTTGCTACTAACGCCTTCGTTTCCGGGCTCCTTTGGGTGAGTTCTCGTGGGATCACTCGGTCCCTCATACATCCAAATAGGATGGGCCCTTGCCTGCAAGCGTTGGATCCTTAGTTGGAAGAAGACCTCCAGTAGGTCCATCACATTGTTGCCTTTCCTCACAAAGGCCACCAATGCTATCACTAACATATCTACATCCGTTCGCTCGTCCTTGGACACGGTGATGGATGGTGCTAACTGCACTTGCTCCGTCGAGTACAATATGAGGCCCGACTATCCGTCACCAACAAAAACATCTTGACGGTAGAACCAAGAGTCTTGCCAACCCTTCACCAAATCGGGGAAATGATACATGTGGAAACCAGCTTTTTCCTGTGAGCTGAATGCCAAAGTCCCCCGCACAGTTGGACTACATTGGTCGTATCCCCTTTCGGGGAGGACATCTTCACTGTCATCACCCCACAAGTAAAGAGATGTTTGAAACGTCCGCAATGGGGAGGACAAAGAAGGAAGCTTTTTCAAAGAGAAACAAAGGCAGCCAGATAAGAAAAAACATTGGGAGTGAGGTGGTGGAGTTGCTCCCCATAAAATTCGAGGATTGCGCGGGAAAATGGATGCGGAGGCAGAGAGATACCTTGCTCGATGTGAGTCACTAGGAGGACTCGCTAGTCCCCTCGCGGAGGGGCTCGAGCTCGCGCTCCTCCAGCAGCCGCCAACTCCCAGCGGCCACGAGCCCTTGGCTCTCCAGCTTCAGCACGTGGAGATACGTCTCCAACTCATCTATAATTTTTTATTGTTCCATGCTATTATATTATCATTCTAGGATACTTTTGGGGAGTTTATTTACCAATTAATATTATTTTTGAGCGCTAACCTATTGACCCAGTGCCACCTGATGTTTTCTGTATGTTTTTGGCTTTTCAGGTTTATAGTACTAAACCAAGTCCAATTGACACAAAAAATTGGTGATTTGTTATGGACCAAAATAAGACCTGGAATCCTCGATTGGACACCAAAAGCCTCATGAGGGAGGCACGAGCCAAGAGGGTTCAGCCGGGGCCAAGGACGCGCCCAGTTGCTCATCCTCCCCTTGTTGACTCCTAGAGTACCTCCTCGTCCTAAAATTCACATATATCCCAAAAACTCTAGAGAGAATCCCGAAATACTTTTTCTGCCGCCACAAGTCTCTGTTTCCTCGTGTGCCCATCTGGAGCCCTTTTCTCGTTCCCTGTCGGAGGGGGGTCGATCAAGGAGGGCCTCTACAGAATCCATGTTGCTCCCATGGTGATGTGTGACTAGTTCACTACAGACCTACGGGTCTGTAGTTAGTACCTATATGGCTATCTCTCTCTCTTGATCTTCAATACAATGATCATTGTGGGTTTATGTTCAGATTATTCAAGATAATATTTGAGTCTATTCTGAATTATAAATATGATTCTTATGTGCATGATCATTCTAGCTTTGTAAATCTCTGTGATCTATTAGTTTGGTTTGGCAAGTAGATTGATCTTTCTTTAGTGAGAGGATTGCATTGTAGTGAGTTCAATCTGATGGATTTCTATATCCCAGTGGCAGAAAGGGGACAAGATACATATTTGTATTATGGCCATTAAGGATAAACCACTGGGTTAGTTCATATTATTAAAATTATCTTTGTCTATCTCATATGAATGTTCTCCAAGCATTACTCTATTTTACTTAATACTCTAGATGCATCATGGATAGTGGTCGATGGGTGGAGTAATAGTAATAGGTTCAGGCAAGAATTGACCTATTTTCTTATGGATGGGATGCCTATATACACATGACCATTGCCGTGAATATCACATAACTATGCACTTTTTCATCAAATGCCCAACAATAATTTGTTTACCGTATGGTTGCTTTTTTCGGGACCCCGATCCTGAATCATAAGAACCCAGCCTGTAACACATCACATCACTTTGCGGCCTCACACACGGTAAACTCCACGGCTGCCACCTTACCTTGGACGGGACCTTTTGCGTCTTTTGGCTCACGTATATGAATGTGTCGCTAGCATTCAAACGACAAGAACTCGGGTCGACATGGCTAGTTATAAACCCAACTGGTACATCCGTACAGGGACAGGCATACATAACCCAGCAAAGCAGGTGTCGGTCATCAGCGTGTGTAGACGAGTCGTAGCAAGCTACAAGGACTCCATTACACTGCGTGACATTTCCCCGAAGGGACAGACACAGCGTGAAAGAAGGATACACACCGGTCAATCAATGTGGCCGGAGTAGTAGCAAGCTACCAAGGCTCGGTGGAAGCACAAAGAGGCATTTCCTCGTAAAGAGTACTACTAAAGGCACACAACTAGGTGTCGAATCCCACACATATAATGCATTTCATAACATACACACATTATGCACTATATGCGTAGATACATCCTGGCATCACAACATAACTCTATGACTCAAGATTTTATTAAAGACTCATAGGAATCAACATAGTATGATATTACAAACAGGGGTCTCATGACCCGTCACTCAAGTCATACAAACATCAAGCGGAAGCACAATATGTCTGGGTACAGACATCTACTAAAAGTGGCTGGAAGAGCCTGAAAAGCTACTACGACCCTACCAAAGGAGCCAGACCTCTGTCTGGGATTCCCAAGCTATTCCGGTCAACATCGAACACATCGCGTAGAAACCTTTGATGAGACTAAATTCTTCTCTACAAAAACATATATAAAGCAACCGTGAGTACAAAGGTACTCAGCAAGACTTATATCATAACTATCTACATATGCATCATGTTTCAATGAAAGGATTGTGGGGTTTGATTGCAGCAAGCCAGCTTTGACTCTTGGCTAACCTGTACTACGACTACAAATTCTTTCTTTGAGGTGGGATAGTGCACACGAGTCCACATATTCACCAATGCTATACACCACTATGGATCCACTCTCGTCTCGCTACGAGAAAGCCTTCCATAGAACTCACACTTATCTTGCATGTTTTAGAGTATCTGTTTAAGTTGTCTATGTACTAGGAAATGTTTCCAAGTAGTCCATATCCGAGTACGCGGCTATTCGAACAGATTAATTCATCCTGCAGGGGTATACTTCTTCACACACGCTCCCACCACCTAGCACCATATGCACGTCATGCATCTCGGCAACCTTCAAGCGGAAGCACTGGCGTGGGTGTCGGCCACGACCGTTAACCACACAAGACCCTAGTCCAGGTTTATCGCTTATTTGAGACTGAACCCGCAAGGAAGTTCGGCCGAGGTTTCCTCTACGGCCCCAAACGATGTGCACAGGGTTCCCAACCCACCATCCGAGTGCCACTTGGTACTCCTTGCCACTCTGTATCTACCGCAGAGAAGCCTACCCCGTCGGGCAGAGCTAAACACTGCCACCAACACTTTTCCTACAAACACCAGAAACTAATTGCAACTCCTGGACAGAGATCTAGGCAATTAATAAGCCGAGCGGGGTCATATTTCAGGGCCCAATGCATGGTAGTATCTTGTCTTGGATAACATACAAAGAACTCAGTTCTTAAGGACGGTCCCAATGAGACAACCCACCATGTACTCCTACATGGCCTCTCATCGCTACCTTTACCAAATTAGATTCACACTTTTACTCTCACACTGTAGGACATGAAGACAACCATTACGATTCATCATCCAGATGGATCAGACCCGACACGACTCTAATTATAGCAGGCACTGTAAGCAAGCATGGATGCGTAAGCACAACAAGGCTCAAGCAGTTGCTACTCATGCTAACTGGTTTCAACTATTTACTATGACAAAATCAGGTCCTGCAGAGGAATGGGTTCAACTACCGATAACATGTACAGTTGAATCGTGTTTGTCCTAATGCGGTAAAAGAGAGCTAGAGCGAGAGAGTGGGTTTATGTAAATATGCTCAAGGGGGTTTGCTTGCCTGACACATCTGAAGATAGCAATGAGTCTTCATCAATGTCAATGATCACATCGTCGGAACCATCGTCTACCGAGAGGGAACAGCACCGGCAAACAAGAAAGGAACAACAATTACTTCACGGAAATGCAACACTATGATGCAGGATCGAGAAATGGAAATGAAATGTGGCAGGGCCAATATAGCTCCCATTTCTTAGGTTGAAGCTGGATTTGAATGAGGATTCAAATATCACTTCAAGCAAGGTATTTTCCGAATACCCTTTTAATTGATTCGACCTGATGCTCAGGTAAACTTTGTTTGAGCATGCATGAAGATGGCATATTGGGGTGCTGAGCTTCCTAGATCATTGTTTGGTCATAGTAATTGAAGTGGAATTCAAATATGAATCAAATTCCAACTCCAAACTATTTATTAAATTTACCCTAATCATCATTTTGCTTATTTGGTGATGTTAACTTTCTCAAACATGCATGAAAATGCCATAATCAGATTCCATGAATTTTTCTGATCCTTTTTCATATATAAATTATTTTCATTGGACTTACAGATTATTTTTCTATGATTTTTAGATGTTTTAGGCATTTTCTGCAATTATAATAAAACAAATTTAGTATTTAATGCGTCAGCACTGCATCATCATTGCGTCATCAGTCAACAAGCCCTGGGTCAGGTCAAACCTGACCAGTGGGGTCCACTGGTTAGTGACACAGGGGCTAATCCCGTGTTGACCCGCACTAAGTGGGATTTGACCCACGTGTGGGGCCCTCTGGCAGTGACTGAGGGGAGGTTAATTACACGCTAATGGTTGGCCACGTCGACGGCTACCGGAGAGTGGTCGCCGACGACTGAGCCGCGGCGGAGAGCTCGCCGGAGTTGTGCTAATTCGTGCTACAGAGGTCCAAATCGAGCGTGGTTTGGAGCTACGGGACGCCGGCGAAGCGCCCGATCTGGCAGAGGCATCAGGAGAGGCTAGGGTGGCCGGGAGAGGTGCCGGCGACGAGCGTGCGCGGCGGCCGGAAGTCGGGTCGTCGGGGAGGAACTCAGGGGGCGCTATCGCGCGGGGAAGAGAGGGGAAAGGAGCAGGGGCTCATTGCAGCTCCGTTTTTGGCATCGGGAAGACCGGAGAGGGTCGCTGGCCGAGGAATCGAGGTGGCGAGCTCCGGCGACCCGAGAAGGAAGAAGGTGGCGATGGCGACGCTCAAGTGTCTCTAGTGCTCGGTGAGGTTCACGGTGAGGAGCTTCTCGGCGAGGTGGAGCAAATGAGCCGGTTAGGAAGGCGAGGGGTGGCCGGAGACGAGTCTGACGCGAGCTTGGCGATCTCAGCAATGGAGGCAACGAGGGAAAGCAGAGAGAGAGAGAGAAGAGGGAACTGGACAGAGGAGAGGAGGATGAGCTCGAGGGGGTCTGGGGCATCTCCGGGCGAGGAGATGAGGACCGGGACGAGCAGGAGGTGGAGCCGGCGCACGCGCTGCTACCACGCAGCTGCTCGGGGAAGACGACGAGCAGGGGGAGGCCCTGGTGGGCTGGGCCGACCAGGTGAGCGACAGGTAGGAATCTCCTCTACTCTTTTCTGTTTTGTTTATATTTGTTACATTTGTGTTTGAACATAATAATTAACCAATTTGTAAAACCCTAGAAATAAATATGGAGTATACTTGGAATATTTCCAAACTCCAATAATTATTTCAGCATTTTTGAGTGATTTAAAATATTTATAGTTATCTTGTTTTAATATTTTAGTGGATTTTGTTAATTGTTTAAAATGTCATAATTGTTTGAAAACAAAAATGCATTTCAAAAATGTTCTTTCAACCATTTATAGAAGAATATGAACATTTTTCAAAGTCACTTTGGTTCCTCGAAAAACAGTACTATTTAAATTTGTTTTGATAAATGAGTTGCTAGGGTTTTGCTAGTCCAAATTTGACAACATTTGGGTTTAACATGATGCATGATGATGATGCAGCTAATCACAAGCAATTATTCCAGGGATGTGACAACTCACCCCCACTAAACAAGAATCTCGTCCTGAGATTCAAGCGTAGTCAGGAAGAGGAAGAGGGGACGCTAAACTATCGAAATCTTTCGAATCCAATTGCCCTTCTCGGAGATATTGAATCATTGCATCTTGTTGATCTTGACATCTTTGTCTTCGAGGTATTCATCTAACACGGCGACAAGAATAGAAAGACTCTACAAGATTCGATCTCCTCAAAGATCGAGCAGCTCAAGATCGACTCATAGAATGAGACATAGCAACGTCCCTTAAGCTCAGACACAACACACATTACACGGATGAGGAATTGAGATATATGATCGAGGTCCAATTGGTAGGCAACAATTCCACGCTTAAAATAGATGGAGACGAGGTTTCAAAGTGGCGAGGAGTTAAGTTGCCCTTCATACCATAACATGGGCACCGTAGGAGGGTGACTCGCAGGCGTATTCCCTTAGGTGGCAAAAAGAATTACTTTTCATCCTAAGATCATTGAAACTCTGCATACCAAGGAAGGCAATTCACGAATGATTGTTTGAAGGAATTTGAAAGAATGACATGCTCAGGTTGGAAAGAATCTAGGGTTATAGAATAACTCGGCGAACGGAAAGCACATTCCAATTAATACCGAGGATATAACCTAGTGTCTGAGCAAGCTCTCAAGAACTTGAGCATTTCCATATTCATCAAAGTTTTACCAATATCCGTGCCAAGGATCCTAGTGACACAACATACTACCATGATGAATAGTGATGGAGGATGCAGATGCAAAGGAAGACAACACTTGCTCAGATTTCACCTTAGCTATGCCAAGGAAACGAAATCTAGTTGATCGACCGAGAGACATTTAGCACTCTGCTTCTAATGTTCTCCTTGATGTACTAGCACAACCCAATTAGCAGTCATGCTTGATATCTAGCACATCAAATATAGGTCGGACTTCGGGGCTTAAATGGGGTCCATGAGAAACAACTTCCAAAATTAGTCATACAAAAACCCCACGGAAAGATGGCTAAGGTTGCTGATGCAAGATATTATAATCTTAAGTCTTCCAGTTAGGTGTGTTAGCCACGACATCACCTTACCGGGTTACACAGAGACCAATATTATAATCCTTGGAAAAAGTTCCAACCATTATAAGTGCCTGAGATTCAGCTCTGATTGGTGACAAGATGTTTCAGACTCAGCATGTCTAAAAAGAAAATTTGCAACACAAATCGACGAGATAACGTTGCGAGATTCTCAGGAATGATCTACGGAAGACAACTCAAAAACATGAGGTGGATTGCAAGACCCACATGAACACACTGCCCAAGGCAATGATGAGAACATGAAAAGTCTTACAATCAAAACATTACCGAGTTCTGGGTGCGAACCATCATTGCGAATACCAAAGTCCTTACATAAGTCATATGATTAGCTCTTGGGAGGGAACTCCTTTTTCTTAAACAAATCAATCAGTGTCTTGGTGTGCTAGGAGATACATATGGAGTGAAGATGATCAGTCTATCAAACAATAGAATACTTCGCACTTGCATGATTGACTTGGGATGATTCCGAAGAAACAATTAACTATTCTCGAATTCACGGCGGCAACTTGCATCAGATGCACATGAATTAGAGGAAGTCACTTCGTACACCTAACATATACCTCGTGCACGAGACACGAAGACAATGTCTACAAAGTTTCCAGCACTAGCTTAATGTCCAACATAAATCATGGAACAAATGAGAATGTTGCCGATGGGCTCAACAACAATTCATCAAGATACCCATATAAATGGATTTCCACAACTATGTGAGCAAGATAATAGCATTGGTCAGATCCAAGAATACAATAGTGTAGGCTCAAGGAAAACCTTGAGTAAGACACCGTTATGAAAATCTTTGGTTCTGAGTTTGATTTGAGAATAGCCCATACTCAAATCAAAATTGGACAAGATAATATATGCAACAATTGATCACACGAATCAGCCGATGACAATATCATCTTCTTCAGACTCACAAAACAGGAAAAATATCCTTTTTAAATTAGCTAAGTTTAGGCGAAGATTTTATCTTCCAACTCTCCAAGTTGTTGTTTAGCTTAACCAACTAGCTCGGGGTATCCAACAGGGATTCTTGGAGAAGATGGCTTCTAGAGAAACCAACTTGATCACGAGCTCTATCATAATAGCCAGGAAACAACCTGTTAATACTTCCGAGAAGATATTCCGAAAATCACGAACCACCAATATATTATTAAGCTCGGGAAGCAATCTCGCTTTTCACGGCAAGATGATGTGATCAATAGAGCGAGGGATTGACACAAACCTAACCCACCGAGCGAAAAGTGCACCATGAAAGATGGACTAGGTAGCACGGTCAATCTTAGGATGACGATTTAGTCACCATCACCCATAAGAGTGAAATTATTGTCCATTAACTACCAAACAATAACATTGCTAGGAGTATTGATTTCCCACATCATGGTTCACTTGTCGTTATTCCAGTTACAACCAACACGGAAGCCGAGGGATGAATAATGATGTCCAGAAGTATCACTACATCAAGGCCTCATAAGAGATGGTGCAATTCTCACGACATTCTTGACAACAAGAGGGTAATACTCCAAGATAGAACAGAGATAATGCTGGATTGGCATTTTGATCTGGGAATACAACTACTTTGACCCAATCCAGGAAATGGATGAGGTACTGGAGTTTCCTTCTCCCAGTCATTCGTAAATAAAACAACTTGACAAACCACGGAATACAAGACACCGATGACATGAATGCGCAACTACTTTTGACTATCCTCTCATAAATGAAGGTCAGAATACAACTAGATAGGGCCAACTCCAGAGCACATGATTTATTGAGTTGTGGAGGCATAGATTAGCATGTCGAACGAGTTCAACATAATTCTTCCAGATAATCCATGCAGAAAGGCGAAGTAGGCAAAATCACAATATGGAGTAGAGAACTCATCACGAGCACTCTTGTTATGATCTTTAGTTCATGAAGAACTTCTGCCAAAGATGATCCATGGTGTTGGAAGAATGATATACCATGAATCTTGGAAACTACAACAAGGTTACTAATCATTCTAAAGGAACTAGCAACACTATCAACAGAAGTGAGCAGAATGATCCTGGATTCAAGAGTCCAAAAATAGAATACCTACTAACTAAATAACATCACGAGATGTTTTTGAAAATGATGGCCAGAATTATCACACTGGAAACACAGAGCACATCTAGACTATTGGGTGGTTTTCGAGGTGACATGGTTTCCTAATACTTCAACAATTGGTCGAGGTAATAAAGTACCTCATCACAATGATTCGTGTGCTTTGGCTGGCCAAAAAGACATTAGAAATAAGAGGAAGGAATTTGCAATTGCATCAGATTGTTTAGAAACCTTGGAAAACTTGGACAACATAACGGCTGTACCGGCATAAAATATGAGGCAACCTGCAAGAAATTGACAACATAACCATTGAATTCTTATGGAGACACTGATCCACGAAGACAACAACGTTTCTATAAGTCTCCAGCATAGTAACTCGTCATCCTAATGATTCGATGAGAAAGCCTAATTCTTAAACCCCGTAGAATAAAGAAGAGGATGACTCAGAATAAGAATGACACAAGGAAAAGAGTAAAAAGAGCCTTACGTTCCCTTCCACAAACAATTCCCTTATATAACTAAAGAGTTGCTAGACACAACATCGACCAGTTTGGCTTGGTTATCCTACAAGCAGTCAAGCTCTAATACCAAAGCTGTCGGGACCCCGATCCTGAATCATAAGAACCCAGCCTATAACACATCACATCACTTTGCGGCCTCATGCACGGTAAACTCCACGGCTTCCACCTTACCTTGGCCAGGACCGTTTGCGTCTTTTGGCTCATGTATATGGATGTGTCGCTAGCATTCAAACGACAAGAACTCGGGTCGACATGGCTAGTTCTAAACCCAAGTGGTACATCCGTACATGGACAGGCATACATAACCCAGCAAAGTAGGTGTAGGTCATCAGCGTGTGTAGACGAGTCGTAGCAAGCTACAAAGACTCCATTACACTGCGTGACATTTCCCCGAAGGGACGGACACAACGTCAAAGAAGGATACACGCCGGTCAATCAATGTGTCCGGAGTAGTAGCAAGCTACCAAGGTTCGGTGGAAGCACAAAGAGGCATTTCCCCGAAAAGAGTACTACTAAAGGAACACAACTAGGTGTCGAATCCCACACATATAATGCATTTCCCCGAAAAGAGTACTACTAAAAGTGGTTGGAAGAGCCTGAAAAGCTACTACGACCCTACCAAAGGAGCCAGACCTCTGTCTGGGATTCCCAAGCTATTCCGATCAACATCGAACACATCGCGTAGAAACCTTTGATGAGACAAAATTCTTCTCTGCAAAAACATATATAAAGAAACCGTGAGTACAAAGGTACTCAGCAAGACTTATATCATAACTATCTACATATGCATCATGTTTCAATGAAAGGATTGTGGGGTTTGATTGCAGCAAGCCAGCTTTGACTCTTGGCTAACCTGTACTACGACTACAAATTCTTTCTTTGAGGTGGGATAGTGCACACGAGTCCACATATTCACCAATGCTATACACCACTATGGATCCACTCTCGTCTCGCTACGAGAAAGCCTTCCATAGCACTCACACTTATCTTGCATGTTTTAGAGTATCCATTTAAGTTGTCTATGTACCACGTAATGTTTCCAAGTAGTCCATATCCGAGGACGCGGCTATTCGAACAGATTAATTCACCCTGCAGGGGTATACTTCTTCACACACGCACCCACCACTTAGCACCATATGCACGTCATGCATCTCGGTAACCTTCAAGCGGAAGCACTAGCGTGGGTGTCGGCCACGACCATTAACCACACAAGACCCTAGTCCATGTTTATCGCCTATTTGAGACTGAACCCGCAAGGAAGTCCGACCGAGGTTTCCTCAATGGCCCCAAACGATATGCGCAGGGTTCCCAAGCCCACCATCCGGGTGCCACTTGGTACACCGTGCCACTGTGTATCTACCGCAGAGAAGCCTACCCCGTCGGGCAGAGCTAAACACGGCCACCAACACTTTTCCTACAAACACCAGAAACTAATTGCAACTCCTAGACAGAGATCTAGGCAATTAATAGGCCGAGCGGGGTCATATTTCAGGGCCCAATGCATGGTAGTATCTTGTCTTGGATAACATACATAGAACTCAGTTCGTAAGGACGGTCCCAATGAGACAACCCACCATGTACTCCTACATGGCCTCTCATCGCCACCTTTACCAAATTAGATTCACACTTCTACTCTCACACTGTAGGACATGAACACAACCATTCCGATACATCATCCAGATGGATTAGACCCGACACGACTCTAAGCATAGCAGGCATTGTAAGCAAGCATGAATGAGTAACCACAACAAGGCTCAAGCTGTTGCTACTCATGCTAAGTGGTTTCAACTATTTACTGTGACAAAATCAGGTCATGCAGAGGAATGGGTTCAACTACCGATAACATGTACAGTTGAATCGAGTTTGTCCTAATGAAGTAAAAGAGAGCAGGAGTGAGAGAGTGGGTTTATATAAATATGCTCAAGGGGGTTTGCTTGCCTGACACATCTGAAGATAGCAATGAGTCTTCATCAATGTCAACGATCACATCGTCGAAACCATCGTCTACCGAGAGGGAACAACATCGGCAAACAAGAAAGGAACAACAATTACTTCATGGAAATGCAACACTATGATGCATGATCAAGAAATGGAAATGAAATGTGGCACGGCCAATATAGCTCCCATTTCTTAGGTTGAAGCTTGATTTGAATCAGGATTGAAATATCACCCAAGCAAGGTATTTTTCCGGATACCCTTTTAAAATTATTTGGCCTGATGCTCATGTATAATTTGTTTGAGCATGCATGAAGATGGCATATTGGGGTGCTGAGCTTCCTAGATCATTATTTGGTCATAGTAATTGAAGTGGAATTCAAATATGAATCAAATTCCAACTCCAAACTATTTATTAAATTTACCCTAATCATCATTTTCCCTATTTGGTGATGTTAACTTCCTCAAACATGCATAAAAATGCCATAGTCAGATTCCTTGAATTTTTCTGATCCTTTTTCATGTATAAATTATTTTCATTGGACTTACAGATTATTTTCTATGATTTTTAGAAATTTTAGGTATTTTCTGGAATTATAATAAAACAAATTTAGTTTTACTGCGTCAGCACTGCGTCATCATTGCGTCATCAGTCAACAAGCCCTGGGTCAAGTCAAACTTGACCAGTGGGGTCCACTGGTCAGTGACACAGGGGCTAATCCCGTGTTGACCCGCACTAAGTGGGGTTTGACCCACACGTGGGCCCTCTGGAAGTGACTGAGGGGAGGTTAATTACACGCTAAGGGTCGGCCACGTCGACAGCTACCGGAGAGTGGTCGCCGGCGACTGAGCCGCGGCGGAGGGCTCACCAGAGTTGTGCTAATTCGCGCTATAGATGTCCAAATCGGGCGCGGTTTGCAGCTACGGGACGCTCGCGAAGCGCCTGATCTGGCAAAGGCATCAGGAGAGGCTATGGTGGCCCGGAGAGGTGCCGGCGACGAGCGTGTGCGGCGGCCGGAAGTCGGGCTCGTCGGGGAGGAGCTCACGGGGCGCTATCACGCGGGGAAGAGAGGGGAAAGGAGCAGGGGCTCACTGCAGCTCCGTTTTTGGCATCGAGAAGACCGGAGCGGGTCGCTGGCCGGCGAATCGAGGTGGGGAGCTCCGGCGACCGGAGAAAGAAGAAGGTGGCAATGGCGATGCTGTAGTGGCTCGGGTGCTCGGGAAGGTTGATGGTGAGGAGCTTCTCGGCGAGGCGGAGCTAATGAGCCGGTCAGGAAGGGGAGGGATGGCCGGAGACGAGCTGGAGGCGAGCTTGACGATCTCGGCAATGGCGGCAACGAGGGAAAGCAGAGAGAGAGAAGAGGGAACTGGAGAGAGGAGAGGAGGATGAGCTCGAGGGGGTCTGGGGCATCTCCGGGCAAGGAGATGAGGACGGGGACGAGCACGAGGTGGCAAGCAGGAGGTGGAGCCGGCGCACACGCTGCTGCCACGCAGCTTCTCGGGGAAGACGACGAGCAGGGGGAGGCCCTGGTGGGCTGGTCCGACCAAGTGAGCAACAGGTAGGACTCTCCTCTACTCTTTTCTGTTTTTCTATATTTGTTACATTTGTGTTTGAACATAATAATTAACCAATTTGTAAAACCCAAGAAATAAATATGGAGTATACTTGGAATATTTCCGAACTCCAATAATTATTTCAGCACTTTTGAGTGATTTAAAATATTTATAGTTATCTTGTTTTAAATTTCACTGGATTTTGTTAATTGTTTAAAATGTCATAATTGTTTGAAAACATAAATGCATTTCAGAAATGTCCTTTCAACCATTTATAGAAGAATATGAACATTTTTGAAAGTCACTTTGGTTCCTCGAAAAACACTACTATTTAAATTTGTTTTGATAAATGAGTTGCTAGGGGTTTTCTAGTCCAAATTTGACAACATTTTGGTATAACATGATGCATGATGATGACGCAGCTAATCACAAGCAATTATTCCAGGGCTGTGACAAATTTCGTGAGAGATTCCACTAGGGAAAACTATGGCTCCCGGGACTATTCACTTATAAGTTTACAAACGCTAAAATTTCCTCGCTGTCTTTATTTAGTTTTCGATTTTCAACTTCCAACCACACTATTTACTTGCTTGCACATAACGAGGCAAGGGGATTGACAACCCTCTTGCCTGCGTTGGGTGCAAGTTTTTGTTTCTCTTGTGTGTATTCCCTGAAGATTGGGGTTGGCTATTACTCCATTGGTTCAATAATCCTTGGTTCTCTACTGAGAAAATACTTACCTATATTGTGCTGCATCACCATTCCTCTTCACGAAAAACGCAACATAGATCACAAGCATCAGGAAGGATTTCTTGCACTATTGCAGGGGAGTAACATGAACCTACTATCAAGTAATTTCACACAAGTTATCATTCACTTGTTCTTTTTTTATTTGCTGTTATATTTTGCTTGCCTAATAAAAATCAAAAATACAAAAATATTTTTCTTTGCTAGTTGCTTGTTTACTTCTTTGCTTGCTTGGGTTGCTAGTTTACTTGTCGTGCTTGTCACTTTCTTACTCGGTCACCATGTCTCAAGATACTACTAAGTTGTATGAATTCTCAATTACTAATAACAATTATTTTATTAGTACTCATATACCACCCGCTACTAGTGCAGAGGCTTATGATATAAATGTTGCATAGCTGAATCTTGTCATGAAACAAGAATTTTTCACGTAGTCCCAATGAGGATCCCGCTACTCATCTTCATACCTTTGTTGAACCTTGTTATATGCAAAAGAAAAAGTACATCGATAAAGATATTGTAAAATTAAAGTTATTTCTTTTTCTTTACGAGATAAATCTAAATCTTGGCTCTCATCTTTACCACGTAATAGTATTGGAACATGGAATAAATGCAAAGATGCTTTTATTACCAAGTATTTTTCTCCTGCAAAGATTGACTCCCTTAGAAATTAAACAATGAATTTTAAACAACATGACCATGAACATTTTGCACAAGCTTGGGTAGAGGATGAAATTGATGATTAGAAATTGCCCTACTCATGATTTAAACTTGTGGATGATTATCCAAAACTTCTATGTTGCGCCAAACTTTTTATCTATAAATCTTCTAGATTCTTCTACATGTGGTACCTTCATGGTGGTGACCTTCGGAGAGGCCACCAAACTTCTGGACAACATCATGACCAACTAATCTCAATGGCATACCGAAAAAGCTCCAACTAGTAAGAAGGTAAACTTTGTTGAGGAAATCGCTACTTTGAGTGAAAAAGTTGATGCTCTTACGAATTTGGTAGCTAATAAAAGTGCTCATGTTGATCCTGATGACGCGCCCTTTTCTACTTTTATTGATAAAAATCATAATGCCATTCATTTGAATTTTATCTTGCAAAATAATTTCAATAAGATTGCTTATATGGGTAATTTCGATGCTAGACCATATTCCGGTAACTCCTCCAATGGTTATGGCAATTTTTATGGGAATCCTTCTACCAATGATAGTAAGTTATCCCCCGATCTTTAGAACAGCATTAAATAATTCATTAGTTCTCAAAAAGTTTTTAATACTATGGTAGAATAAAAGTTGCATAAGATTGGTGATTTGGCTAGGAACATGGATATGATCACTCTTGATCTACAAACTCTTAAAGGTAAAAAAATCCACCAAAGCACGGCTTTAATGAGACTTTATATCTATCCAAATATCTATGAATGAAAGTAGGGAGAGGACTGCCAAGTTGAAAGCTAAGTGGAATTCCTAGAAAAAGCTCCTCCATCCGGTCTTTACCGGAATCATGCTCAAGATATTAAAGTATTGGCACTACTCCTATTGAACCTTTGCTTAATTCTCTTAAAATAAATGAAAAAGGGACTGAAGATGAGTCAATTCTAGTTAGAGAGCGTCCCAATTGGCTGGAGGATGATGATTTCAATACTAAAACTAAAAAATGGGTTTGGATAGGTCAAAACTTGAGCTACTGATGAGCACACTATCTTGGATCACAAGGACTGTAATTATGTTAATTGCTTGTTAGTAGAATGTATTCCTTGCTGCAATCCATTATTATCTCACCCAATGCTCATGAACAAATAAAGATTTTACTCAACATATAATAGAAGCTATGGTAAAAGCCTATGACGAAAAACTTGAGTTAGAAGTCTCTATCGCTGGAAAGTGGTATGATGAATGGGAAACTACTATTAAAATTAAGATCAAAGAATATGAACACAATGCCTTCTGTGAGCTAGGTTCTAGTGTTTAAACTATACCAAAATCTCTATGTGATGTGCTTGGTCTTAGTAATACTCATGAGTGTTCCCTTAGTATACATCTTGCGGACTCTACTATCAAGAAACCTTTGGGAAGAATAAATGATGTTCTAATAATTGATAATAGAAATTATGTGCATGTAGATTTTATAGCTCTTTCTATTGATTGCAACCCATCTTGTCTAATAATACCTGTGAGACCTTTTCTACGAACTATATGTGCATTAACTGATATGAAAGAGGGAAACATACAGTTCCAATTTCCATTGAGGAAAGGGATGGAATACTTCCATAGAAAGAGAATCAAACCACCTTATTAATCTACCACGAGGGCTACCTATGGGTGGAGTGTCAAAGATGACACCACTTGAATAGTAATCATCATGCCTTGCTAAGGGCATAAAACAATAGCGCTAGTTGGGAGGCAACCCAATAGTTATCTTTATATTTTTGTTTTTTACTTTCTGTTTGTGTTTGATAACATGATTGTTTACTCTATAATAATTGTGTTGTTTTGTTTAAATTAGTGTTGTCCCAAGTAAAACCTTTGGCGTGATTTGGATAATAGTAGAATTGATGCGGTGCGAAAACACAAACTTTAGCGTCCAATGCATGATTTCTATGATTTTACTAGAACATCTTTTTAAACTGAATTTTGTACACCCTATCTCTACAGAAATTCCCTAGGTCTTCCTAGTTTTACAAAATTTTGGAGTTAAATAAGTATGCTACTTAACTATATCATTACATATTGTTCTGTTTTAAATAGATTATGTTTATTATCTGCATAGTTTGCTTGTTTTGGTGATGCTATGAATTATATCGGGGGCATATGTCAAGAGTAAGTTACAATAAAAAAACTTATGCAATAATAAAATATAAATATATTAAAGAAATACCAAAAATATTTGATATGTTTATTATACTAACGGATCTCACGAAGTTTCTATTGAGTTTTATGTGCTGAAGTTTTCATGTTTTGGGTGTTATTGCGATGGACGAAGGATTATGGAGCAGCAAGAGCCTAAGGTTGGGGATGCCCAAGGAACCCCAAGGTAATATTCTAGGAATACTCAAGCATCTAACCTTGGGGATGCCCCGGACGGCATCCCCTGTTTTGTTTCAATCGATCGGTATGTCACGTGGTTCTACATTTCTGTTCAACACATGATATGAATTTTGCTTGGAGCGTCGTTTGATTTAGTTTTATTTTTGTTTTTAGTTTTATACAATCATCATTCTATGAATACACCCACTTGGGAGAGACACACGATCACCATGATTTATTAGAATTGTCTTATTGCTTCACTTATATCTTTTGAACTTGGCAATTGCTCTAGTACTTGACTTATATCTTTTAGAGCACGGTGGCGTATCTATTTTATAGAAAGAATTGCACTCTTGCTATTCACTTATATTTTTTGAGAGTTAATAAACAGCGACTGTAATTTCCATGGGTTATAAGATTATTTCAAAAATAGTATGTATTCAATGAGTGCATAATCAAAACGACATGTAGCACATAAAAGAGAAATCATGATTAATGATGTTAATGTGGTAATGTGAAATAGCATGAGTGCATGATCATTGGTTAATATAGGTATCGTGAAATAGAGGTGTTAACTTGTTGTTCATCCAAATATTTTTATGGCATGGTGATGATGTGTGAGCATACTTATTCCTCTTTGAAATCCTAGTGTTGTTTATGTGGGGGCGCGTGATGGTTAACTCCTACTAACCTCCTCCCTAGGGGCATGTGAGTACCGCTTTGCTTTGAGGGAGCTAATAAAATCTTGAAATAAGTTTGTGAGTTCTTGAGGACTAACATGAATCCATGGATATACGCACTCTCACCTCCACATATTTGCTAGCCTCTTCGGTACTGCGCATTGCCCATTCTCACGTCGAGTATCGGTAAAACTTTCGTTTGTGCATCTAAACCCCGTGACATGATACGCTCTATTGCACATAAGCCTCATTATATATTCCTCAAAACAGCCACCATACCTACCTATCATGGCATTTCCATACCCATTCCGATATATATTAACATGCAACTTCCACCATCACATCATATGACTTGTACTTCCGTTGTTATATTGCTTTACATGATCATATAAGCTAACATAGTATTTGTGTCAAAGACATTGTTCATCATTGTTATACATGTTATGCTTGATCATTGCACATTCTGGTACACTCCCAGAGGCATTCATATAGATTCAAATCATCCTATTAGTTTTCCATATCGAGTTGGAAGTAAATAAAAGTGTGATGATCATCATTATTTAGGGCACTGCCTCAGTGAGGAAATGATGATGGAGACAATGATTCCCCCACAAGTCGGGAAGAGACTCCGGACGAAAAATAAGAAAAGAAAAGAAAAAAGAGAAAAAGAAAAGGAGAAAAATAAAAAGGAACAATATATAATTTAGAGAAAAGAGAGAAGGGACAGTGCTACAACCTCTTATTCCACACTTGTGTTTGAAAGTGGCACCATGTTCTTCATATAGAGAGTCTCATGTTTAGTCACTTTGATATGCTAGTGGGAATATCTAATTATAGGACTTGGCTTGTACATTCTGTTCATGGGCTTCCTCAAATGCTTGAGGTCTTCATGAGCAAGCAAGTTAGATGCAGGCCCACTTAGCTTTAGTTGAGCTTTCATACAGTTATAGCTCTAGTGCATCTATTGCATGGCAATCCCTACTCCTCGCATGTATATCTATTGATGGGCATCTCCATAGCCCATTGATATGCCAAGTTAGTTCGAGACTTTCTTCTCCACTTTCATGCTTTTGAAACCTACCACTATATTCTATTCCACCTTTATGCTATATCCATGGTTCGCGCTCATATATTGTGCAAGTAATAAAAACTAAAGCGTGTTAAAAAGTACGATCCAATTGCCTCACTTGACACTGTGGTGCTTAACATTTGTATTTATGTGGTGAGGATGGAGCGATGATATATTTATATGATAAAATGAATAGGAGGTAAATATTATTTAAGGATAGTATGCTTTGGAACTTGATGATTATGTTGCTTATGTTATAAGCATTACTATATTGATTTTTATTAATTCACCATTTCCCAATGATAAAAGAGATTACATGTTGGGTAGCATGTCACATCAAAAATTCTGTTTTCATCATTTACCTACAGAAGGACGAGCAGGAATTAAGCTTGGGGATGCTGATATATCACCAACATATCTATAATTTTTGATTTTTCCATGCTATTATATCAATGTAGTATACCTTTTGGAAGTTTATTTACCAACTAATATTATTTGTGAGCACTAACCTCTTGACCCGGTTGCCACTACAAGTTATTGTTTTCTGCATGCTTTTGGCTTTTCAGGTTTACAGTACCAAATGAAGTCCAATTGCCACAAAACTTTTTGGTGATTTTTTATGGAAAAAAGAAGACCTGGAAGCCTCAGTAGGAGGCGAGAAGCCTCACGAGGGAGGAACAAGCCAACAGGGTGCGACCAGGGCCTAGGGTGCACCCTGTTTCCCTGTGGTCCCCTCTATTGCCTCCTAGCGTACCTCTTCGTCCTATAAATTCACATATATCCCGAAAACCCTAGAGAGCATCCGGAAACACTTTTTCTACCGCCACAAGTCTCTATTCCGTCGTGTGCAACATCCAACCACATTGCTTATTTGCTTGCGAATAATGAGACAACGGGATTGACATCCCTCTTGCCAGCGGTCGTGCAAGTGATTGTTTCTCTTGCGTGCAGTGGCTGAAGACAAGGGTTGGTTGTTACTCATATTGGTTCGATAAACCTTGGTTCTCTACTGAGGGAAATACTTACCTATATTATGTTGCATCGAACATTACTCTTCGCGGAAAACCCAACGCACATCACCAGCATCAGACGGTCCTTGGCGACGCGAGACACCATCGAATCGCTTTGGATCCGCCTTGTCGGCGTCCCGACATTTGAGGAGGACCCACAGGATCCTTTCTTCATCCGCTCAGCCTTTGAAGTTGTGATCATTATCATCCTCCAAGGTCAGGTCGGACTTTGAGGAGAGGCAGCTAGGGTTGGAGTGACATCGCAAGCGGGTGGAGTGGCGAAGGAGTCGAAAAGAAAGGAATTAGATCTGGTGCTCTCTCTCTCTCCGGCCACGCCCTGCTCTTATACTCCATATTAGTGTATCACGAGCCATCAATCACCGAACGGAGCGAGATTCGCAAGATCTCACAAACAGTGCCCCTCACGCACGTGGCAGAAATCACGATGTAGTAATTGAGGCGCCGTGCCCAGTTTCCCCGCTAACCGTGATGCCACTGCTTTCACGCGCATGCGCGTCGCCCACATTTCAAAATCCGTGATAATTCTGCGACATTTTGGCTCGAGTGGATCCAGCGTCCACTTACCGGAAGCAAGATGTTCTGGTCCGCCAAATTTCCCCTTGCAGGACCCGAATCACCAGGACGCTTACGAACAAAGTCGAAGAGTTCCCTTGGAACACGAGAAGGATCAGTCCTTGCTCTTACCTAATCACTCGGAGCCCCTAGATCGCACATAACCGATCCATTTAGATGTCTCTCCCGAGAGATGGACAAATGCCACTAGTTGTGCATAGCATCCAAACTAGTCCGTTCATTCGGAGATCTTCAATCTTGAATTTGTTGCGGCTTCATCTTGGAACCGAGTGAGCAAGCCCCGACCTACTTTTCAAACGTCTCCGAAGTGCTGGAGACACCCCAAGGTGTCTTTCACTCGACAAATTAAGGCTCAACCAATTTGCGGGCTACTCATGGAGTCACCTACCAAGGGTAGGATCATGGACCGGACATCCACGGCCCACCTTGGGCCCCACACGACTATTAAAGTCCCAAGACTACGATGCATATCCACGTCTCACTCGGTCCCACTGAGTCACATGGATGTCTTACAATCAGTCAGACATGCACCGACACTTGGACAGAGGCAAGCGTGTACGGTTTGGTAGCTTCAATGTCCAAGGGACTTAAAACCATACAGGAAGTGCGGTTAAAACCAGTGTTACGAGTAATAGCCATAGTTAAAGCTGCAGTTTCTAGTCATGCTTGTAATGAATCTCACTAAATGCCCTTGTGATGATGCTCGACAGGTCCTGGTGGACTCAATATAAGACGCCCCAAAGATCTGTGACAGGGGTTCATCATCCTGTGTAACCAGACACCGCCATAGAAAACATAAGCCTCTGGGCTCGAGACATAAGGTCTTTACCTCCTTCGACGCATGCCCGAACTCGCTAAATTTGTGTGATGCTTGTGCCATAGCTAGGCTCCTCCCCTCATTCGTAACCCTAGTATTCATTGTCAGGATCATACCCACGACATAGACCACCAGCGTGGGCCACCCTTACGATAGGCCAATGGAGCCAGACGACATGCACTGTAATGGAGGCCACCAAGATCATAATTGAAACCACAAACGGGACCACAAGTGGAAGGAAAGGTTGTAGATCCATGTGACAACCGCCGTGCAGGAGGTCGTACAGAAGAACAACAAGAAGAAAAGAGGTAATGAGAGACTGAGGCGACCTTCCTGCTCATAGGAAGAGATCATGAGTGGCCCTTGCAAGTACAACAACCATGTAGCCTACAAGGCACTTCACTCAACATGCGGCTGTCACATCAATGAATAACTCTTACATGAGAAGAACACTAGAAACAGGGATATAAGAAGTTCCCACAATTACAATGATTGCCTCCCTTGTACGACAAGGACTGCAAAGGCATGTGAGAGAAGTAGTGGAGGTCGGAAGATCAAACAAAAGGAAACACAGAAAGTAGCTATGATGTTCCGAGGTCCCAAGTCCAAGAGTGCCCAGAAGCAAACCTTGTGGGAGGTCTACACGCTCATCCCCGAAGTCCTCGGGCTCATGGATTGGTCAAATCACACTATTTTTTGGGCTCATAGATGACCTAGTCTACATTGCATACCCCGGTAACACGCAGTTGTGGTAGACCCAATCGTTGGTGGTTGTCAGCTCTCAAAGGTGGTCATAGACGGTCGATCCCTGAATACCAAAGATACGATCCTATCCTTATTTTGGCACGAGGGCCTCGACAGGGATGGAATCTCATCTCGTCGTTTTGCAAGAATGGATATTGTTACAAGTACATGTATTGAAGTGATGAGTATACGGAATTGGCTTACATTCTCCACAAGCTACAACAATATCACATCAATACATCAACATATGCAATCACCATGTAGAAGAGCAGGGTCCGACTACGGACAAAAAGACGATAAAAGATAGACGTCCATCCTTGCTATCCTAGGTTGCCGGCTTGGAACCCATCCAAGATTGAAGAAAAAGAAGAAGAAGAAGAAGAAGGAACTCTAAATAGAACAATCATCGTGCTCACGTCAAAGTCACGCTTTTAATTGCACCTGCAACTGGTGTTGTAGTAATCTGTGAGCCACAGGGAATCATCAATCTCATTTCCAAAGGTATCAAGACTAGAAAAGCTTAATGGGTGAGGTATGGTTAAGTGGTGAGGTTGCAGCAAGCGACTAAGTATTTAGCTGAGGTGGCTAACCTACGAGTACAAGATTAAAAGGGGGGATGATCTATGCATAGCGGACGTGAGCTATTGATGATCAAATGAATGATCTTGAACACCTACTTACGTCAGACATAACCCCACCGTGTCCTCAGTCAAAGAAGGAAATCACGAAAGAGACAGTCAGGGTTATGCACACAGTTGGCATATTTTTAATTAAGCTTACTTCAACTTATCTAGAACCGGATGTTAAACAAAGTTTCCGAGTTTGCCACATAACTATGGGCACGATTTTCTGAAAGATTTAACCCTGCAGGGGTGCTCCAACTAGTCCATCAAAAATAACCACAAGCCTCATAGAAGCCTCGACCACGAAACTCATGATCTCCTCGGATTCCTTAGTGTAAAACCTCAGCTCTGAGATAACCCAAAGTATCACTGGAATCCCGATGCAAAAGATATTTCATAAAAGGTAAAACAAGTCCAGCAAGGCCACCCGATGTGTCGACGAACTCGATAGGAGCCACGTATCTCGTTCTCAATACACGAGCGAATGGTACTAGCTACAAGTTAATACAATCCTCGAGTTTTCTCGGGGTGGCCCCATAGGCACCCCGTTTTGGACCAACACTCATGAGGAGGGCTGGTCCGAGGGTTAATTAATTATCCTCGGGTTAATTACTCCCTATGCGGTTCAATAGTTATTAGGCAAATGTAGTATCAAAGTTGGGCCTTGCCAAACCAGTTTTAATCTAAGACGAATTATCAAGGGGGTCCCCATAACAACCCCGAGCATGTTAGGAGCGCTCAATTATGGAATATAACAGAGGTAGCCGAAACAAAGGCGACAAAGGTGGAACAAAAAACTAGGCTAGAAGGACAAGCCTTCCACCTTTTACCAAGTATACAGGTGCATTAAATAAATAGCAATAATATGGTGATTTAACAAGGAACCCATGTTGGCACATGGAAGCAACTACACCTGCAACTAGGAATGCTAACAAAAGGTTGAGCAAGCGGTAACATAGCCAAACAATGGTTTGTTGAGTTTTAGAAAGGTTAAAGGTTTTTCATGGCAATGTTGGGAGGCTGACAAATCAGTGGTTGGCAACAAGACAACTAGCATGGAAATGATAGTAATGGTATCTAGGGAAATGGTCATCTTGCATGTGATCCCGCTTGGAAGAAGAATGAATCCATGAAGCAGACGAACCACGTACTCGAAAGGATCCTCACACTCCGAAGCTGTTCAGAGCACTATCGATAAGAAACAATCTTGAACAACAATCAACACACGGTAACACCACAACAAAATAATGATATGATGCACAACACCTATGATGCATGTCCGGTTTTATTATGTAAGGCACGTATTAAGTGACGTTCAATATGCAAGGAGTTGCATATTGACAAAAGTCCACATACGAATTATTTAGTTCACTCCCGTTTAGGTACACGAAAATATTAAATGTTGTTTAAACATGGCAAGAAGTGAAGAATAAATAAACTACCTATCTAGGCATTTTAAATGAGGCCGGAAACATCACATAGCATCTCCGAAATGACCCCACACATTAACATTGAAATCTATCCATTTCTATCCCAAAAATATTTTATGTTTGTTAAACAGTAAAATAAAGTGGTTCTCATAATTCTATGAGTAATTCTAGTCGGTTTCCATATATATCTCATCTCCAATGGAGCTACGGTTAACTAGCTACGAATTAAACCGATTTAGCATCGCATCATGCAAGACGAGGCAAGCAGCAAGGTTAATAGTTTTAAATGTGCATGAAACTTGGAAATGTTAATCTACACAAAATTCTACATGTTATACATATATAACTTATTCCGATCCGATGCACGGTTTAAATGTTACGAGCGTTTTAAAATTTTGCAATTTTCCTGAAATTAGCAAATTCGTAGGACGTAAAAAAATGTCTACGGGGCAAAATCTGATACTGGGCCGAACCACGGGGTGCGCAATGTAGATAAAACGCGTGTGGTCGTTGGATAGGCGGGGCTGGCAGGGGGCTCTCCTCGGCCTCACGAGCCGATTCTAGGGTGGAGGCTGGGCCGACTAGACCTGGCTTAGAGCGCGCTGGGCCTCGCACGCGGCCTGGCTCGACCGTGGAGGGAGGCTGTTGTGGGGCGCGGCCCACCAGCGGGCATCACGATCGGCGGCCGGTCAATGCCAGCAGCTGCAAGAGCTCCAACGATGCATGGTGGCGGCCGAGGCCCGATGCGGGGCGCGGGGGGAGGGAGCCACGGGGAGACGGTGAGGCTGGATCCGGGCAAGGCAGGTCGGGGCGGCTGGGTCCTGTCCATAGGCGGGCCGGCGGTGATCTACATCTTGCGGTGGCGGCTGGCTGCACGTGCGAAAGTGAGAGAGAGGAGAGATGAGACTCTGAGGGAGAGAGAGATGAGAAGAGAACAGGGCGGCTCGGGCTCCCCTGCCGGTGGTCAGTCGCCGGATTTGGGTCAGCGAGCTAGCGACGCGGTGGTCAGACGAGGCTACATCGAGCGGCGGCGTGCTGGATCGAGGGGCTCCTCCCCTCGAGTGGCTGCTGGCGGGGGACCAACTGCGAGCTGCGGCATCGCGGTTCGGGCCCGGGGCAGGCCTCAGATGGGCCTACCGGTCCGCTCTACGTGGGAGGCGGATGAGGCTGTGAGAGGCGGCGGCTAGGGTTGGTGGGGGCACGGATTTCTAGGAGATGATGGTTTGGTTGTCTATTTATAGACAGGGGCTAGGGTTAGCAGTTTTGCACCATTTTCGGGCCGTTGGGTCTTGATCGGACGGTCTAAAATGGAGGGGTAGGCACGATGGATGGTATTGGGTTGTGTAGAATAGGCGAGGTGGGGAAGAGAGGGAGGTTTGCGGACCGGCAACGAGATTTGAAGCATCGAAAAACATCCGCCGATAAACCGACGATGGTGCCGCAACGGTCGACCGTTCGGATATCAAACATACTCCGATTGCGACGAAAATTGGGGGCAGCCTACCTACATTTAAATAAGACCGCACGCAACGTTTGAACCCAAACCAAGAAAGTTTGTATACACACTTTGAAAACAATATTTTTAGCACTGCCACGGGCGTGGGCGTGTGTGGTTGGTCTCGAAACGGTCAACGACAATAACAGAGAGAACTGACAACTAATAACAAATGCAAGTTTTGAAAAGTTGCGGCAACGGAGTGCCGATGCAATGCGGATGATGCGAATGATGCGACAATAAAATAAATCACATGATGAGAATGGAATAAAAGGGCAATCTTCTAGAGCGTCGGTCTCGGGCTGTTACAACTCTCCTACACAAACAAGAGATCTCAACCCGAGATCTAAGAATGAAAGGGGGAGGAGGAAGAGAAAGGAAAATAGGAAAAACTTAGTTGCTTCTTTGACAAACGAGTGAACCAATGATCCTTGAAGATATCAAAGGGGTTGAAGAATGACATGAGAAACAAGGAAGAATTCAAACAAAATTTTGGCAGCACTTCGGTAGGAAAGAGAGGCCAAAATTTTATAAGATACAAAGAACATGATAAGATTCACAACAAACCGACTGAATTGATAAGCAATGAAAGAATATGAGCTTGATGAGAGAAGGTCATGAATTAAAGAGAGCAACATCACAAGGTCTCCCGAACAAAGGAATACGAACTAGATCATTGAGACGAAGAGAACAGAGAAGAAAATGACAATTTCCACCACAATTGAATTGAAGAGCATCCTACAAGAAGATTTGAACGGAGTTGTTGGAAAACCAACAATGAAAATAAGATGCTTGTAGTGGGCTTACAGAAACCATTTCAAAATAATGAGGTGACAACCGGCCACTAACGGAAACAAGAATTGATTTGGACCAACAAGATATGCACAATTTCTTACAACAAGAGGAAACATTGAGAACTTAGATTAATGACAAGCACCATGATTGCAACAATCCATAGGAAAAGATTTAGGTGGAATCCCCACCAAGATAACTCGATGAAGAAATCATGGGTTGAAAATATCCCATGATGAAAGAATTGGTTGGTTTAAATATCTCATTCTTGAAATAACTCTGTTCGAGGCTCCTCCACTACAAAGAATGCTATAACACCACCTCAAGGATAAAGGAGGAAGAATTGCACTTGGATATGCAAGAAAAGAATACTTGACGTTCTCCAACAAGAATCATGAATAACTCATTGCGAATGAATTGGAACCTTGAAGGACCTCCATGGAGAACATCTTGGAGAACACCGAAATGAAAGGATGATATAAAAGAATTAAGGTTGAAAAGAATAAGATTGAGGCCTTGCAAAGATTTAGATGAAACTCCACAAAGAGATACTTGAGAAAATACTTGGAACTCCGGAAAAAGATACGATGAGGCACTTGGAATAAAGGATTTGATACCATGAACAACTCCGGAAGAAAGAATTAAAATCATTTGATGAAACAGGAATAAGAATTATGTTACGCTTATCCTTCGTAAAGTTTAATTGATGACAAGCAATGGATTTGGCATACCACTTATTCCTCTTGAAAAGACAAAAAAGAGATAGATAAGGCACACACTGAAGAAGTCTTGAAGGAACCACTGGTTAGAATTTGGAATACAAGAGGATAATACAAATGAACTGGGCTACATGAGGACAAGGAGAGCATGATTCGATTAGACAATGCTTGAACAAGCCAACAGTAAGAATTGAAATCAATGGGAAAATTTTGAATGAATGAAGAAAGAAGAGAGCGAAGAGCTCATGATCCACCTGAGAGAAAAACTTGAACAAGGCACCCAAATCATTGAGGGACGAGCGAAGAGACAACAATTGAGAAGAATCTGAGGATGAAAGCTGGAGGCACTACTGAAATTCAGAAATTTGTCGTCTGCCATGGCGGACGTCAAAGCGGGACACCCCGAACGGCAAAGGCCTTTGTCATCTATCAGCTGATGGCAAACTGCATGGCAAACAAAAATCCAGTGAAGGGCCTCTTTGCCGTCTGCATTGGAACAGCTAACGACAAAGGATCTTTGCCGTGAGGGGTAGATGGCAAAGAATATGGGACGACACATCTACGGGCACCTCCGTCAAGTGCTAACGGCAGCTTGCTGGGTCCATAGATCATTTTCCGTCCGCCATGGACCCCTTTGTTGTCAGCCATGCTGGTGGGCTAACGGCAAAGGTGCCACCAAAGCCCTCTAGTTTGCGCCTTTTCCGTGTGCCATCCTTGTGTCCAGATGGCAAAGGCTGCACCGAGTTTGCTTCGACATCCTAGTTTAGGCCCTTTGCCGTCTGCTATAACCCCTGTGCCGTCGGTCGGCAGACAACAAAGGGTCCAAACTGCCACTGTTTATTTTGTTTTTAATTATATCCAACAATTTTTACACAAATCAGGAATATATATATATATATATATATACGTATTTGACAGTTTCATCCATAATACATAATATATATTTGACAGTTTCATCCATAATCCATAATACATAATATATTTCACACAAACTGGCCATACTCATAACCATATTAAAATAAGTTTCATACATAATACATACATATTGTGCAAGTTTCATCCATACCAAACCATATATTACACTAGTTTCATCCATACATACAAAGTTTCATATCCACATACTACAATAGTTTCAATCCAAGCTTCCATGAAGCCATTTTAGAAGAAACCATATTGAAGCATTCCATCAACATAATCCAAGCTTTTATGAAGTGAATTTAATCTGCAAAATGGGAAATAAGTAAGTTAGAAGAAGAAGACTAGATGAAGAAGAGAAGAATAGGTTATTTCAGAGCTAATTTAGCTTACTACATCATTTAGGACGAAACTAAGCTAAGTATATGTCATTTTGGAGCTACTTAGGTAAAATAAGTCATTTTAGAGCTAACTATGCTTATTAAGCCACTTTGAAGCTAGCTAAGCTAATTATAACCCATTTAATAGCTAAGTTAGGGGGAATAGATCATCTTGGAGCTATGTAAGCATATTGTGTCATTTAGGAGAGAACTTAGCTAAGTATAGGTCATTTTTTATTAAATAGGCCATTTTGGAGCTAACTAAACTAATTATGTCATTTATGTGGTAACCAAGCTAATTATAGGCCATTTTGGAGCTAACTTGGGTAAAATTTGTCATTTTGGAGCTAACTATGCTTATTAAGCCATTTTGGAGCTACCTAAGCTAATTATAGGCCATTTAATAGCTAAGTTATGGCGAATAGGTCATCTTGGAGCTACGTAAGCCTTATTATGTCATTTAGGAGAGAACTTAGCTAAGTATAGGTCATTTTTATTAAATAGGCCATTTTGGAGCTAACTAAGCTAAATATGTCATTTAGGTGGAAGCCTAGCTAACTATAGGTCCTTTTGGAGCTAACTTGGGTAAAATAGGTCATTTCGGAGCAAACTATGCTTATTAAGCCATTTTGGAGCTAGCTAAGCTAATTATAGGCCATTTATTACCTAAGTTAGGGGGGATAGGTCAGCTTGGAGCGACTTAAGCCTTATCATGTCATTTAGGAGAGAACTTAGCTAAGTATAGGTCATTTATTATTAAATAGGTCATTTTGGAGCTAACTAAGCTAATTATGTCATTTAGGTGGAAGCCAAGCTAACTATATGTCGTTTTGGAGCTAGATTGGGTTAAATATGTAATTTTGGAGCTCACTATGCTTATTAAGCCATATTGGAACATTATGCGGTTGTTTAGCAAAACACGAGAAATAACATACCATTATCGTCATCACGGTGGTGAAGCATGGTGGCCCTGGCTTGTTTCACTTGGAGAAGGCTCCACTGTAGAAGGGTCACCTGATGCGTTTCGGGAGATATTCTGCACCAAACATCGTTTGCAATGTGTCGTTAGCATGATGACACTGCATTGAAATGAAACTCACCATCCCCGCCATGTTAATGACTGGCATCGCCGGAGGTACGTCGCCGGTCTTCTCGCACATAGACTGTACATTTGGTTTTGACAAGTCAAACTTCTTAGTTATTAATGAAACACACATTAACATGCAAGATTTGAAATAATATGAAGAAGAAACTTACCACGAAGAGCTTGTACATGGCCATGTTAGACACATCATTATGTGCCCTCTCCGCCTCCACCAATGCAGCCATCCTCTCCTCCAGCTCCTTCATCTCCTTATCCTTCTCCGCCAAAAGCACGTGCATTGCCTCTCTCTCTCTTTCAGAATAGCAGCCTGCAACACAACTCTTTGTTAGAATTGTAATCATATTGGTTCCCACGCATAACATAATGCGGAAAGATAGTTGAGTCCATTAAACTAACCTCGATGGCGAGCTCGACTGGACGTGGACGGGGTGTTATCTCAGGACAGGAGCTCGTTTTGCGTGCCTTTATCTGTCGGAGAGTGCGAGGACAACATATAAGGCCGTCTCCAATGGAGATCGAGCCATGGGGCCTCCCGGTGCCAGCTATCATCACCAGCTCTGGATCAATAGGCCCCTCACTCGGGTTAAAGTCCTCCCCTTTCCTCGCCTTCCTGTGATCTCTGTACTTCACGAGCTTGTGGTGGGAGGAGATGTTGGTGAATTTTTCTGGATGCTCGAGGTCAGACTCAGAGAATGCCTTGACCTTCTTGTACGAGGAAGTATGGGCCATCGCATTCAGGTCGTACATCTGTGGCACCTCCATCTTATTGTGACGCGCCTAAGAGACAGAGAGAGAGAGAGAGAGAAAATGTATTAGTAAAGGGCTCAAGAATGAATTGCATGAGGCATGAAGCAAACCACATACCCAGTTCTCGCCAAATTGGATTAAGTTGACAGTCCCTTGATGGTGTGGCACACCAACCATTTTGCCATACCTCTCCTTGTCGTTGTTGTGGCTGGCCTCCACGTTCCGGAGCACCATTGATCCACCAAGGCCTCCCAACAATCCATCTTATCCACACACCATCTCGGGGGCACCTAAGTTAATAAAGAGAAATTTAAGCGCAACGCGTAAAAATCAAATCAAGGAAACTAAGTACAAGTCCTTAATAATATGTAATTACCTTCATGTAATGCTCCTTCTCCATCTTAGAATCGTGGCACTTCGCCTTGTCCTTCCTAATACGCCGCAAGGCATAGTATTCTGGAACAACCTGCACCCGAGCCTCGTGCCGAAAGTTTTGAAGTAGGCGGCGACATTCGGTTTTGATAACCTTTGCCGCGTCCTCCTCGTATCCCTCCTCACAACTGTAGTAGGTATGCAAATGAGACAACACCAATTAGTACAATAACTAGCTATGGTTGATTTATAATTGTGTAAAGGAGAAATTACCCAGAACTGTCGGATCACCATATCGGCCCTCGTGTAGCACAAAACACTGTCGATCTCCACCTCCCGCGGGGCTGGGGCACCCAAGTAGTGCTCCCAGGTCATTCCTACCTCTCGCTCCCGACCGGGCAACATAACAAACCCCGGGAAGTTTTGACGACAAAGCACACCAAGGACACTGTTGGGCTTGTGGACACCCTTGGCAACAATCCAACCCCTGCAGTATGAAAAATTAAAGCCAAAACATTAGATATTTGAGAAAACATGAAGGCAAAAGGTTAAATAATAGTAAATTAACTTGTCCCCATTTGGCTTAATCGACCACCTCTGATCGCGGGTCGCCGGCATGAGCGGGAGCCCCGAACTACCACGCTACTAGACGGTGGCCCCCTCACCCAACTCCTCGTCGCTATCAGCATGGCCACTTGGCTTAGGCTGACCCAGATCAGCCCAGGTATCCCACTGGGTCTCTGGGATGTACCCTCATCCCTACTTTGCTCCGGAGTCGCCTGGAACGAAGTCTCTGGGACATGAGTCCCGTGGGTCGAAGACTCGTTGACCTGACGCTCATCGACCTGAGGCTCATGAACCGGAGACCGTGTAGGCTGCACCTCAGACGAATCCACCCTAGAAGTCTTGTGCTCAGGTGAATCAGCTTGGGGTGGCGTCGAGGAAGGCGTGGCACCCACCGCCCTACCTCTCCCGCAGCCACGTGTGCATTTAGTACAACAGAAATACCAAGATGAGTAATAAAATGTATATAAATACCAACATAAGTACAACATAAATACCAACATGAGTAATACCTTCGCAGGGGTCGACCTCCTTTCACGGGGGCCATGAGAGTCAAAGAACCGACCACTCCATGCAGTGTAGAGAGCAACGCTCTCCAAAGAGGCGAGGTGGGAATGGAAGTACCCATCCCACCACCCGCCGAGAAAGAAGGAGCCCTGGAGTGCTTTCGACCCTTTCCCACCATCTTTCAATACCTTTCATGAAAAAGAATAAATGAAATTAGTACAACATAAATAACAACATGAGTAATAAAATGTATATAATTTAAGTGTATCATCATCATAAATACCAACATGACTAATAAAAATTGAATACCTAACATGAACTCAAAATTTATATATAGTAATAGTTGAATACCTGACATGAACTAATAACAATCGTGCTCGTCTATATATGCTTGGGGGTCAATAAATGCATCATGATCATCACTATCATCAATAAATGCATCATCATCATCACTATCTGGAAGAACATGTGGAAGGCCACCATTATGTAATCGTTCAAGAAGTGACAGGTCATCCGCAGCAGTAACCTCTTCTTCTTCTGGTTCTTCCTGTTTTGGCTCAGGGGTTAAGACGGATTCACTGTCGCTGTCTACTTCAATGTTCTGGGGTGATGTAGAGTGGTTCTTGAAACGTTTCTTGGACATACGTGTTTCTTGGAAGAATTCTGCTTCATATGTGTCTGGGTTAATGTGAGGTTCGTAATCCTCTTCACTGAGGGTAGGTGGTCTAAAATGTGGCGGCACTTCATAATCGACATCCAAACCTTTCAGATTTGGATCAGTTTGGCAGGCCCACGGTAGATAGAAAACTCGTGTCGTCTGTTGAGCCATAATATAGACATCAGGAACATCTAAGTGGGTGTTTTGGTTGATTTCGACTAGTCCTATTTGTTCATCAGTCGTTCTAGTCTCCCTCGGCTCAAACCAATAACATTTTAAGACTACGATGGTCGGTGGGTTTTCACCATAGAATAGAAGTTCATAAATTTCTTCAACTCTTCCATAATACTCGGTGCCTCGTTCGTCGATAGCGGAGACAGAACAATTTGTAGTCTTTAGGTCGAGCATAGACAACTCTTTGCCAAAGGTACGAAAGTGATACCTGTTGATGTTGTATTTGTCAAATGAACGGACCTTATAGTCAAAACCATTAGCGACATGTCCCAACTCGGCGTCCATAGACTCTGCATCAGCCTACAAGTTTAATACGAAAGAATGGATGCATTAGCCGCAAATTAGACCAAGAAATCAAATGCCCCACTAATTTTAATTAATTACCCTTTGTTTTAACCAAGAGATGAAACCGGGATAGTCGCCTCCATGCTTTGTGAGAAGCTCATACTCTTCGACGGAATCCTTTTCGATGAATACTCCATCCAAGAATTCAGCGATGTATCGACTATATCAAATATCCGGGAATAAGAGTAGTTCAAAGGAATTAGAAGTTGCAAAACAATAATTTACCGAGAACTTAATCGATGTACGGCAGCACTTCTCTTAGGTTGGTGAATATATACAATGAAATGGTCCGCCATTCTTCGACATCCAATGATTTCCCTTTCGAAGCACCGGATGGTGCGAGCTTCCGTTTGAATAGGCTGAGGTTGGATCGACCTTTTTTAGGACCGCCATCATTGTACCGAGGATCGGGTTATGCAAATGATGATTTTTGGCTTCGTAGTGTACTATCATGAAGTTTGTCGCCTCCTCAGTAATGAAAGCTGATACGTCCCAAACGTATCTATAATTTTTGATGGTTTCATGTTGTTATCTTGTCATCTTTGGATGTTTTATGTACTTTTTATATCTTTTTTGGGACTAACTTATTAATTCAGTGCCAAGTGCCAGTTCCTGTTTTTTCTTTGTTTTTGGCTCTTTTCTGATCTGATTTTGGAACAGAGTCCAAACGGAATAAAATCCCCGAAATAATTTTTTCCCAAACGGAAGAAGATCAGGGGGCTTGAGGGCCAAGCCAGGAGAGCTACACGGGGCCCACAAGCCCTGTAGCCGCCACCAGGGGTGGCGGCTAGCAGGCTTGTGGCCTCCCTGGCGCCCCCCGACCTAGCTCCTTCGCCTATATATTACCTAAAATACAGAAAAAAATCAGGGAATCCACGAAAACACTTTTCCGCCGCCGCAAGCTTCCGTTTCCGCGAGATCTCAATTAGAGACCCTTCCGGGTGCCGTGTCGGAGGGGACTTTGGAGTTGGAGGGATTCTACATCAACATCATCGGCCCTCCAATGACTCGTGAGTAGTTCACATCAGACCTACAGGTCCGTAGTTAGTAGCTACATGGCTTCTTCTCTCTCTTGGATCTTCAATACAAAGTTCTCCATGATCATCATGGAGATCTATCCGATGTAATCCGCTTTGGCGGTGTGTTTGTCGAGATCCTATGAATTGTAGATTTGTGATCAGATTATCTATGATATATATTTGAGTCTTTGCTGATTTCTTATATGCATGATTTGATATCCTTGTAAGTCTCTTCGAGTCTTGGGTTGTGTTTGGCCAACTAGAAATTATCGGTCTACTTGTTTTGGACGTGATGCCTATAGATATAATCATTGCCATAGATGACATCACGACTTTGCGTGGTTCTATCAATTGCTCGACAGTACTTTGTTCACCCACCGTCTACTTGCTTTCATGAGAGAAGCCACTAGTAAACACTATGGCCCCCGGGTCTATTTACACCTATCATTTCCACTTCACTTTTACTTCGCTTTGTTACTTTGTTGCTTTCATTTCTCACTTGGAAAACAATCTATAAGGGATTGACAACCCCTTCATAGCGTTGGGAGCAAGCTTTTTGTGTTTGTGCAGGCACTTGTGATACTCCTTCACTGGATCGATACCTTGGTTCTCAAAACCGAGGGAAATACTTACCACCGCTGTGCTACATCACCCTTTCCGCTTCGAGGGAACACCAAGGCAAGGCTCCAAGTCCGTGGGGCAATCCTTTGCATATTTTCCTAGGAAGTCCCTAAAGCCGTAGCAGAAGGATTCCTGGTGTCGTTGCTGAGGAGTTTCAAGACAAGAACAGTCTCCCATCAGCACGTGTTTCTGGCGCTGTTGGAAGGTCTTTTGTTGCAGTAGCAGAAGTATTTCTGGCGCCGTTGCCGGGGAAGCAGAGATCTATCCAAGTAGGTGTCACAAACTCATCTCTTGCATTTACCTTTTTGCCAGTTGCCTCTCGTTTTCCTCTCCCCCACTTCACATTTGCCGTTTTCTTTTGCCTTTCTCCTTTGCCGTTTTCATTTGCCTTTCTCCTTTGCCTTTTTCGTTTGCCTATTTTTCGTTCGCCCTTTTCTCTCATTTTCCTTTCCATTGCTTGTGTGCCATGTGCCTTCAATATGCTTGCATCTTCGCTTGCTGAAAATCTAGTGATATGGATCCTCATCCACTTGGTAATCTCTTTAAGAGATCCACTTATGTGGAACCAATTGCTAGTGAATTGAGTGCACTTGACTATCTTTATGGAGTTTTGCTTGAGATGCGTGAATCTGAAAATCGTGATGAAGAAACTTATGAAGTGATTCATGAGGGCCCCTTGAATGAAAAGCATGATTGCAATGGTTTCACTATAAATCCTATTAGTGAGAATCATGCTAAAAATATGCAAAACCATAAGCTTGGGGATGCTAGTTTTCCTATGTCCCCTACTTGTTGCAATAATCATGATTGGGGTGATGATCTTTCTTATGATCTTGAAAAAAAATTCAAGCCTCATGATGATTATGATATTTGCAACAATACTGAAAGTGGGATTGGAGAACTCATGACTTTAGTTGATGACAATCCCACTATTTTTGAAGAGCGTCAACTTTGCATGCATGTGGATCATGAGAAGAATATCCTATGTGATAGTTACATTGTTGAATTCGAATATGATCCCACATGTAATTATTATGAGAGAGGAAAATATGGTGGTAGAAAGTTTCATATCACTAAATCACCTCTCGTTATGTTGAGATTGCTATTGTCTCTTTCTTCTTCCTTGCATTTGGTAACTATTGGTTGTCTTGACTATCTGTTTTCCTATAAAATGCCTATGCATAGGAAGTATGGTAGACTTAGATGTGATTTTCACATGCTTTCTGATGCTCTCGTTGTTCTTCAATTGCTATCTTTTATGAGAGCATCATTGAATTATCAATGCCTAGCTAAGGGCGTTAAACTATAGCGCTTGTTGGGAGGCAACCCAACGAATC
The DNA here is from genome assembly GCF_904849725.1 of Hordeum vulgare subsp. vulgare. Taxonomy (NCBI): domain Eukaryota; kingdom Viridiplantae; phylum Streptophyta; class Magnoliopsida; order Poales; family Poaceae; genus Hordeum; species Hordeum vulgare. Next base: position 158,575,515 of record NC_058521.1, on the reverse strand, counting down.
TATCCTTTTTATTTCTCTTTTGTGTTTTCCAAACATTCGTAATTCTGTTATGATTGTGTTTTTTGTGTTTCTTTTTGCGTTTGTGCCAAGCAAAACCATTATGATTAGTCTTCGGGATGATCGTTTGGTCAGGCTGGAAAAGACAGAAACTTTCCGCTCACGAAAAGAATTTTCATTTTTTTCTGTAAGAGCTTTTGAGTTGATTCTTTTTTCTTCTGATTGCTACACAAATTCATCAGACTGTCGTAATTTTTCAGAATTTCTGAAGTATCACAAGTATATGAAGAATACAGATTGCTACAGACTGGTCTGCTGTTAACAGATTCTATTTTTGTTGAGTTGGTTGCTTATTTTGATGAAACTATGGATAGTATCGGGGGGTATTAGCCATGGAAGATTGAAAATACAGTAACCCAACATCAAAATAAGTAGAATTTAATTTTGCTACAGCACATAAGGAAGTGGTGGTTTGCTTTCTTATACTAATGTTATCACGAGTTTCTGTTTAAGTTTCGTGTTGTGAAGTTTTCAAGTTTTGGGTGAAGTTATTATGGACAAAAAGATAAAGGGTGGCAGTATCTCAAGCTTGGGGATGCCCAAGGCACCCCAAGATGATTCAAGGATGCCGTAAGAGCCTAAGCTTGGGGATTCCCCGGGAAGGCATCCCCTCTTTCGTCTTCAATCCATCGGTAACGTTACTTGGGGCTATATTTTTATTCACCACATGTTATGTGTTTTGCTTGGAGCGTCTTGTATCGTAGGAGTCTTTTATTTTTGCTGTGTCACAATCATCCTTGCTGCACACCTAGAGAGAGAGACATGCACTCACCGTGATTTTGTCGAGCTTCACATATATCCTTTGGTAGACAATTCAGCTCACATGTGCTTCACTTATATCTTTTGAGCTAGTTGATTTTTCTCTATGTGCTTCACTTACATATTTTGGAGCACAGTGGTGCGTGGCTTGGTAGTTGATCTATGCTATGAAAGTAGTCTCAAAAGGGGTAGTTATCCAAAGGGATATGAAAACTTCCACCTTCATGTGCATTGAATAGTTAGAGAAGTTTGATTCATCTCAATTAGTTTTGAGTTGTGGTTGTGGTAATATTGAAGTTATGCTAGTAAGGTGTTGTGGATCTAGAAATACTTGTGTTGAAGTTAGTGATTCCCGTAGCATGCACGTATGGTGAACCGCTATATGATGAAGTCTGAGCATGATTAGTCTATTGATTGTCATGCTTTGTGTGGCGGTCGGGATCGTGCGATGGTTTATACCTACCAACCCTTCCCCTAGGAGTATGCGTTGAATGCTTTGTTTCGATTACTACTAAAACTTTTGCAACAAGTATATGAGTTCTTCATGACTAATGTTGAGTCCATGGTTTAGATGCACTTTCACCTTCCACCATCACTATCTTCTTAGTGTCATGCAACTTTCGCCGGTGCACAAAACCCACCATTAGCCTCCCTCAAAATAGCCACCATACCTACCTACTATGGCTTTTTCAAAGTCATTCCGAGATATATTGCCATGCAACTACCACCATGACATGTGCCACCACTTCTACATTTCCATTGCATGATCGTAAGATAGCTAGCATGATGTTTCCATTAATGTCTATGCCATGCTACATCATTGTCACGGTACATTACCGAAGGCATTCCATGTAGAGTCATCGTTGCTCTAAGTTTTGAGTTGAAAGTGTGATGATCATCATTGATGGAGTATTGTCCCATGTGAGGAAATAAAAGAGGCCAAAGATGCCCACCAAAATAAAAAAAGAGGCCAAAGAGCCCATTCAAAAAAAGAGAGAAAAAGAGAGAAGGGACAATGCTACCACTTTTCCACACTTGTGCATATTAAGCACCATGATCTTCATGATTGAGAGTCTCTCGTTTTGTCACCACCATATAGTTAGTGGGAAATTTTCTTTATATAACTTGGCTTGTATATTCCAAAGATAGGCTTCCCCAAATTTGCCTTAGGTCTTCGTGAGCAAGCAAGTTGGATGCACACCCACTAGTTTTCTTTAAGAGCTTTCACATACTCTTAGCCCTAGTGCATCATTTGTATGGCAATCCATACTCATTCACATTCATATCTATTGATGAGCATCTCCACAACTCATTGATATGCCTAGTTAATGTGATCATATTCTCCTTGTTTGTCTTGCAACCTCCCTCACACTCCACACCACTTATAGTGCTAAAACCATGGCTCACGCTCATATATTGCGTGAGAGTTGAAAAGGTTTGAGAAAGTAAAGGTGTGAAAACAATTAGTTGGCCAATACGGGGTTGTGCATGATTTAGATCGTTGTGCAATGATGATAGAGCATAGCCGGACTATATGCTTTTGTCGGGATAACTTTCTTTTGGCCTTGTTATTTTGAAAGTTCATGATTACCTTGCTAGTTTGCTTGAAGTATTATTGTTTCCACGTCTATAGTAAACTATTGTTTTGAATCTAATGGATCTGAACATTCACGTCACATAAGAGGAGTTACAAAGGACATCTATGCTAGGTAGCATGAAAGCATCAAAAATTCATTCTTTATCACTTCCCCACTTGAGGATGAGCAGGAGTTAAGCTTGGGGATGCTTGATACGTCTCAAATGTATCTATAATTTTTTATGGTTTCATGTTGTTATCTTGTCATCTTTGGATGTTTTATGTACCTTTTATATCTTTTTGGGACTAACTTATTAATTCAGTGCCAAGTGCTAGTTCCTGTTTATTTCTCTGTTTTTGGCTCTGTACCGAAATAAATTTTTCCCAAACGGAAGAAGATCAGGGGGCTTGAGGGCCAAGCCAGGAGAGCTACAAGGGGCCCACAAGCCCTGTAGCCACCACCAGGGGCGACGGCTAGCAGGCTTGTGGCCTCCCTGGCGCCCCCCTGACCTAGCTCCTTCGCCTATGTATTCCCTAAAATACAAAAAAAAAATTCAGGGAATCCACGAAAACACTTTTCCGCCGCTGCAAGCTTCCGTTTCCGCGAGATCTCATCTGGAGACCCTTCACGGTGCCCTGCCGGAGGGGACTTTGGAGTTGGAGGGCTTCTACGTCAACATCATCGCCCCTCCAATGACTCGTGAGTAGTTCACCTAAGACCTACGGGTCCGTAGTTAGTAGCTGGATGGCTTCTTCTCTCTCTTGGATCTTCAATACAAAGTTCTCCATGATCTTCATGGAGATCTATCCGATGTAATCCTCTTTGGCGGTGTATTTGTCGAGATCCGATGGATTGTAGATTTGTGATAAGATTATCTATGATATATATTTGAGTCTTTGCTGATTTCTTATATGCATGATTTGATATCCTTGTAAGTCTCTCCGAGTCTTGGGTTCTGTTTGGCCAACTAGATCTATGATTCTTGCAATGGGAGAACTGCTTGGTTTTGGGTTCATACCGTGTGGTGCCTTTCCCAGTGACAGTAGGGGCAACACGGCACACATCGTGTAGTTTCCATCAAGGGTAACAAGGTGGGCTTTGTCGTAGATATGAGATTGTCCATCTACATCATGTCATCTTGCTTAAGGCGTTACTCTGTACTTTTGGACTTAATACACTAGATGCATGCTGCATAGCGGTCGACATGTTCAGTAATAGTAGTAGATGCAGAAAGTATCGGTCTACTTGTTTTGGACGTGATGCCTATAGTTATAATCATTGCCATAGATGACGTCATGACTTTGCGTGGTTCTATCAATTGCTCGACAGTAATTTGTTCACCCACCGTCGACTTGCTTTCATGAGAGAAGCCACTAGTAAACACTACGGCCCCTGGGTCTATTTACACCTATCATTTCCACTTTGCTTTTACTTCGCTCTGTTACTTTGTTGCTTTCAGTTCTCACTTGGCAAACAATCTATAAGGGATTGACAACCCCTTCATAGCGCTGGGAGCAAGTGTTTTGTGTTTGTGCACGCACTTGTGATACTCCTTCACTGGATCCATACCTTGGTTCTCAAAACCGAGGGAAATACTTACCACCGCTGTGCTACATCACCCTTTCCGCTTCGAGGGAACACCAACGAAAGGCTCCAAGGCCGCGGGGAAATCATTTGCATATTTTACTAGGAAGTCCCTAAAGGCGTAGCCGTAGCAGAAGGATTCCTGGTGCCGTTGCTGAGGAGTTTCAAGACAAGAACAGTCTCCCGTCAGCACGTGTTTCTGGCGTCGTTGGAAGGTCTTTTGTTGTAGTAGCAAATGCCTCGGCCGTCAATGCTTCCATTCTATGTTTATTTTTACATTTATCTCGAAGCGACTTATGCATCCTCTCAGTTGGGTAGCACCATCGATTTTGAACGCCCCCCCCCCAATCTTGCCTCGGTCGGGAGATGCAAAATCAAATGCTGCATTGGATTAAAGAAGCCCAATGGAAAGATCTTTTCTAATTCGCAGATCAACTCCACCGCCAACTCTTCCATTTCATCATTTTAAGGACCCCTGTACCATGCTCGTCGGTGCGACAACGAATCACCTCAGCTCTGGCACGTTGATCAGACTCACCATGAAAAGTCCACACCTTATAATTAGGCGTAAACCCCCCACTTCTCTAGGTGTTTACCCATTTCAAACTCTGTCGCAGTTGTCGCAGGGGCACCATGTCTTTTGCTGGCCATTTGCAAATGCGGCTCTCACAAACCCCCTGGTTTTTGTTTACCATTCATGGGTCATGTCTTTCTGACTAGGGTGACAAGTGTACATCCATGCACAATCACTCATCTTGCCTAGCTATCTATGGGCACACAAGAATTAAATATATAATTCATCATATATATTCATCCACTAATCAAGTTTGTCAGTTTTATTATGTCCATGAAACCTACACGCTAATAGTTAAAGATAGGTCCTAATCCCACCCGAGTATGTGTAGATTGGGTTCATTTTCCCATGCTCTGCTCCAGATCCGACGCAGAATTTCGGCAGCACCTCCCCGCTGTTCTCCTGATACACGTCTCGGCAATAAGCAGAGAGGATGTGTACCCGGAGAACAACAGGGAGGCACTGACGAAATTCCGCACCGGATCCGGAGCACAGCATACGGGAAAACGAACCCAATCTATACATACTCGGGCTGTCCATGGATAACGTTGGACAATTCGAAAGGATGGCGGTTATAAATATGCAAAGACATGCATATTTATATATGTCACCCTTTCGAATGAGAGACGCATACTAGTCACACATACTCATGAATGAAGAAACCTATAGCTAGCATGTTTCATCGGCACGAAGATCGGAATAGAGCAAATTAAGGAGGTAGGAGGACAATTCATTTGTGCTCACCAACAAATGCAGAGGCGGAGCTCGTCCAATGCACGTGGAGGTCGTCAAACAACTGCACATTGAAATTCACCCGATCAACACAAATATGATGTTTTTATAATTAACATAATCGAAAAATATTTTACCTAACTCATAATTTACAAAACTATGACCTCGTCGGCCTCTAGAAGGCCGAAAAGCACCTACTCGTTAAATAGTAGGCAGAAGAGGTTTCGGGGGTCGGGGCTTAGTGGCGTCAAGGGTCGATGGTGTCGGGTGTCGGCGGCTGCGGGGGTCGGGGGTAAGTTGCGTTGGTGGTCGGGGGTCAGGGTTGTCGGGGGTCGAGAGTCACTCGCATCAGGGGTCGGGGTCTTTTCGGTCAACAAGAGGACGAAGAGGTGTCAGTGTCGGGGGATGGGGATCAGTGGCGTTGGGGGTCGGGAGTCGGGGGTCGGGAGTCGGGGGTCGAGGGTCAGTGGCGTCGGGGATCGGGGATCGGGGGTCGACGGTCAGTGGCATCGGGAGTCGAGGGTCAGTGGCGTCGGGCGTCGGGGGTCGGGGGTCGAGGGTCAGTGGCGTTGGGAGTCGAGGGTCAGTGGCGTCGGGCGTCGGGGGTCGGGGGTTAGTGGAGTCGGGGGTCGGGGGTCATGGGACAGTGGTGTCGGGCGTCGAGGGTTGGGAGTCGGGTGTCAGTGGCGTCGGGGGTCGGGGGTCGAGGGTCGGGGGTTGGTGGCGTCGCGCGTCAGGGGTCGTGGGCCGGGGGCCGGGGTTCGTGGTCATCTTCTTTCTTCTTCTTCTCCTCTCTCCTCTTTTTCTTCTTCTTCTTCTTCTTCTTGATCATCTTATGATTATTATTATTCTTTTTTTCCTCTTCTTCTTCTTCTTCTTCTTCTTCTTCTTCTTCTTTCTTTTCTCTTTCTCCTCCTCTCCTCTTTCTTCTTCTTCTTCTTCTTCTTTTTTCTTCTAGTTTTTTCTTCTCTTAACTTCTTCTAAGTTTTTTCTTTTCTATCTATTTTTTCTATCTACTCTTTTCTACCTAATAAACTAACTATCTAATTTAACAAAAAAAGTAAAAAACTAACTATCTAATTTAAAAGAAAAAACAAAAAATAAGCTAACTATGGAAATTAACTATCTAATTTAAAAGAAAAAACAGGAAATAAAGCAAAAAAGGAAAAAAACTCACGTGCAGGGGCGTCGGGCGGGGGCAGGGCAGCGGCACGGGCGTCGGGCGGGGTCGGGGCGCCGGTTGTGGCAGGGGCGGGGCGGGGCGCCGGCTGCGGCGGGGTGGGGGCGGACGCATGGCGTAGAGGAGGAAGGGGTGCGCGGGGAGGGGCGACACGGTGGTGGAGGCGGGGCAACATGGTGGTGGAGGAGAGGGGGGGCGGGCGGCACAAGAGTGGACGACGGCGGGGTGGTGGTGGATCCAGGGTTGGGTGAGGGGTGGGGGTGGCGGGGTGAGGGGAGGGGGCGGCGCAGGGGGCCAGTGAGGGGAGGGGGCGGCGCCAGGCACGGGTGAGGGTAGGAGGCGGCGCGGGAGTGAACAGCGGCGGGGGAGTGGCCGGCGCAGGAGTGGCACACGTGCGGGGGCAGAGAGAGAGTGGGGGCACTGGAGGAAACGGCCGTTATAGGCACTTCCCCTTTCTTGTCTGCCCCCGGACGACAAAGAGCCCCATGGCAGACGGCAAAGGCCACGCTGACGACAAAGATCCCGTCCGTTGGACCTAGCGAGGCCCAAGGTCTAGTGGGACCCATCTTGCCCCTTTGCCGTCTGCCCTAGGGCAATTTGTCGTCCGCTGGCAGACGGCAAACGTCTGGCCGATGGCAAATAGTCTGTTTGCCATCATTCAACCCTTTACCGTATGCTTTAGGTCAGCTGGCGGCAAAGAGTTTCTTTGCCATCAGTGAGCAGACGTCATAGAACTGGATTCCAATAGTGAGGATGAGAAAGAAGAATTCTTTTCAAATGATGGCCTTCGGAGGATTGAGAAATGAACACAACACTGAAATGCACCGGATAGATATGAAAAGAATTACTCATGATTGGAAACAATTGAGAGGATAACACAAAGCCGAAATGACAATCTTGAAAAGAACGGACAAGATTTGAGAGAAACACTCCTTCGAACTTCCAAGCTCAGAATGATGACAAGAAACAACACCATGAATTGGTGAGACACTCTAGAATAAGGAATATGAAAAGTTGATCCAATGATGAAATAATTCAGATTGACCTTGAGGAGGAATACGACTGATGGAATCCTGTCGGGACCCCGATCCTAAGCCATAGGAATCAAGCCTGTAACACATCGCATCCCTTTGCGGTCTCACGCACGGTTAACCCCACGGCTGTAGCCTTACCTTAGCCGGGACCGTTTGCGCCTTTTGACTCACGTATGCAATTGTGTCGCTAGCATTCCAATGTCAAAGAACCCGGATCAACAAGTCTAGTCATAAACCAAAGTGGCAGTACCGCACAAGGACATGCATACATGACCCAACAAAGCAGGTGTCGGTCACAAGTGAGTGTAGACGAGTCGTAGCAAGCTATAAGGACTCCATTACATCGCGGGACATTTCCCCAAAGGGGACAGACACAGCAGCTAAGAAGGACACATGCCGGTCAACCGATGTGTCCGGAGCGGTAGCGAGACCCTGTAAGGAGTGCTACTAAAGTTCACGGCTAGGTAGTCGAACCCCATACATATCAAGTACGACACACGTACGCATGGCATACCGATATGTATAGATACATCGACGGCATCACGACATAACCATAAACATACAAGCTTTATTTAAGAGGCTCGGAAGAGCCACACACATAATATTACACAGTAAGGGTCTCACGACCCATAATAGCAGTCATTCAGTCACAAGCCAGCGGAAGTGTTTAAAACTGTCTGAGTACAGACAGGTGCAACTAGAAGGCACATGGCCTGACTATACTACATACCGAACCTAGGGCCAGATCGTAGCTGGGACACCAGCTACTCGTCATCGTCGATGTCTATGAAGAACCCTCCATTAGGGTCATTAGCAACCTCTGCAACATTTATTAAGCAAACATGAGTACGGAGGTACTCAGCAAGACTTTAGGATAACTGTCTACTCATGCAATGTATCAATAAGGTATTGTGGGGTTTCATGCAGAAAGCCAGCATTTGACTCGTGGCTAGGCAACTTGCAATTTTAAATAATTTTAACAACTTGATTTCTCGCACACGAGTCCACTAACACCACAACAATAATCCATCATGGAATCATTCCATCTCCATACGGAAATGCCGTCCACGAAACTCACGCTTATCTTGACAATTTTCTGAGTAGCCATTGAAGTTATCTATGAACAACATATGTCTCCAAGTAGTCCATATCCGCGGACGCGACTATTCGAATAGATCATAACCCTGCAGGGGTGTACTTCGTCACACACGCTCTCGCCACTTATCGCCATGTGCACGTCATGCAGCTCGGCAACCTTCAAGCGGAAGCCCAGCGAGGGAGTCGGCCACGACCATTAACCACATTAGTACCTAGTCCAGGTCTATCGCCTATCTGAGGGTAACACGCACGGAAGTCCGGTCGAGGTTTCCGCCACGGCTCCAAACGATGTGCGCAGGGTTCCCAAGCCCACCATCCGGGTGCCACTTGGTAAACCGTGCCACTGCCTACCGCATCACAGCCCACCTCTCAGGTCAGCACCATGCACGGCCTCCAGCATGACTATAAACACTAGAAACTACTTGCAACTCGTGGACCGAGTACTAAGCAGTTAATAAGTCGAGTGGGGTCATATTTCAGGGCCCAGCATGTGGTAGTATCTCGTCTTGGATTACATACACGGAACTCAGTTCCTAAGGACTGTTCCAATGAAACAACCCGCCATGTACTCCTACACAGCCTTTCACCGGTACCTTTACCAAATCAGGTTCAACACACAACCTTTGCTTACCGAACACATTCTCACAATTCTGTTCATCTCCCAGATGACAGACCATACACAACTCTAAGCATAGCATGCATAGAAGGATAAGGCACATCATGGCTCAAGCAACTACCAGGTATGCTAGGTTGCAAGGTTTAGCTATTTACAGTGACAAGGATAGGTCATGCAAAGGAAGTGGGTTCAACTAACGTGGCAAAAGCATTTGAAGCATTTGATCCTAATGCAATAAGTAAGTGCAGGAGCAAGAACATGGGATTTATTGGGACGATCAAAATGGTTGCTTGCCTTGTTGCTCAGAGGAGTGACAATATCCGTCAGACGGATATTCGGTGGAATCCGGGGGAGCGGAGCCTACCGAAGGGAATGACAACAATCAATATCAAACATATGCAATCAAGATGATGCATGAGCATGGCATGAGGATGCAAGGTGGTATACTATTATAGCTAACATGCATTAGGTTTGAAGTTGATTTGAATCAAATTCAAATATCACTTCAAACGAGGTATTCTCGGATACCATTTTAATTGATTCGACCTGATGCTCAGATCAACTTGCTTTTAACATGCATGGTATGACATGTTAGGTTGCTGGTTTGTAGTTTGGACAGTGTTTGATCTTGTCATTTATAGTGAAATTTAAATATTTCCCAAATTCCATCTAAAAAGTAATTAAAAGAATTAACTTATTCATTAATCTACATGTTTGGGTGCTGTAACATTTTCAAACATGTTTGAAAATGACATATTCAGATTCCTTGAATTTTTCTGATACTTTTTCATATATAAATTATTTTCATTGGAGTTACAGATTAATTTCTATGAATTTTAGAAGTATTAAACATTTCTGGAATTATTTTTATACTAGAAAACCCCTTTATTGCATCAGCATGACATCAACAGGTCAACTGACCTGATCAGGTCAAACCTGACAGGGGGGACCCACTGGTCAGCGTCTCAGGGGCTAATCCCGCGCTGACCAGCCCCTAACTGAGTTTGACTTGGCCTTGGGCCCACTGTCAGCGAGATATTAGGCTTAAACCTACTGGGTTAAGCTGGCCACGTCGGCCCCCACCGGAATATGACCGGCGGCGACCACGGGCGCGGCGGAGGGCTTGCCGGAGTGAGCTAAACGGCGCTACGGGCGTCGGTTTTGGACGCGGTTTAGTGCTACGGACAGCTAGCATCTAAAGGGAGAGGAGCTGGACCCAGTGGTCACCGGAATCCACGCCGGCGATGAGCTCAGCGGCGGCTGCGGCTCAGGCATCGACGGGAGTGCTGATGCAGAGGACTAGCGAGCTTGGAGAGGAGCCCTACGCCATCTACACAGCTCCGGGAGCTCATTCGTGAGCTCGGCCTCGTGAGCTGAGTACCACAACGACGGCAATGACATGGCCGGCGACGAGGTCCTTCGGGCTCCGGCGGCTAACGTGGTTAAAGGAGGGGGAAAGCCTTGGGAAGAGGGGGAACGGGAAGAGGAGCTCACGGCGGATCTTGTGAGGCTGCCGGCAGGGTCGGGGAAGACCGGGAGACGACAGATCAACGGCGACCGGAGCTTCGGGGAGAGAGAGATCCGAGAGGGGAAAAGGGGATCGAGGCCTAGGGGAGAGGATAGAGCCGCGGGGAGGAGGATAAGAAGGCTCGGGCGTCGCGCTGGCGCTCCTGGAGGCCTCCAGCAGCGAGCAGGTAGGCAGGAGGTGGCCGGCTTGGCCGCTGTGCTCATCTTCTCCCGTGCCTACTGGCAGGAGGAGGAAGATGACCGGGGAGCCCCTGGTGGGCTGGGCCGGCGACAGTTAAGATTTTTCCTCTTTTCTTTCTCTTTTCTTTTCTGTTTTGTCTCTGTTTTGATTCTGTTTTGAAAACTATTTATTTGCTATTTATTTCAGCTCCTAAAATAGTTTGTAAAAACATTTTGAACACACTAGAATATTAGTTGGAATGTATCCAACCATTCATGGAGTTTTCAACATTTTTGAAAACTTAAAGTTTCTGATTTGAAATTTTAAACTTGAAACCAGTAGCTTTTTGCATTTATTTAAAATGCTTAAAGTATCAAGAAAATGTTTTTCTTCATCGCTTATTTACTTCCATGATTTATCAGAAAGATTGATCTTTTCTTGAGGCCATTTTGGGTTCATTGAGTTTAACTAGTTTGAATTTTCCTTTATTTTGAGAAGTGGCTAGGGTTTTTGAGTTTTCCTTCACCACTTGCTTTGTTCTTGTTGAAAATTTCCTAGATGCAATGCAAAGAAAACATGAGCACAAAGCTAACTTGATTAAGGTGTCAGGGATGTGACAAATCCATTCTTACGTCATACTTAAAAAGAATTTGAGATCTCCGAAAAAGATTAAAACAGCTAGATAAGATCCTGAGAAGAACCTGTGGGTTATGGGCCCACTCAAAATAAGCCACTATTGAAATGATTGATTAGGAAGAGGGATTTTCACCAGTAGAAATGAAAACTTGACGAGGTTGAGCAGCTCAAAATAATTGAAAGGACTGAGAAGAAGAAACTTCTCAGAATCTTCAACACACCGGATAGAAGAGAGAGAGATGAAAAACGAAAAAGAGTTGATAAGAATTTCCAACAAGGGAAAGAATTAAAAGGATGAAAAGGATATGATGAACACGGAGATCTTGAATTGAATTCACCGGAAAAGATAAAAAAAATGAAAAATGATGAACTTAGAACTCCTGAGAATCTTCACAGTGAATCATCGGATACGACCCAGAAGATAAGAAAGCAGAAGAAAAATAAAAAGAAAGGCACTTGGATGATAATTAAATCATTGAAGAAAAAGAGCGGGAGGGCGGGGAAAACAAAGACAACTCAGGACAGATGAGATGAACTCTCGAAAGAAATGAGAGATTGATCTTGCAAATATTGGAGAAGATTGATTTACTTGAAGAGAAGCACTGTGGGTGAACAAGAATTGCTAAGATAATTTGATTGAGCAAAAGGATAGCACTCTCATAAAAAAATATGAGAACACCACTTAGGAAAGATATGAAATCACCACTTGACATCGAAGCAACTCGAATTACCATACTCCAACAAAACAAAGGATGCGGATTACTAAACAAGCCAGAACAAATTGATGACAAAGATTTTGCTCGATATTTTCGTGGATAGGATCGCACGGGCTCGGTCGTACATTGGATTGTAATATTGAAATGAAACTCGAGTATGCTCCCTAGGTGTAGCAAACTACAAGGCTTGTCAAAGCATACTAATGACATATATCGAGAGTGTCCTTTGTAAAAACGACTATGAACAAACGAATCCACTAGATGTCAAACCCCAACCTCATATCATGCATCTATTGGAAGATTGTCCTACGGGTAACTACTTGAATTCCCACCTAAGAACTCCCAAAATTTTCTGGTCATGCAATCGGGTCCACGTATACAAGGAGTAAAATGCATCACTCAACTCCTAGCAATAACACTACCCGTCCAGTGTATCACATCCGTCAACACATAACCAGAGATCTCAGAAACTCATCTACCTCAGATCCTCGTAATCACAACTATACCAAGTATGGTAGTACATCTGGACGCTGTCCACTAGTACTGGGGATGTCGGACTCCTCTCGCCAATACTAGTATAGAATAAATTTCGTACATCCTCCGTCTTGAGATACTAAGAAATCGTAATAATAACGATGTGGTCAAGAATCCCCTGGAGCTCAACTCCACGAAAGAAATCAAGTCAGAAACAAGGCACCAAGACAGAACTCCATCACATCGACACCATATAGATTCCAAAAATATCCGGTTGATCCTAAAAAACTTGAGTGAGAAGACAAGTAGAATTAAAATTCTTATGTCAACATTCCTCACCAGAGCATAGAAGAGGAGAAAAAAGAATCCTACTCTCCGATATATAACTTGACTCAAAGCATTTTTTTGCACTAGACTCGACTCGGCCAAGTTTGATCAATGAAGGGGCTCCTATTTCGGTATTGCTCTGATACCAACTTGTAGTGCCCAAGATGCGATCCTATCCATATTTTAGCACGAGGGCCTCGATAGGGATAGAAGCGCATCTCGTCGTTTTGCAAGAATAGATATCGTTACAAGTACCTGTACTGAAGAGATGGTTATATGGAATTAGCTTACACTCGCCACAAGGTACAACAATATCACATCAATACATCAACATATGCAATCAACATGTAGAAGAGCAGGGTCCGACTACGGACGAAAACAAATGATAAAAGATCAACGTCCATCCTTGCTATCCCAGTCTGCCGGCCTAGAACCCATCCTAGATCGATGATGAAGAAGAAGAACAAACTCCAAATAAAACAATCATCGTGCTCACCTCAAATTCACGCTTTTACCTACACCTGCAACTGGTGTTGTAGTAATCTATGAGCCATAGGGATTCGGCAATCTCATTTCCAAAGGTATCAAGACTAGCAAAGCTTAATGGGTCAGGTATGGTTAAGTGGTGAGGTTACAGCAAGCGACTAAGCATTTATCTGAGGTAGCTAACTTACGAGTACAAGATTAAAAGGGGGCATGATCTACGCATAGTGGACGTGAGCTAATGATGATCAAATGAATGATCCTGAGCACCTACTTATGTCAGACATAACACCACCGTGTCCTCAATCGGAGAAGGAGCTCAGGAAAGATAATGTCACGGTTACACACACGGTTGCATATTTTTAATTAAGCTTACTTCAAGTTATACAGAACAAGATGTTAAACAAAGTTTCCAAGTTTTCCACATAACCACGGGCACGGCTTTTCAAAAGATTTAATCCTGCAGTGGGTGCTCCAACTAGTCCATCACAAATTACAACAAGCCGCATAGAAAGCCTCGATCACGAAACTCGTGATCTCCTCGAATTCTTTAGTGGAAAACCTCAACTCTAAGATAACCCAAAACACCACCGGAATCCCGATGCACAAGATATTTCATAAAAGGTAAAACAAGTCCAGCAAGGCCGCCCACGTGTCGACGAACCCGATAGGAGCCTCGTATCTCGTTCTCAGGACACGACCGGATGGGACTAGCTACAAGTTAAACCAATCTTCGATTTTCCTCGTGGTGGCCCCGCAGGCAGCCCATTTTGGACCAACACTCATGAGGAGCACTGTCCCGGGGGTTTATTAATTATCCACGGGTTAATTACTCCCTATACGGTTCAATAGTTATTAGGCAAATGTAATATCAAAGTTGGGCCTTGCTAGACCAGTTTTAAACTAAGACGAATTATCAAGGGGGGGCCCATAACCACCCCAAGCGTGTTAGGACTGCTCAATTATGGAATATAACAATGGTAGCCAAAACTAAGGAGGCAAAGGTGGAATAAAACACTAGGCTAGAAGGACAAGCTTTCAACCTTTTACCAAGTATATAGGTGGATGAAACTAAGTAGAAATTATATGGTGATATAACAAGGAACCCATGTTGGCACATGGAAGCAACTGCATCTGCAACAAGCAACACTAACAAAAGGTTGAGCAAGCGTTAACATATCCAAAAGCGGTTTGCTGGGTTGTAGAAAGGTTAAAGGTTTTTCATGAAATTGTTGGAAGACTGACAAATAAATGGTAGGCAACGAGACATAACGAAAGAAACGAGACAACTAGCATGGCAATGATAATAATGGTATCTAGGGAAATGGTCATCTTGCCCGTGATCCCGCTTGGAAGAAGAACGAATCCGTGAAGTAGACGAACCACGTAGTCGAACGGATCCTCACACTTCGAAGCGGTTTGGAACACTATTGATAAGAAACAATCCGGAACAACAATCAATGCACAGTAACACCACAACAAAAGCACGATATGATGCACAACACATATGATTCATGTCCGGTTTAATTATGCAAGGCACGGCATGACGATTCACAAAATCAAACACTACGCATTAAGTGAAGTTCAATATGCAACGAGTTGCATATTGACGAAACACCACATAGGAATTATTTAGTTCACTCCCGTTTAGGTACACGGAAATATTAAATGTTTTTTGAACATGGCAAGAGGTAAAATACAAATAAACTACCTATCTAGGCATTTTAAATGAGGCCGGAAACATCACATAACATCTCCGAAATAACCCCACACATTAACTTCGAAATTTTACCAGTTCTGTCCTAAACATATTTTATGTTTGTTAAATGGAAAAATAAAGTGTTTTACGTAATTCTATGTGTCATTCTAGTCGATTTCCATATATAGATCATCTCCTACGGAGCTACGGTTAACTAGCTATGAATTAAACCGATTTAGCATGGCATCATGCAAAACAAGGAAAACAGCAAGGTTAATAGTTTTAAATATGCATGAAAGATACGAAATATTAATCTACACAAAATTCTACATGTTTTTCATATATAACTTATTCCGATCTGACGCACGGTTTAAAAGTTACGAGCATTTTAAAATCATGCAATTTTCCTAAATTAGACAATTCGCAAGACGTAAAAAAATGACTACGGGCCGACATCTGATACTGGGCCAAACCACGGGGTGCGCTATATAGATAAAACGTACGCGGGCGTTGGATAGGCAGGGCTGGCAGGGGGCTCACCTCGGCCTCATGGGCCGGATCTAGGTAGGAGGCTGGGCTGGCTAGACTTGGCTTGGGGGCGCGCTGGGCCTGGCACCCGGCCTGGCTCGACCGTGTAGGAAGGCTGCTGTGGGGCGCGACCCACCATCAAGCATCGCAAACAGCGGCCGGTCAATGCCAGGATCTGCTCGAGCTCCAACGGCGCATGGCGGCGGCCGATGGCCGACGCAGGGCGCAAGGGCGAGGGAGCCACGGGGAGACAGCGGGGCTGGCTGGATCCCGGCAAGGCAGGTCGGGGCGGCCGGGTCCTGGCCGAAGGCAAGCCTGTGGCGATCTGCAGCTTGCGGCGGCGGCTATACATGCGAAAGAGGGAGAGAGAGAGAGGAGAGATGAGACCGCCACGGAGAGAGGAGGAAGTTAACAGGGCGGCTCGGTCACGCCTGTCGGGTGTCGGTCGCCGGATCTGGGCCGGCGAGCTGCCGACGTGCTGGTCTAACGAGGCTGCATCGAGCGGCGGCGCGCTAAATCAAAGGGTCCTCCCCTCGAGCGGCTGAAGGCTCGGGGAGCAGCTGCGAGCTGCGGCAGCACGGTTCAGGTCCAGGGTAGGCCTGGGATGGGCCTGGCGGGCCCTCTCAAGGTGGGAGGCGGCGGCTAGGGTTGGTGGGCAATGGATTTCGAGGAGAGGCTGGTTTGGTTGTCTATTTATAGACACGGGACTAGGGTTAGTTGTTTTTTGCACCGTTTTCGGGTCGTCGGATCTCGATCGGATGGTCTAAAACGGAGTGGTAGGCTCGCTGGATGGTATTGGGCTGTGTAGAATAGGTTGGGTGGGGAAGAGAGGGAGGTTTGCGGCCCAGCAACAAGATTTTAAATACCAAAAAACGTACGCCAATAAACCGACAATGGTGTTGCAACGGTCGACTGTTCTGGTATCAAACGGACTCCGATTGCGGTGAAAATTGGCACGCGACCTACATACATTAAAATAGGACCGCACGTCAAGTTTGAACAAAAACCGAGAATGTTTTATAGACACTTTGAAAACAATATCTTTAGCAGTGTCGCGGGCGCGTGCGTGTGTGGTTGGTCTCGAAACGGTCAATGACAATAACACAGAGAACCATCAACTAATAATGGATGCAAGTTTTTAAAAACTGGCAGCAACGAACTGTCGATGCAATGCAGATGATGTGAATGATGCGACAATCAAATAAATCACACGACGAGAACGGAATAAGAGTGGAATCTTCTCGAGTGTCGATCTCGGGCTGTTACAATCCGGCCTCAACATCATCTACAACGCAACCATGCATAAAATGGCCTCCCACAACTGGGCTATGACCCTCGACCACACATTTTTCTGGCATAGTTCGAGGAAAGAAGGTTGAGCCACTAGGAAATACCACAACTGAGGTCATATTCAGCACTGAAGCAAACTTGTGTATCAAAAAACTATGCTTCGAAGTGGTCCCTTTAAAAGGAGGGTACCACACACTACTAGGATCCCCGACATTCGTTAAGTTCATGACCATACCATGTTATGCTTATATGAAGCTCAAAATTTTGGGCTTGAACGACGTCATCACCATCTCCACTAACCCTAAGTACACACATGCAATGGAGGTCGCCCACCTGGAGCAGGCCGAGGCCGACCTTGTAGGAAATATGTCGTGAGGACTTCAACAAATTCCTCAACTGCTCCAATTGATGCCACCCCTATCAACGCAACACCCTCCTATGTGATTGTGCCATTTGGTATCGAGCAAGTCATCCAACAAGGGGATGAAGAAATGGAAGACACTCATTATGCTGCTTCCACACCAATTGATGAAGAAATTGAAGCTAGTCGAAATCCTTCAATTCCTCAAGCCGCATCTCCTCGGCCACATCACAACACATATGTGGAGATGAAGAAAAATATGAAGATGTGAACATTGGAAGCACAACACCTGTGATCAATAACGACTACTTGGAATAGGCTCATCCGAACTCACCATTGACCACCCCAATTCCTCAAGTCCCCTAGTCCCCTGCTCCCACTGGAATTCGTACAAGGTCTAATGACAAGAGCACGACAATGAAGTCCATCCTGGAGATTGAATCGGCTGCATGAGCTCAAGACACTGGCAATCAAACAGCTACTAAGGAAACTGTTGCACCTGAAATTGAGGAATCTCCACTTCATATTCTTCAAACTGAGAAAAATGTCACTGAAGAACATGTTCCTTAGAGTGAAGACACTGCCTATGAACATCATGTTGACAATCCTCAGTTGGAAGTGGTCGTGGCTGAAATTCCTCAAACTGAAGATCTTTGAATACTTGTGGGGCAATTCAAGCCAAGTCTTCAACCAAAGAATCTTCAGCCTTACACTAGAACAAAGAGGCCAATGTTTGACAAGGCAAAATTATTTGAAGAACATCACTATTTCATCGACACCAATCCTTTTGACTAACCAAGGATAAGATGCAACCGATTGTGTACCCTGAGTCAGATGAACTACTATGGCGCTGTTCTCTTCGACAAAGACAAGGTTCTTCCGCTCCGGCTAATTCCTCATGCATATATGGAGAATATTCCTTGATTTACTCCAGTTCTTCATGTTCTTCATGACGTTGGACTACTTCCATTCTGCACGGATATCTGTGGCTGGAGTGAAGAAATCATTCTTCAATTCTATCCTACACTGCACATCTAAGGAGATGTCTAAGATGTCAACACTTGGGTTCCGGACTGGATGACTCAAAACACTCACTACAAAGCCCCTGCCATGGAATTACTTCATGCAGTCCCAGTTCCAATTACCTCAGATGGAACCAGATGCGTCTATGAAGAAACTGAACAACGAATCCATTTGATGCAAGTACTGATGAAGCCCTTGGCTCGTGGAAGGCAGCCAAGAACCACATTCCTCGTGAAGGAATTGTTTTATGTGCCCTGATCAGTTTAGCGAATTTTGCCCAAAACCTTCTGTCCAATCAAGGGTCATGACTCCAACGATGAAGAAATTGTGGGCATCATGAAGAACTTGCTCTTCAATATCATCCATGGGATTCCAATAAAACTTCACAATTTCTCCATGGGGACTCTGTCCAACACAGATCTGTCACCTTTTGATCCGAAGCCTTATGCGCCGTGCATAATGAAATTCATCAGGGCCATATCTATTGTTCCTTACAAGGCAGGTATTGTGAATCACCTCACCTACTTGCCTCCCCTTGAAGTCATTAAGAATCTTTTGATATGCTTGATGGTGAAGGGAAATTTTTTATTTATGAAGTATCTTGGCCCCTTGATGGCCAATTTTGCAAAGCTGCGTCTTACTCCACCAATGACCACACTACTTCCTAGGACTAAGTTGCCAGAGGAAAATCCCCTCGCGAATCTGCACCGCGTGTGATGACTGACCGCGAGCTCTTGCTAAGTTTTCATCAGAAGGTTGATCGCAACCAAAAATGGGTAAAGCGTCAGTTTGGTGCCATTGTGAAACACCTCAATGCAACTCAGAATGCTCTGAACAATCATCACTATTATCTTCATGAGATCTTTGACCGCACATGGGCCACTCTGTCTCACCACAAGACTCGTGAGGAACTCACTGAAATGGAGTTCCAGCTAGACTTCGATTGGTCCTCGCCGCCAAAAAATAATTTCAAGAAGATTCTAGTTCCTCAATTGGTGGCCAACTCATTTTCTTCAATGCGCACCACTAATGACGCTGAAGATCTTGACGACACACGTGTGATGAACTACCCCAATGCTCCTCCTCCACCAACAAAATGATACTCTTCAAGGGCGTTAGTCCTCAGTTTCGTCCCTTTTCGTCATTTGAGGACAAAGGGGGAGAAATCTGAGTTAGTCTTCAAGCAGGTCTACTTTATTAATTTATGGTCTTTTGAACTATATTATTTTAAGTACAACTCTTGTTCTTCTGGAGTGTTTGGTTGTATGAGTTGTAAACTTATGCCCGGTGGCAGTCTAACACTTTTGAACCGTTTTTCCTCGCATGCTTATTCCTCATGTTGATTAAATGCATGCATGCTAAAGACTCCACTTTCCATCATGCATTTCAATTTCCTCATGATATATGTCAAATGCTTGCATGGATTACAATATATAGGGGGATATCTCCATGGTATAAATCCTCATTGTACATTTGCAGTCCAAAGCAAATTCCTCAAACATACACATCTTCACGGGGAGTTCCTCTATATCTTTCATTCAAATTCCTCAAACTGTGTACTTACACATCATATTAGTATCCTCATTGAAAACATAACCTATTTGTCATTAATCACCAAAAAGGGGGAGACTGTAAGTTCATCTAGTGCCCCTTAGTGATTTTGATGTACTGAAGACTTATAGGTTAAGAGACTGATATGTTTGGAAGTGTACACATGCTCTATAAGTCGTTGAGGAGTTTGAGGTATTCTAAGAATATTGACCCCTAAATATGTATGTCTTTGTTGAAGGATTTGGTATTTCCTGTGAAGACTTTGAAAGTGAGGAAATTGGTGTGTCCGTGAAGAAATTGATCCGAGGACTTTGAAGCGTGAAGACTTTCATTTTCACAATTTCATTTTTTGTATTTTGTGTCATAGGACCACCATACTGTTAAAGGGGGTCGAGGTAAAACTAACCAAAAGTTTCCAAGTGATGCTCGTCTCAAAGCCTACACATACATATCCTTCTAGTGAAGCCTTTGGAAATCTTGAACAGCTTAGCCAAATTCTTCAGTGACAGAGACGAAGATCTTCTGGTCCCTGAGGAATTTGCTCTAACTAATGAGTTAGGTCTTCGCTAGTGTGAATCACCTATCTGTGAGGAACATGAGTCACATGAGGACTTTCATAACTCAAACATTCTGACTAAGGTTGTGATGTGCGCCACTTGTCCCCAGCCTTATCCACCTAACAGTCATATCATTGGGGAATTTATGTGAATTCATGTCGGGATTGCTCCCCGGCTATAAATAGCTGCCCCCATAAAACTAGAACTTGTCATTTGAGAACAACCCATTCCTCGAAGTCTTTGAGAGAAATTCATTAGTGAGGAAAAAACCCAAACACCCAAACCAAAACCCAAAACCCAAAGTGATTGAGCATCACTGAAGAGATTGTACCTGTGTGGAACTGATGCTTATTACCTTTGAGGATCGTGCATCCTCCAGATGTTAGGCATCATGGTCTACAACATCCAGAAGTGAACGGTGGATCACCGAGTGACCAAGTTTGTGAGGGTTTGGAAGTTTTCCCTGAAGACTTACCACGAGTGTTGGGCAAGGACTGTGTGTCCTTAGCTCAAGGAGAATACGGTAAGGACTTAGTGTCCTGGGACTCTGTGTCCTTTGGTTTGAATACAAAGTTGCTCCAAACCAGACGCACGTCTGGCACAACAGTTGGAACTGGGTCATCAAATCATTGTCTGCATCGAGCACCTCATTCTAATTCCTCAACCCTTTCATTTCCTCAATTGTATATTGACAACTTTGATCTTTACTGTTTGAAGAATTTGGCTGAAGACTTTCTCAAATTCCTCACCCCAAATTCTTCACTTAACTTATTCTTCACTTGCAAGAACTAATCACGCTACTTGTGCAATCCGAACATTTCATTTCACTCTGGCGCCTATGCTTTGTTTTGCACATCTGTTTGAGTACTAAGTCCGCTACACTTAGTTCATTACCGAGGACTTTCCTCATAAGGAATTTCGTCACTCGCAAATTTATGAAAATCGCATATTCACCCCCCTCTAGTCGATATAACGCACTTTCAAATAGAATATGGTGGTAGGTATCAAAGGGGTAAAAGTGGGGAATATAGTCTCACTTTTACCCTCTAATAGTCTATGGAGATGCCTATTGGTAGATGGCAATGCAAGGAGTAGGGATTGCCATGAAAATGATGCACTAGAGCTATAAGTGCATGAAAGCTCAAACGAAACTAAGTGGGGTGTGCATCAAACTTGCTTGCTCATGAAGACCTCGGGCATTTGAGGAAGCCCGTCATTGTAATATGCAAGCCAAGTTTTTAATAATGATAATATGATTCCCATTAGCATATGAAAATTACATATCATGAGAATTTGTTTATGAGGAAACTTCTACCACTTTGAGGCACAAGTGTGGTAAAGGATAGTAGCAAAGCCCCTTCTCTCTTTTTCTCTCATTCATTTTTTATGGTGGGATCATTTGGCCTCCCCCATTTTTATTTTTATTCCTAGTATCTTATTGGCTTGTGGGGGAATCATAGTCACCATCATCCTTCCCTCACTTGGACAATGCTCTAATAATGATGATAATCACACTTTTATTTACTTACAACTCATGAAAGCTCGATATAAAGAACTATGACTCAATATGAATGCCTCTGCCAGTGTACCAGGATGTGCAATGATATAGCATGACATGTATCAACAATATAATGAATGGTGGCTTTTCCACAAATGCCATGTCATCTCTATATGATCATGCAAACCAATATGATGATGAATGAACTTGTCATGTGATGTATCAATGGAATTTGCATGGCAATATATCTCGGAATGGCCATGGAAATGCCATGATAGGTAGGTATGGTGGCTGTTTTGAGGAAGAAAAATAAAGGTTTATGTGTGACACATCATATCATGCCACGGGGATTGGATGCATCGCGAAGTTCGCACCGATCCTTGAGGTGAGAATGGGAAATGCACGGTAGCGAAGAGGCTAGAAAAATATGAGGAGGTGAGATTGCATATGTCCATGGTTTCACATTAGCATGAAGAAATCATGTACTTATTGTGAAGCTTTATTAGTTTCATCACAAATCAAAGCACTACCCGCATGCCCCGAGGAAGAGGGTTGGGAGGAGTTAACCATCGCGCGACTCAGACTCGAAACAACACTAGGATTTTCATGAGGAATAGAAATGCTCACACATCCCCGCCATGACTTTTTAATATTCAGAGAAACAAGGAATTATCACCTCTTAATATCGCTATGAATCAACAAATGATGCGCTCGCACTTTTTCATATTACCGTACCACATCATTAACCCACAATTTCTCTTTGAGTGCTACATGACAGTTTTTAATATCATACATTGAATACTTATTTTTTTGGACTAAGTCTACGACCCATTCAAATTACTGCTACTGTTTATTAAATCTCAAACAAATATAAGTGAAGAACGAGAGTTCAAATATTTCTAAAAAATCTACACACCATTGTGCTCAAAAAGATATACGTGAAGTACTAGAGAAACTGTTTAGCTCAAAAGATATAAGTGAAGC
Organism: Hordeum vulgare subsp. vulgare; assembly: GCF_904849725.1. Lineage (NCBI taxonomy): Eukaryota > Viridiplantae > Streptophyta > Magnoliopsida > Poales > Poaceae > Hordeum > Hordeum vulgare. Next base: position 158,552,490 of record NC_058521.1, on the reverse strand, counting down.
ACAAACAGTATTCTAACAAATCATGATAAATGTATGTCTCTCTCAGGTTGGTATTTCCAGCAAAATATGATTGTGTTAAACTAAATATAAAAAGCAAACTAAAGCAAATGACGCTCCAAGCAAATCTCATATCATGTGATGAATAAATATGTAGCTTCAAGTGACATACCGATGGATTGAGACGAAAGAGGGGATGCCTTCCGGGGCATCCCCAAGCTTAGACGCTCGAGTCTTCCTGGAACATTAGCTTTGGGTGCCTTGGGAATCCCCAAGTTTAGTCTCTTACTGCTCCTTATTCCATTGTCCATCGTGGTAACACCCTAAACTTGAAAACTTCAATCACACAAAACTCAAAAAAACTTTGTGAGATCCGTTAGTATAAGAAACATATCAAATACTTACGTACTGTTCCAAATTGATTCATATTTCATTATTGCATAATAGGTACTGTATTCTAACTTCTCCATGGCTTATACCCCCCGATACAATCCATAGCATCATCAAAACAAGCAAACTATGCAAGCAAAAAACAGAATCTATCTAAAACAGAACAGTCTGAAGTAATATGTAATGAACCTAAACTTGTGTAAATCCAAAAGTTAAGAAAACTTTTTGTACAGCAACAATGTACAGCTTAAAATTATGTTCCAGAAAATTAGAGAAATTCTGCACTTGACGTTAAAGGTTCTGTTTTTGCACTGTATCAATTATACTTATCATACAAGTCATCCCAAAGGTTTAACTTAAAACAAACACTAACTCAAACATAAAAACACAATCATTATAGAGGCAACAATCATGTCATCACACCAAAACAAAAGGTAAAAAGATAAAAAATTAAGATAACTATTGGGATGCCACCCAACAAGCGGTATTGTTTTAAGCCCCTAGCTAGGCATAATGCATATGATAACGTGTTCTCATCTTTGACATCAAGCTCCTCAATAACACAACCATGGTTAGCGAAAACCATAGGAGACTTGAAAATAGAATATTTTAGCAAGTTTACAATGTTGGAATGCACACTAATCATTTTAAGATCTCCATCCCTTTTTATAGGAGTAGTACTAATGCCCTAAGGAAAATACATAAATTTGGGACTTTTACTATGAGAGGTACTAGCATTAATTTTGGAGGGTGTGAAAGCAAAACCTACTTTATAAATAACCACCTCCATTTTATCAATCATACTCATACTTTGTTCTACTCTCTCATTAGTAATATTATCCTTATCCATCAAAGTTTTGAAAGTCATTCCTACCCATGAACCAAATTGAGTAATATGATTATGAAGCTTTTTGTCTAACTCCTCAATTTGTTCATAAGTAGAAATTTTCTTTTCAATAGCATCAAGCCTACACATTACGTATTCCAAGGTTAAAATATTTCCATTAACAATGGTGGGAGGTGATCCCACAAGCTTTTCAATAGCATTATAGGCATCCAAAGTATGACACATTAAGGACAAACCTATACCAAGTTGTCACACCCTCATAAAAATTACGAAGCAAGGTAGTAGTGTATTAATTGCTTATGAGTTGATCTATTTAGAGCGTTACAAATCCTGTACCAAGCATCTTTAAAATTTTCTCCTCCCCTTTGTTTGAAATTGAACACTTTATTTTCCAAAGTGAGCAAGAGATAGGAGGAACTAGCCATAGTAACAAGCAAAGATAAATATTTTTTCATTTTTAATTTTTCTTGAAGAAGGCAAGATATAATAGAAAATAAAAACAAGAACAAGCGAATGATAGTTTGTATGAAGATACTTGATAGTTGGTGATGATATTCCTCAGCAACGGCGCCAAATATCTTTCCTGATACTTGTGATCTACGTTCGGTTTTCAGAGAAGAGGAACGGGTTATCGTAGCACAATGCGAGTAAGTATTTTCTCGATTAAGAAACCAAGGTTTATCGAATAGATAGGAATTTCAATCCTCAACCGTCTTTAGCGGCTGCACACAAAATAGCATACAACTTGCACCCAATGCGGGCAAGAGTATTGTCAATCCCCATGATCTCGTTATTTGCAAGTGAATGAGGTGTGTAGGTAATTGTAAATCATTGTGAATTGCAAAAAATAAAAGTCAAATAATGACAATGAGAAAATTATAAGTGTTTTGAATATATAAGTGAATAGACCCATGGGCCAGAGTATTCTCTAGTGGCATCTCTCATGAAAGCAACATATGGTGGGTAAAAAAATTACTGTTGTGCAATTGATAGAACAGTGACTGTTACGAATTTTTTACGGTAATGATCATGTGTATATAGGCATCACGTACATAAGCACAAAGTCCAACTCCAGCCTGCACCTACTACTATTACTCCACCCATCGACCACTATCCAACATGCATCTAGAGTATTAAGTAAACAGAGTAATGCTTGGAGAAGAATGACATGCTGTAGAAAAATTAAACTCAACCAAGATGAATAAACCCCATTGTTTTGTCCTTAGTGCAGCAACACAAATACTCAACTTGTCCCCTTCTATCACTGGGATATAGAAACTCGCCAGGTTGAAACCACTACAACGCACCCCTCTCACTCAAGAAATACCAAACTACTTGGCCAAATCAATTCAGTAAATGATAGATAATTATGAAGCTATGATGATCATGCAAATAAGAATCATAAAACTTAGAGAAGATTCAAATACTTTTCATGAATAATATGAACATAAACCCACAATTCATTGGATCCCAACAAACACACCATACAAAAGAATTACATTGGATAGATCAAAGTGAAGATGCGATGATCATTGCATTGAAGATCAAGAGAGAGAGAGAGAGAGATAGCCACCTAGATACTAACTACGCACCCGTAGGTCTGTGGTGAACTACTCACACGTCATCATGCGGGCACCAAGGTAGATGAAGAGGCTCTCCGTGATTGATCCCCCCCCCGCTAGCAGTGTGCCGGAATGGAGCTCTAGATGGGGTTGTCGTGCAACAGAGACTTGGAGCAGCGTAAAAAGTATTTATGTATGATATTTAGGGTTTCTGGAATATTTGAGAATTTATAGGCCAAAGAATGGTGCAAGAGGGGCCACAGGGGCGTGTCAAGGTATGAGGGCACGACCGCGCCCCCTAGTCGCGCATTGTTGCCTTGGGAGCCCCACATGTGTCCTGATGTTCCCTCCCGAAGCTTCTAGGTCCTCTTTTGGACCAGAAAAAAATCATAAAAAAATTCATGGTAATTGGACTTTGTTTGGTACTGAAAACCTAAAAATCAAAAACATGTAGAAAATTGTAACTCGCACTGGGTACTCGGTTAATTGGTTAGTGCTCCAAAATAATATAAATTGGTGAATTATGACTCAGAAGTATCCTCGCATGATAATATAATAGCATGGAACAATAAACAATTATAGATATGTTGGAGACGTATCAATGCCATAACATATATAAAGTGAATCAATAGAATATCCCAATGTCACCACGGGTATCCACATGCAAGACATACATCAAGTGTTCTCAATTGTAATATTCAATCCAACATAAAGAGATCTCAAAGGGAAAGATTATATTCATCATAACAAGATAGCAAGGGATGAACACCATATGATCGAACTATATTAACAAAGCTCATGATACATCAAGATCATGCCATCTCAACAACGCGAGAGACAGCGAGAGATTAAACACATAGATACTAGTACATACCCTCAACCCTGAGGGTGAACTACTCTTGCCTCATCATGGCCTCCACCGGGATGATGAAGATGGCCACCGGGGATGATTTCCTCTATCCGAAGGGTAATTGAAAGGCTCCAGATGAGTTTTTCGTCGATAGAGAAAGTTGCAGCGATGGAGCGGAAGTTCTCTACTTATTCTGAGGGTTTCTGTATATATATGATTTTTTTGGTGTTGGTATCACACTAAATAGAGCCACGTGGGCCCCACAAGCCATTAGGGCGTGCCTAGGGGGTGGGCGCGCCCTGTTGGCTTGTGTCCCTCAGGTGGCTCACCTTTGGTGGTTCTTCGCTCCACAATTTCTCATATGTTCCACAAAATATCATCAAAAAATTCGGGTGATTTCGAGAACTTTCATTTTCTCCACAAAAAACAACACCACAGTAATTCTGCTCAAAACAACATCAGCCCGTGTTAGCTCCAAATAAATCACAAAAAGTGCATAAAATCCATATAAAAATATTGTAAACATAGGTGAATATGGCATGAATACTTCATCAATTATTGATACGTTGGAGACGTATCACTTCTTGATGGAGGAATAGTGCAAGTGCTCCTTTACTAGCTCATAGGCGATGCTCCCCTAGCTCCATGGGTACACCCGACATGTGATACGTACATTTTGCATCATGTTTTATTGCTTCTATTTATAAAGTTTTTGATCAACATAACACTTGATGGAGTATTTCTAATGCCTTTTCTCTCTTAATATGCAAGATTTACACAAGAAGGGAGAATGCCGACAGCTGGATTTCAGGGCCTGAAAAAGCTACAATAGAGATACCTATTATGCACATCAACAAATGGGTTTAAATTTCATGGAAAATTATTTTGGAATACGTAAAAAATATTAGGCCAAAGATCCACAGGAGGAGGCAAGCCAGGTGCCCACATAGCACCAGCCACCACCCCCCCCCCCCCCCGCTAGGGCGCGCCCTGATGTTGTGTGGAGCCCCTGGCCCACGTCTCGCCCCCTCCTTCTACTATATAACTCATTTTACCCTAAAACATTTATGGGGAGACTTCCGGTAAAAGGCGCCACCGCCTCGAGGAGGAACTAGAGCAAGAGCACTTTTGCTCTCCGGCGGGCAGATTCCACCGAGGACACTCCCCTCCGGGAGGGGGAAATCGAAGCCTTCATCATCACCAACAACCCTCTCATCATGGGAGGACCATGTTCATCATCACCATCTCATATCAAAACTGAGTTCATCTCTTGTATTCAATCTTTGTGTCAGAACTTCAGATTGGTACATGTGATTGTCTTGTAGTGTTGATTACTTATCGTAGTTGATGCTAGTTGGTTTGCCTCTAGAGATATTAAATGTTCAGATCCTTTATATTATTCAGTACCCCTCTGATCTTGTACACCATGATGATGAGTGAGTAGTTAGTTTTGTTCTTGAGGACATGGGAGAAGTCTTGTCATAAGTAATCATGTGAATTTGGTATTCGTTTGATATTTTGATGTTATGTATGTTATGATTCTCTTAGTGGTGTCATGTGAATGTCGACTACATGACACTTCACCATTCATGGGCCTAAGGGAACTCATTGTGGAGTATTGATTAGATGACGGGTTGCTAGAGTTACAAAATCTTAAACCCCAGTTTATGCGCTATTCCGTAAGGGGCTGATTTGGATCCAAACGTTTATTGCTATGGTCAGACTTTGTATTAATTCTCTTTTCGTAATTGTTGATGCTTACGAGAAGGAGTAATCATAAGTGGGAGGCATGTTCAAGCAAGAATAGCACCCAATCACCGATCTACCCACATATCAATTCATCAATGTAGCAAACGCGAACCAAATGAACACGGTGAAAGTGACTAGATGAAATTCCAGTGTGTCCTCAAGAACATTTGCAGCACTATAAGTACTTGTTCCATTCTGTCCTTTGCACTGAAAAGGATTGGACTATCCTGTTGCACTTTATTTGCATTTGTCTCTAGTTACTCTCTATAAATTATCTTGCTGCCAAACTATCTGTTACTGCTTGTTTCAGCGCTTGCCGAAACTACCTTGCCGAAAACCACTTGTCATTTCCTTCTCCTCCTCGTTGGTTTTGACACTCTTACTTAACGAAAGGACTACGATTGATCCCCTATACTTGTGAGTCATCAAGACTCATTTCCGGCGCCGTTGCCGGGGAGTGAAGCGCCTTTTGTGAGTGGAAATTAGTAAGGAAATATTTTTCTTACGTGCTGAAATTTATTGCGACTTGTCACTATCGAAAGTAATCCTTTGAGAGGCTTGTTTGGGGTATCTTCACCTTGGCCGAAAACCACTAGAGTTGCCTCTCCACCACCTACTGAAACTACTAAAGATATTGCCTATGAAATTCCTGCCAGTCTTATTGAGAAACTTTTAGCTATTCCTTATGCAGGCGATGGAACTAAACATCTTGATATGCACTTAATTTATGTGGATGAAATTTGTGGATTGTTTAAGTTTGCAGGTTTATATGGAGACAGAGTTAACAAGAAAGAGTTTCCTTTATCTTTGGGGGAAAGGCATTGACATGGTATAGGCTATGCGATGATACTGACACATGGGATTGGAATCGTTTGAAACTGGAGTTCCACCAGAAATAGTATCCTATGCATTTGGTTCATCGTGATCGGAATTATATTTATAACTTCTGGCCTCGCGAAGGAGAAAGTATCGCCTGTGCTTGGGGGAGGCTCAAGTATATGCTTCATACATGCCCCAATCATGAGCTCTCAAGAGAAATAATTCTTCAAAAAATTGATGCTCGACTTTCTCATATTGATCGAAATATGCTTGATTCTTCTTCAACTGGTTCTTTTATGAAGAAGACTATTGAATTTAAATGGGTTCTTCTTGAAAATATTAAGCGCAAGCATGAGGATTGGGAGATCGACAAAGGTAATGAGTTAGGTATAAATCTTTAGTTTGATTGTGTTAAATCTTTTGTGGAAACAGATGCCTTTTAGAAATTTAGCACCAAGTATGGACTTGACTCTGAAATAGTAGCCTCTTTTTGTGAATATTTTGCTAGTCATGTTGATCTTCCTAAGGAGAAGTGGTTTAAATACCATCCTCTTATAGCAATTAAGAAAAAACCTCCTGAGATTAAAGAAGAGAAAACTAATGTCTACAATGTTGATCCAGTTGTTCCTACTACTTGTTTTGAGAAACCACCTTTTCATGTTAAAATGAAAGAGCACTCTAAGGTTTCTTCTATAGTTAGGAAAAGTTATGTTAGAACACCTACACTTTCTGAGGAAATTAAGGTTGAGCCTATCATTGCTTTAGTTAAATATCTTTTAGTTGATGAACTAGATAAACATGTTATTTCCTTCTATGATAATGCTTCTGGAATTGCTAGTCCTAATCTTAAGAATAAAAATGGACCCGTAGTTGGCGTGCCTATTATTATTTTTTAATTGGAGATCATTGCTATCATGGTTTTTGTGATGTGGGTGCTAGCATAATTGTTATTCCTTTCACTTTATATCAAGAATCCATGAATGGTATTGCACCTGTTGAGATTGAGGATATTGATGTCACTATTAAGCTTGTCGACGGAAATACAATTTCACCACTTGGTATTGTCAGGGATGTTGAAGTCTTATGTGGTAAGATCAAATACCCTACTGATTTTCTTGTTCTTGGTTGTCCACAAGATAGCTTTTCTCCAATCATATTTGGTAGACCTTTCTTGAGCACTGTTAATGCTCAAATTGATTGTGCTAAGGATATTGTTAGTGTCAATTTTGGTGGTGTGTCTCATGAATTTAACTTCTCTAAGTTTTGTAGACAACTACATGATATAGAGTTTCCTAGTAAAGATGAAATTGTTAGTCTTGTTGCTATTGATGTGCCTCCTACTGATCCTTTGGAACAATATTTACTTGAGCATGAGAATGATTTTCATATGAATGAAAGGAATGAAATAGATGAGGTTTTCTTTAAGCAGCCACCTATCCTTAAGCATAATTTGGGTGTTGAAACTTTGGGAGGTCCTCCTCCACCTAAGAGTGATCCTGTGTTTGAATTGAAGCAATCGTCTGATACTCTAAAATATGCTTATCTTGATGAAAAGAAAATATATCATGTTATTATCAGTGTAACCTTTCAGAGCATGAGGAAAAGAGATTATGAAAAGTTTTAAGGAAGCACTGTGCCGCTATCGGATATACTCTTGACGATCTTAAGGGCATTAGTCGCACTCTATGTCAGCACAAGATTAATATGGAACGATATGCTAAACCCGTTGTTGACCACCAACGACGTTTAAATCCGAAGATGAAGGATGTGGTAAGAACTGAAATATTAAAGCTTCTTGAAGTGGGTATTATCTACCCCATAGGTGATAGTAGATGGGTGAGTCCAGTTCATTTTTTCCTAAAAAGGGTGGTATTACTGTTGTTCCTAATGATAAGAATGAACTTATACCTCACAAGATAGTAACTGGTTATAGGATGGTGATAGATTTTAGAAAGTTGACTAAAGGTACTAGGAAAGATCGCTACCCTTTTCCTTTTATTGATCAAATGTTAGAAAGGTTGTATAAGCAAACACACTTTTTATTCTTGGATGGTTATTCTGGTTTTTCTCAAATACCTGTTGCACAATTTGATCAAGAGAAAGCCACCTTTACCTGCCCTTTTGGAACTTCTGCTTATAGACGTATGCCTTTTGGTTTATGCAATGCACCTGCTACTTTTCAAAGATGCATGACTGCTATCTTCTCTAATTTTTGTGAAAAGATTGTTGAGGTTTTCATGGATGATTTCTTCATATACGGAACTTCTTTTGATGATTTCTTAAGCTACCTTGATCGAGTTTTGCAGAGATGTGAACAAACAAATCTTGTCTTGAATTGGGAGAAGTGCCACTTTATGGTTAATGAAGGTTGATAAAGCAAAAGTGGATGCTATTGAGAAGATGACATGCCCGAAGGATATTAAAGGTATGAGAAGTTTCCTTGGTCATGTTGGCTTCTATAGGAGATTTATTAAAGACTTCTCTAAAATTTCTAGGCCTCTTACCAACCTTTTGCAAAAAGATGTTCCTTTTGGTTTTGATGATGATTGTGTAGAAGCCTTTGAAACTCTTAAGTCATCTTTAATTTCTGCACCTATTGTTCAGCCACCTGATTGGGATTTACCTTTTGAAATTATGTGTGATGCTAGTGATTATGTTGTTGGGGCCGTTCTAGGACACATAGTTGATAAGAAGTTGAATGTTATTCATTATGCTAGTAAGACTTCGGGTTTATGCTACCACTGAAAAGAGTTTCTAGCAGTTGTGTTTGCTTGTGATAAGTTTAGATCTTATATTGTTGATTCCAAAGTTACTATTCATACTGATCATGCTGCTATTATGTATGATATGGAAAAGAAAGATGCTAAGACTAGGCTTATTAGGTGGATTGTTTTCTGCAAGAGTTTGATCTTCATATTGTTGATAGGAAAGGTGCTGAGAATCCCATGGATGATAACTTGTCTAGATTGGAAAATGTGCTTGATGACCCACAACCTATTAATGATAGTTTTCTTGATGAGCAATTAGCTGCTATTAATGTTTCTCATAATACTCCTTGGTATGCACACTATGCTAATTATATTTTTGCTAAGTTTATACCTCCTAGTTTTACTTACTAGCAAAAGAAAAAGTTATTTTATGATTTGAGACACTATTTCTGGGATGACCCACATCTTTATAAAGAAGGTGTGGATGGTATTGTTAGACGTTGTGTACCTAAGCATGAACAGGAACAAATTCTTCGGAAGTGTCACACCGAAGCTTATGGAGGACACCATGCAGGAGATAGAACCGCACATAAGGTATTGCAATCCGGTTTTTCTTGGCCTACTCTCTTCAAGGACGCTCGCAAGTTTGTCGTATCTTGTGATGAATGTCAAAGGATTGGTAATATCAATAGATGTGAGGAAATGCCTATGAATTATTCTCTTTTTATTGAACCACTTGATGTTTGGGGTTTTGATTATATGGGACCTTTTCCTAAGTCCAATGGGTATACTCATATTCTAGTTGTTTTTTATTATGTCACTGAGTGGGTTGAGGCTATCCCCACTAGTAGTGTTGATCACGACACTTCTATTAAAATGCCTTAGGAAGTAATCTTTCCAACGTTTGGAGTCCCTAGATATATTATGACTGATGGTGGTTCACATTTTATTCATGGTGCTTTCCGTAAGATTCTTTCTAAATATTATGTTAATCATAGAATTGCGTCTCCCTATCATCCTCAATCTAGTTGTCTAGTTGAATTGAGCAATAGGGAGATAAAGTTTATTTTGCAAAAGATTGTCAATAGATCTAGAAAGAATTGCTCTAAGAAATTAGATGATGCTTTATGGGCTTATAGAACTGCTTAAAAGAATCCTATGGGTATGCCTCCTTATAAATTAGTTTGTGGAAAAGCATGTCATTTACCTCTTGAATTTGAACATAAAGCATTTTGGGTTGTTAAGGAACTTAACTATGACTTCAAGCTTGCAGGTGAAAAGAGGTTATTTTACATTAGCTCACTTGATGAATGGACAATCGAGGCCTATGATAATGCCAAGTTGTTTAAAGGAAAAGTCAAATGATGGCATGACAAGAGGATCCAAAAGAGAGAATTCAAAGTGGATGAATATGTTTTATTATATAATTCTTGTCTTGGGTTCTTTGCAGGTAAACTTCTCTCCAAATGGGAAGGACCGTATATTATGGAAGAATTTTAGCGTTCCGAAGCCATAAAGATCAATAATGACGCGGGTACTAACCCGAAGGTGGTAAATGGACAAAGGATCAAGAACTACATTTCAGGTACACCCAACTCGTGAAAACATTAGCACAAGAAATGGCGACTCCCCCAACCCACCTCCCACCTCGGTGACTCCATGGCGATCTAGTGCTCTAGCCGGCGCGTCTGCCCTTATCGTCGCTTTACTGCTCAGGTGAACCCTCCCGACCCCCCTCACGTGGTCGTGCATGGCTTGCATGGGTGGTTCCCCGTTGGATCTGGATTTTTCTCATGGTTTGGCTTTCGCCGAGGAGGTTTATCGCCATTCTGGGGTTACTGTCCACCCTATGAAGCACCGCCGTTCCTTCATCATGGTGGTTTCTTTTGGTGGTCATGTGTTCCATCTCTCTAAGGACACGGTCGTCGCAGCTCTAGAATCTGTGATTGGGGGATCTGCCATTGAGTTTCGCGTCTCTCAAGTGACAGACTCGGTTTTCTCCTTCAAGGTGTCCTGCATGCAAGTTGGTTTTCATATTTTGGACCTACACTCGTTCAAATGCTCAAGTTTTAAGTGCTTTTTCAATCTATCGGGCCATGGTGGTCCGAATTGGCGTCGGGAATTCTCTCTGTGGAAGAAGCAGTGTGATGTTGAATGGATTATTGTGAGTCCATCTAAGAGGAGAGCCTCACTAGGTCTGATGGTAATGCATTCCAGACCTCTAAAATCTTCTCTTAAATCTGGATCATCTGTTCGTAAGAAGCTCACATTCGCATCCCTCCAACAATATGAGGTTTGCAAGGGTTATAGATGTCATGTTTCCCACGATGAGCTACTAACGCTTGAACAGGCTGGTTATTCGGTGCCTTCTCCTGAATGTGTCATCATCTATGCGCCACCGCCGGCAGAACTCCGGTGGACGACGGCCACGCCGCATATCACATTCAGCACAGTTACTGGCCAACATTCACCCCCCGGATCTCCCGGAGCTGATTTTCAAATTGCCAAATTAAACGGAACTTCTCCCGTGCAACAAGGTGCTGCAGCTGATCCCACCGAGATTCATGGTGTTTTGAATTATGAGAATCAATTTTCGGTTGAAAGTTTGGACTCTGGGACGATTTCCACGCTCATTAATGAGCCTGCTGAGGTTACCTCCTTCTCTCGGCCCGAACCTACTCCTAGGATGGATATTCCCTCCTCACAGGAGCCCATCTGGCCTTTGATGAACTTATTAATGGCATGGTTTAGGAAATCCTTTGTTGCTCGATTTGTAATGCTCGGGGACATCTAGCTGCCAACTGCATGACTTCGCCTGGATTCGCTGACAGAACTGTGGGTTACGCACGATCTAGAGGAGCCTCTTTTATGTGTAATGATTTTCTTACTTGGAACTATAAGAGACCCACCACCTCCCCTGCAGCACAGTTCTGCCCTGTCTCATCGCCGTCGCATCCTTGAACTCCCTCCGAGACGCCGCCTCCCACTCCGCCACCGCCTCCCGCAATGGCGAACTTCGAGCTCGATCCTGAGTACTTTCTCCCACCGGGCCACAACATCATCGACGGAGGACCTGACCGGCTGCCTCGGACCTACACCACACCTGTTGTCCCCATCACCAGGTGTCATGAGCGCTTTGTAATCGCTGACGTCCACCCTGCGCCCCCTGCTGACCACTTGGTCCAGGTACGGCAAGAAGTAGCTGCTCTTCTTCTTCACCGAGGATTGCATGTTCGATCGGCCCAGCCATGGATTGAGGACGTTGGACTGTTTGAACTCAGAGATGCTGCGGAGAGCTATGCTGCGGTTCACATGGTTCCGCAGGAAGTTGCTCATAACTCTGTAGTGTGCTTCCTGCGACATGATCAGGGCGTTGGTTTCTGTGGGCAAGAGGGTTTTCGCCATGGGTGCCTCATGCTTTTGGGGGTCCCCCTGGACTTCCGCAATACTGAAGACTTGCGGGCTGCTGTCAACACCTTTGGAGAGTTCCATCATTGGGTCAGCGATGATCCTTACTTGGTTCGCTCCATTGTGTTTGCTTCGTTCCCAGACAACTGACTTGTCCCTCGCAGTATCAACTTCTCTGAATATGCTGCTTGGGGGGGGGGGGGGCCAAGGTGTCCTGGTCTGCACCGGTATACATCCTGGGGGCGGCGCCTGCTGAAGTACTGCCCAATGATGAGGATCCCATGCCCCTCAATGGCAACCCTCACCCGCTTCCTGGACATCTCGTCAATGACAATCTGCAATTTTCTCTACCGCCGTACCCTGCGTTGGGATGGAATCCGGTGCTGCTGGCACCTGAAGATCCAGTGGTACCTGCTGCTGCTGCTACTGATGACGGTGGTTGGGGACAGCCGCCGGAAGCCGCTGATGGAGGAGGATGGGAACCTGAAGCGGCCCCAGAAGCACCTGCTGCTGATCCTGTTCAGGATCAAGAGTCCATGGTGATTGATCAACCGAGTCCTTCTTCCTCCGACTCGGTTCATGAGCTTGTGGACCTCGACCCTCAGCCGCAGGGTGACATGGAGACGGAACCTGCTGATCAAGCCCCCCGGCCCCCAACCTGGAGGTGATAGTGGCTAACCCTGTCGCCCCGGATGTTGACATGGCACCGGTTGTCCAGGGTCCTGCTGCTGAGCCGGAGGGGGATGTGCTTGGGATGGAGGAGGCGCAAGATGACAATCCTCTCGCGATTGTCCTATACAAACCCCCTCACATTTAGTCTGACAACCTCTTTGTTGGGACTGCCAGGGTTCTTTACGGGCCTCCTCTGCCGCCAGTTCTATCCTGGTCTTGTACTTTTGATGCTTTCATGGGAGCTGCTACTTCTATGCACGTGCCTCGCTAGCTGCAGATGCCAATGGTGGCACCCATTGTGATCCCCAAGCGATCATGGGCGGTGGCCTTCGACCCTGCTGTTCCAGCGCTACCACCACCCGAGCCTGCTAGCAGCACACTCTCCGTGGAGGAGGTAATCCCTGTCAGTCCATCTTCGTCTACAGAGGACTTATCCTTTCATTCTCCTGCTCCAGCGAAGAAAGGGACCCGCAAGAAGGCCACTCATGTCGTCGACTCCTCTGTTCGTCGATGTACTCGCGGCTCCATCAAGCGAGATGGCTTCAAACCGATCGTGCAGGAGCTGCGAGCGCACGTCCCCAAGAAGAGGAAGCCCAAGGCCAAGCCAATGCCTTCTCCACCGCAGGAGTCTGATGATGTGCAAGTACCTCCTTCCACTCCCATTCCGGTGATACAGGAGGTTGGGCAGTCACTTGGCATTGCCCCTGAGAAGCTAACTATGGATCGACTTATGGAAGATCCTGCTGATTCCGCGCCACTGTCTGCTGATGATTAATTCACCTATGTTAATTTGTTACTATACTGGCTCCATGTACTGTGAGACTTCTGCTTGCTCTGTCTTTTGGTTAACTGAACCTTGGTCGCACAGGCTATTACATAGCCCTACATTTGCTCTATATATACTGTCCAATGGATAGTCGTTCTACGAGAAGTTGGCGTGTGCTATGTTGGAATGTGTGTGGTCTAAATTCGGACCATAGGCAACGTGCGGTTCATAACAAGATTGATGAGAGCCTAGCTGTTGTGGTGTGCTTGCAGGAAACCAAAATGCAGTCAATTGAGTTTCGTACAGTCAAGTGTTTATGTCACAAACGTTTTGATCAGTTTGCCTACTCTCCCTCCAAGGGGGCATCAGGGGGGCTTATCACCCTTTGGAACTCTTTCGTTCTTACTGTCAGTTAGTTGAATGCACACCCTATGGTTTGATCATCTCCTTTACCTCAAATCATACTGGTGAATCCTGGACTTTGGTGAATGTATATGGTCCTTGTCAAGGTGAAGCTAGAGATCTTTTTGTTAGCTGGCTACACAATCTTCATATACCCACTGGGGCTTATTGGTTGCTTCTTGGAGATTTTAATTTAATTAGATCCCCTGACAACAGAAACCTTCCTGGGGCTGATGTAAATGACATGTTCATCTTCAATGAAATTATTGGGCATCTGGGATTGCTGGAACTACCCATTAAAGGCAGATCTTTCACTTGGTCCAATATGCAAGATTCCCCTCTTCTGGAGCAGCTTGACTGGTTTTTCACATCAGCCAACTAGATCTCCTCATATCCTCTTACACAAGTGCTACCCCTTGCAAAGGCAGCTTCTAATCATGTTCCTTGTGTGGTCACTGTCAACACTTCCATCCCTAAGTGCAACTTATTTCGCTTTGAAAACTACTGGGTTGAAATGGAGGGCTTCATGGAGTGTGTTCAGCAATCCTCGCTCATTCCTTCCAGGAAAACCCATATTACTGCTGTCATTATGGATAAAATGAAACATCTTAGGCAGGATCTAAAAAAGTGGCAGACAAACCTATCTCAGTTGAAAACTTTCATCTCCAGATGCAATCAAGTGGTGTTGTGCTTGGATGAGCTTGAGGAATTGAGGACACTATTCAGACCAGAGGCTAACTTAAGGAATATTGTTAAGTTACACTTGGAGCATCTTTTGCATCTCCAGTGTTTATACTGGAAAAAGAGAGCCACTATTAGATTTGTTAAAGTTGGTGAGGAAAACATGAAATTCTTCCATGCTATGGCAACTGAGAGATATAGGAAGAATTCCATTGCATCTCTCAAGTTAAATGATGGTTCCATCATATCTGATCATGATCAAATTGCTGCATGCTTTTGGGCATCTTTTAAGGATAGAGTGGGCACTTCTCTTGGCATTAACATGGCATTTGATTTACAATCTATGCTTCAGAAGGTGGAGGGTCTGGATATTCTCACAAAACCTTTTTCTAAGTCTGAAATGGACAAGACTGTTCAGGAAATGTCCATTGAAAAAGTTCCTAGTCCTGATGGTTTTAATGGTCTTTTCTTCAAGAAATGCTGGCCTATTATCTCCCCTGAATTTTATCAACTTGCTGCTGCTGCTTTCCATGCTGGTCATGCTCAACTTGAGAATATGAACTCATCTTATATTACTCTAATTCCCAAGAAGAGATCACCTGAACAAGTGGGAGATTATAGACCAATATCACTTACTGGGATGGGTCTCAAATTTCTGTCCAAAATGATTGCTAACAGGCTAGAGTTGCAGATTATGAAGTGTCTTCACGAGAATCAGTATGGTTTTATCAAGTCTAGAACCATTCAAGATTGTGTTGGATGGACTCTAGAGTACCTGCACCAATGCCATCAATCCAAGAAACCTATAGTCATTCTCAAGCTGGATTTTGAAAAGGCATTCGACTCTGTGGAACATGAGTTCATTTTTCAGATTCTCAAACACAAAGGCTTCAATGACAGATGGATACTTTGGGTAAAGCAGCTACTAACTTCTGGCTCATCTTTGGTCCTGATCAATGGTGTGCCTGGAAAGAAGTTTATGTGCAAGAAAGGAGTCAGGCAGGGAGATCCCATGTCCCCACTGCTTTTTGCTATTGCTGCTGATTTTTTACACACTCTGGTTAACCAACTGCTGGTGGAGGGTCTGATTCAGCTGCCCATACCTTCTTCGTCTCGTCGGCCGTCTAAAAAGCGGATTCAGTAGCCGGCCTCTTCGACCTGAGCAAGTCAAGAGAGTCCATTATCTTCTTGTACCCCTCCATCTCGACGATTGCTTTCTGCTCTTTGGCGATCTTGGAGCCCTGCTGAAGGCACTCCTCGACGACCCTCCGATTTCCACTGACCGTTATCACACCCTTCGGTCTAGGCATCTTAAGTTTAAGATACATGTAACATGGTTGATCCACGAGAATGCATAGGCAGGCCTACCCAGCATGGCGTCATATGCACTATGGAAGTTCACCACCTCAAAGGTTAGTCGCTCCTTCAGTAAGTTCTTCTAGCCTCCGAACACGATGTCTAGAGAGATCTAGCCAAGTGACTCGGCTTTCCTTTTGGGGATGACCCCGTGGAAATGCATGTTACTCTTGCTTAGTCGGGACATCGGGATGTCCATCGCCTTGAGCGCGTTAGCATAAATTATGTTGAGGCCGCTGCCTCTGTCCATCAGCACCTTGCACAGTCATACCCCATTGATTGTCGGATCAATGACCAGCGCCTACCGCTCGAGGGTTGCTATATGGGATCGATAATCCGATTGATCGAAAGTGACGGGCGTCTTCGCCCAGTTGAGGAACTTGGTGACAATCGGCGCAGCCATGTTGACCTCCCGATTGACAACCTTCAATCGGCTCTTGCTCTCGACGTCAACGAGGATCATGAGGATTTTCTCAATGTTAGGGTACCCGGAGGAATCTTACCCCTCTTCGTCATCGTCCTTTTCCTTGGAGGGCTCTCCTCGCATCTCCTGCTTGAGCAGCCAACAATCCCGAGTGGAATGCTTCGGGAAGATGGGGTTTCCATCCCTCTCTCTTGGTGTTGACTTGGCATGACTGATCCAAGATATCTCCCATGGGCTCACTCTTATCCTTCGTGGCCTAGTCCTTCTTCTTTTTCTGTTTTGATTTGCCCTGGACTTGTCCGTGCAAAGTAGTGACTTCAGCCTTGGATGTGGCTTCGGCCTTCCATTTTTGCTTGTCACCGGAATTACCCCCCGAGCGAGGGGCATCGCCAGCCCTACCTTTGTCGCTACGAAGACGGTCTTCTTCCTCGCCGTTGGCGTACTGATTAGAGATCTCCATGGCTCGACTAAGGGACGGGTCCCTATCCCGAACAAACTTCAAGACATGCTCACAGTACCGAGTGCCTGACTTGGCCGCGCAGACGGCCTGGTGCTCCATCACATTCTTCACAGTATTGTGCAGAGTATTCCATCATTGAATGTACTCACAGAGAGTCTCGTTGCTCTTATGGACGCAGTCCTGCAGCTCGGTCACATTGCTCAGACGCTTGTACGTCCCCTCGAATGTCTTATCGAACACACGAGCCAAGTCTTCCCAGCTGTGGATGCCATTGGTGTTAGCTGATTTAGCCACACCCTCGCGGACCCCTCTATCATGAGGGGAATGTGTTTCATGGCGACAAAGTCGTCACCACCGCCGATCTGGACGGCCATTCAGTAGTCTTCGATCCAGGTCTCCGCCTTTGACTTGTCATTGAACTTGCCGATCCCCGTAGACAACCTATAGTTGGTGAGAATCTCAAACTCGCGGATGTGCGTGCCGAAGCACTCGAGGCCGGAGATGCCTCGACCACGCGGACGCTCCCTACGTGCTTGGGCTCAGTCAACCATATCCTGAGCGATGATGGACCTTGCGTCGAGTGGGGGAGCGTGGTGGTTGTCCTCTCCATAGCCCCTATGCCGATTGGGGCTTCGCGTGCAGTCCTCGTCATACAACCGCTAGTTGTTGTAGGACCATTATACGAGTGAACCACCCCTCAGAGGGGGTATCGATTGCGGATGTGGACATCACACCTCCATTCTCCGTACTAGGATCTCGGGGGAGGAGGAGTTCTTTGGTGCCTTCCGGGTGCATGTGGGCTTTGAGACGATTGCACCATGTCCGTCCGGACAGACTGGCTCTGGATACGGTCATGCGACTGCAACACTGTGAGGTTTTTCTCCACGGCGGTCTTCAAAAGCGTTTGAATCTGCCGAATGCCTTCCCCTGTCGCAGAATCAGACGGCTAAATGGAGCAAGCGGTACGAGTGGTTGTGGCTAGGTTCTACAGTGGGGTGCGCATCACGTGGTAGTTGCACAGGTGGTCATTCAAAAACAACCGCCTACGATTGCGGCTAGAGCTGGGTTGCTCCCTACCCACGTGGTTGTCGAGTGACTGCTGGAGTCGCTCGAGATGTTCGCGCTCAGCCAAAGTGGCTAGATGCATGACCTCCAAGGCCATATCCTCCGGGGTGGTCCAGATGATGGGGGTGAGGAAAACTTGATCGTTCCTTCACCTCTGCTCTTCCCGGTGCTCCCGACTGAGGGGTTGGGGAACGTAAGCGTCGGTGTTGATGTTTTCGTGGCCACCTCCATCTCACTCACGGGAGTTGTCCACGGAGTACCCAGGAGGGCCCCTGGCCACGAGACATCTAAATCTGTGTAGCGGCACCACTACTCTCGCACTCGGACTCATCGAAAGACTCATCCCCCGAGCAGGGGCACAAGCTGAGTGTGGGCTCGTCAGAGTCGAGCATGGCCACCGGTCCTGCCATGGCTTGAAGAGTCACAGCATGCTTGATCTAGCACTGAAGCCGTGAGCATCCGGAGTGCTTGCTATAGGCCGCCACTGGAAGAGGGGATGCCGAACGGTACAAAAATTATGGCTCTTGAAGAAGGACTCTGTAAGTCGTCCTGTTGAAGTGCAGCACACCATGGGCGGGCAACGCATCCATGTCTAGCGGCCCTTCCTGTAGCCACACCGAATCGTGAACAATGAAGCTGAGGGAACCGAAGAAGATCTCTTCATCGCGTGTCATCATGATGACGGGAAAAGTTGAAGCTCCACCTGCGCCGAAATTTGCTAGACACGCAGCCCCACGGTGGGCGCCAACTGTCAAGGGAACAAGTTTGATAATAGTACTAGGTGTACGAATGAGGGGGCAGAGCATAGCTATGGTGTAGGTGTAACACTCGGATGTACGAGTTCAGGCCCCACTCAGAACTAGTAAAGACCCTACAGCTCGAGCCGAGAGGCTAGTGTTTGCTTATGGGTGTGTAAATATACAGGGTGCTTAATCCTTGTCTAGGAGCACTGATGTAGCTTATATAGAGTTCACCTGGACCCATGGTGTCCCATTACAACGGCATTAAATGACTAATAACTACAGAAGTTACTAGTAATAGCAGCTCTAACTATTGCGTTACAGGTAATGTTGCCCTTCACTATGCTTTATGTGAGATGTTAAGTCTCTTAGCCGTTGCAGCTCCTTCGTAGTCCACACTTGCCCTGGTCCAAGTGTTGGTATGCGTCCGACTAACTTGAGGATGGCCGAGTGAATCCATACGTCCGAGTGAAACCTGAGTTGCATCGGTAGTCCTGGGACTTTAATGACTGTGTGGGGCCCTAGGTGGGACCTGGATGGTAGGTCCATAACCCTACCCTTAGTAGGTTACCCCATCAACAACTAAACAATCCCTTAGAGCATCTATAGTCGGACTTGGCAAATTCGCCCCCTATACGCCCGCGCATGCGTCTGTAGACAGCGTCCGCCGACCCCTCTTATGTTGCGCCACACATCCAGATAACTCAAATGCAATCCTCAAGTCCATGCAATCCATGCATGTCCATCATCCGATAATTTTTTTAATTCAACAGTTCAAATCAAAAGCAAATGAAATCATAGTTCATCAAACGGTACATGCCAAAATGAAATCACTGTCCGAGCGACAAGGAGTGTTTGTGCGATCACTCGCCGCATGAGTTCATCCATGCATCCTGCTTGTCAAGTTTGTCATGCTCCGTTTGGGCAACCATCTCCGCCTGCATCCAGGCTACCAAGTCCGCGTGCATCCTCGCCGCCTAGTACGCCTCCAGCACCCTACGGTCGTTGATCTCCTTCTTGTTCTCTACAAGCCATTTCTTGGCATGCTCATCCAAGATGGTTTCATCTGCCAACATGATCTTCGCATCCTATGCATCCCATGCGAGTTATAACCTCTCCTTCTTGAGCTCGGTCTCTCCAAATGTGTCGGCCTTCTGGAGTTCCTATTTAATCACCACCTCTTGCTTCTAAAACTTGATCTTTTCCCTCTCAATTTCAAGCCTCCTCTCTGCCCCCATCTGGTCCCAGACCATCCTCTCCTTTTATGCATCCAATATGAGCTTGTACCTCTGCTCTTTCTTTTTTCCCTTGTTGAAAAAATGCTCATCCATGTGGACAACATTTTAGTAGTCACGACGTCACGGGAGATCCTTGCCTTCTCCCATTTGTTTCCCATAACTTGTTAGTTATGCTTTGGCACGATAGCTCTTCCATTCCTGACGAAAACCTCGTAGTCCTCATCGTCCAACCCAATGGATTGGTGCAAGCTTGAGCCATCATTCCTCTTTTTGCTGGCTTTGGGATCAGCCACAACTTGTGTCCACTTTGGCTTGCCATTCCATAAGAACCAACAATAGCTAAAAGCAAATGGCTTTTTCTCGACCTCATGATACAAAATGGCCACCACCGCTGTCTAGCATATGAGCACAAGAAACATACATATGAGCACAACAAGCATATTGAAATGACAATAAGATGAGGCAATTAAGCTTACATGAGTGTCCACTCCCATCGCACTATGATGTCGTTAGGTCACTTGTGAGTAGTAGTCGACGTACTTGTTCACTTGTCCTTTAACGACCCCTCATCGATGTAGGAGAGATGCCACATTGCGGGTGGTCACGATAGTATGCGGCTCCACATTCTCCTTTCGTTCATGATTGTCCTTCCAAATCTTCTCCCAATATGTGTTCCCCTTTTTCTCGGTGCCTCTTATTGGATCCAATGTTGTGTCTAACCAAGATTTGACCAACCAGATGTCCTCAAACCTTAGGGCAATCGAACCTCTTACCTTAGCCGTCTTGCTCTTCCTCTTCTTCTTACTCGGATTAGGATCGGATGTTGTCCCAATTACAAATGTGGTGGTCTCCTTTAATTCATAATCCATTTCTGCCATATCTTCATTGCCATTGATCATGCTTGCCAAGTACACCTCCTAGATGATCATGGTTTGCAAGCATTCATCATGTGTGAACTAGTGATCTATGCATAACATTAAACATTTGATCAAACATGAGCAAAAAATGAACCCGGTCTTGCTCAGTCATTCCATCAAACATATGGAGTGCAGCTCGTGCGGTGGTGGTGCTCGTGCTCATCCACTCCCGAACGAGAGGCGATGACTCACATTTGTTGACCACCGGCTTATGCATGGACGAAAAGTTGTCCGAAATGGCCCAGTCGGCCGTCACATCCTCGTCCATCCCAAGGGTGTCAGATGGCATAATCCGCGTTGGTTCTTAGATGGATGGGGTGCGGGGAGCCTGGACTGGCAGGGGAGACAACTCCTCGACCATGTCCACACCTACCTGCGATGCCGCCACCGCCTCCCTCTCTTGCTGCCAACGACGATGCATCTTCCGGGCGACGTTCTCCAGCTTGTAAGATGAAGTGGAGGAAGGGGCACCGAAGGAAGAGGCGAACTACGCCTCCCATGTGATGTTCGGGGATGGACTGGCAGACATCATGACGGCGGTTTGGGACTGGTACTGAGGATGGGGAGCATGAGCACCAGATGAAGAGGGCAGTGGTAGGAGGAGGAAGAGTTTGAATAATTTGGGGCAATTTGCGGTAGGGTCGGGTTGTCGGGTCCGATGTGATGAGTGTGCCCGTGAGGGTCCGGGTCCGTCTCATATTTGTACTAGATATGAGGGGTGTCGGTCAGCCCAAACATTTGAGACACGTTTAAGAAGTCCGTCTGGATTAAAATTTTGTGATCGGATAGTGACCGTGTGGTCTATCCAGACGTATGAGGCGGGTTTGGGGCGCCCGACTGTAGATGTTCTTAGTTCTCTTTCATATGCAGTAGTACTATGATGTGATCAAGCTTTGGAATCTTACTTTTTTTTAAAGTATGCCAATGGCGTACCTAATCTCTATAGAAGATAGAAATGTATATACAAGAGTTTACATACAGTTCGCAGCACCTCCGGTGCACCGACCCTCCAACACTACTATACAACCCTACGGGATTACCCACTACACTGGGCGACTCCACTCCCTCTCGCTAGAGCCCAAAGAAGGTGCTCCCTAAAGATGATCTCCATTGTGCCTTGATAGTTGCACACTTCGCACCTTCCAAAGACTTGCCCGTTTCTTTGCTGCCAGAGGCACCAGCTCGCAAGCACAACGAAGGAGTCAAAGTCCTTCCTCTGATCCTTGGTTACTTGCTACCTCATAGTCACGCACAACTCCTCCAAAGTTACATTACCTGCGAGAAGCAAGTTCAAGTTGATCCCCCTCCTGGCAAAGCAATCTAGCCACAGTTCTCTTGCGAACATGTATTGTATGAGGATATGGTCCACAACATCCTCCTCCTGATCATAGAAGCAGCAGGGAGAACTAGAGTCCTGCAGCCCGTGCCTCGCTGGTCGGTCCGACATCCACATCCTCTACTGAACCGCCAGCAACATGAAAATTTTACACCCAAGAGGGGCTCGGTATTACCAAATTGCCGCAACTGTCGGAAACTGGATGCCCCTTCACACATCATCTTGTAAGCCGAGGTTGTCGTGTACTTGCCTATTGGTTACAAGCCCATATGGGCATGTCCTCGCCCTGATGAAGCTCCACCTCAATCAGCATATCCCACAATCTGATAAATTGGGCCCATCCCTTTGTATCCAGGTCGCCACAAATATCATTTGTCCACGCATGGAAGTCTAGGCCATCTTTCACCAATCTTTTGTTAACCACCTGGGTTTTGACCTAGGCCACAACCGCCAGTGCCAGCTCCTTGATACGGTATCTGCCAATCCAACGGTCTCTCGAGAACAAAGTCTTATCCCCGTCCCTCACCTGCCACCTCACAAGACTGTCGAAGGTTGTCGACACATGTTTGTTGATGATGTCACCCAGCCCCTGCCACGGCCTGGCTGCATCGGATCTCTTTAGCCATTCCCATCTTAGACGAATAGCAATGTCTTGTTTATGTAGGTCCATAATACCCAGCCCTCCGAACATTTTTGGCCTACACACTCGTTTCCACGATACCAAACATTTCCCTCCATGAATATCATCCTCTCCGGCCCAGAAAAAAGTACGACATCCCTTTTCGATCTTCTCCAGAACCCATTTAGGGGCCTCGATAGTCATCAAGTGGTGCTTGGGCGTTGCCCTCATCACCTGGTTTGCCAGGATGAGCCTCTCTAGCTGAGTCACCAATCCCCTTTGCTATCCACGCAAAATCCTCAGTGTCGCATCCACCATAGACTGCCACTATGATATCGTTAGTTGTTTGATGCTTAGTTGCATGCCCAGGTATTTACACGGGAATTGCTCGATCTTCCACGTCAAGGTATTGCACAGTAGATCCTCACCCCCCTTCTCACCACAAATAAGAATGGACGAAGATTTCGCAAAGTTCATATTCAGCCCAGAGACTACTCCAAAGATGTCCAACACCTCTCTCACAAAGGATAGATCCAGAATGTAGGGCTTCATGAAGAGCACAACATCGACAATGTAGAGCGAAAGCCATTGCATTGGCCCACAACCCCTCATCTCACTCGGGAACCTATCCTCATGTGCCTTTATAATGATGGATGTGAGCACATCCATAGAAATGACAAATAACGTCGGTGACATGGAATCACCCTGGCTCAGGCTGCATGTGTGGATTAGTTTGTCACCAGTGCATCCATTAACCACCACCCTCGAACTGGTCGTCGACAGAACAGTTGCAATCCACGATAACTAGCGGTCAGATAACCATTTAGCTCGTAGGACCTCGAAAAGGAAAGGCTGGGAGTGCCATACCAATACCCTGGATATGTCAAGCTTGAGTAGAACTCCCTTCACCTTCCTATTGTTTAGTCTTCTCGCAATTTGACTAACAATCATGAAATTATCTTGAATGTTGTGTCCTTTGATGAATGACAACTGGTTAATATTGACGAGCTCTGGCATGTGATGATAAAGTCTAGAAGCCATCAGCTTAGACACCATCTTTGGCAAGTTGTGGACTAGTCAGACCGGTCGAAAATCCTTGACCATCCTCGCCTCTCGGAGTTTAGGGATCAGGGTGATAAGATCCTAGTTCAACCTCCCGAAGCCTCTTCCATTATAGAGGAATAACTTGTGCATAACCGCTATAACATCCATGTTGACAATCTCGCAAGCTTTCTGAAAGAAAATCTCGATGAATACATCCAGCCCCGGTGCCCTATCCGAAGGCATCTCCTTGATAACGCTCTAGATTTCCTCCTCTTGAAATACGAGATCCTGCTCCGAGAGGTCAATGTGGTCAATGCTTAAGAAACTCATATCCACCGTGTCCTCGGGGGCCTTCTCCATCCCATACACTCCTTGAATGCGCTAAAGAAAGATTCCTCCTTGCCTTTTTGGGGTGTGATCATTTGCCCGTTGACCATAATCGTAGGCACAAAGTTTTTTGATTTCCTCCCATTAGCAATCAAATGGAATAGTTTGGTGTTAGAATCCCCTTCCCTCAGCCATTTGACCCATGATCTTTGCCTGGTGATAGTCCTTTCTAGTGATGCCACCTGAGCACAAGTTGTTTCAGGGTGTCTCTCAGCCATCACTCTCCTTCCATAAGCAACCTCTTCTCCTAGGCACAGTCCAAATAATGGATCACCAAATTGGCGCAAGCAATCTGGAGCTTGATATTGCGCACTTTCCTTTGACCCCATGTCGTGAGGTGCCTCATCGTGTTCCATAAGAGAGTGCACAGACGTAGAAAGGAGTCGATGATCTCCTCCTCGCCGACCTAGGCTTTGATGACCGCATCCAAAAAACCATCGAGTTTAACCCAGAACAGATCGAATCTAAATCTCTTCCTTGGCAGCATGTGCTCTTCCAGTGAGAGAAAGAATGGACAGTGGTCCGAGCCCGTGTGAGGGAGCCCGGGATTAAGGGGTCCTCAGATAGTCGGCTTACTATGAAGAGGTCGGCTTGATGGGTCGTGCCTATGTTAGGCCGGGCTATGCAGTCACCTCGTGCTCAAGAAGGAAAACACTAAAGACCAGTGTGACGTCCAAGTTAAGTAAACTAGGTCGGTTGTATGTAACCCCAGGTCCCCCGGTGACTATATAAACTGGGGTCCTCGTCCGTGTCAACAGGTTGATTCACCTAGGGTTTAATATACACGATCTCGAGGTAGACTTTGTAATCATCATCCACATCAATATAATCAAGCATGACGTAGGGTTTTACCTCCTTAAGAGGGCTCAAACATGGGTAAACACTATCTCCCCCTCTTTCCTGCAACCCATTGATCTAAGTTCCATAGTTCTGGACCCCTACCCGAGATTTGCCGGTTTTGACGCTGACATTGGCGCTTTGATTGAGAGTTCTACTGATTGGACTACTAGAAGGATCGATTGCACACCTAATCATCAGGGAGGAGATCATCAATAGGGATGCCTTCATCCTCAGACAGATCTTCGCCTTCGGAAGCGTTGTTCTGCACGCCAATCCGGCTGGCCACCTCAGCTTGGTCGAGAACTTTACCCCGGTGAGGAAGTCATGTTCGGGAATGTAGAATTCACAACTAACCCCCAGTGAGATCTTGCATTAACAACACTCTTAACTCCTCTCGAGGAACGCTCGGGCCCTGATACCTCGGCATCGGAAACCATGGACCTTGCCAGCGCGACGACCTGCGTCCCTGCCCCGGCCTTAGAGCTCGGCGTGGTAAATGCGCTGGAGCACGTCTCAGACGAGAACACTCTGGGAGCGACCTTGAGCACTACGAGGGTATAAGTGACATGGGTTAAACCCAAACTCTTAAGCGGCGTGAGCTCCGCCAAAACCCTGGTGCTACACAACCTACTCGATGAGGTACAAGTTATAGGAATGACGAACGACCAGGTTACGGTCTACGATCAAATCGGGCTTAGACCTGACAACAGGGAAAATTACATCCACCCATTACACAATTGACCAAGATTGTCGAGTGCCCGGTTACAGGCTCCCCACACGAGTCACCTGAGTTGAGGACAGTTTACGCCCCGGCCAATAATCTTCCGGACTCACCCATAGTTCAAAAAATCTATCTTGCCCCGGCAATTTGTCGGGACCAGCGGCAGGACCAGTGCGCGACCCAGTTGGGAACGCAACCAACGAAGTATCCTACCCACGAATCATGCAAATTCAAAATCTTTCCCCACCCACCACCCTACTCGGGCATAAGACATAAGAGTACGGCTCTTAGGACGCACACAAAGTCATGTAGAGGCCAGGGGAATCAGTACGCCGCTTTTGGGCCAGATTCCTCCTCTGCAACAGGACAGGAGGCTGCAAACAGTAGGAGCTTATTCGTGCTTTCCAACAGCATTGCCATAATGAGGGTATCCTCAATGCCCTCTCCCGTCGTCGAATTCAATCCTTCACCGAGTTGTCAAGCCTAGTGCTTAAATACTGTGCCATGGAAAGTACTTTGCAAATTCAAAAAATGTGCAGCGACCCTAGCCTCGCCACACAAATGTGTAGAAGATGCACACCCTCGGTCACGGAGTCGGCCATGACCGGAAACTCGGCAAAAAGAACACGAACGTGGACTTGGTCGGTCCTTGACGTACTACTGGACAAGCCATGCCACATACATTCTGCCCCGCCTGAATCAAGCTCCACCCATAGCCTTAGAGCATGTTGGGTCCTCAGGCAGGCCGCAAAAAGCAGGGAAAACATCCTCAATGCAACACCCTCAGAGCGCCGGCCAGTGGCACTGGCGGATAGAACCATAGAAATCTTAACAATCTACAAGAAATTTACCTCAAATAATCAAAGAAAGAGAGCCTTTCTGGAGCTCCATCAAACCCACCATGTAGCAGCAGCAAACCCATGGTCTAACACACCTATCACCTTCGACCAAGGCGACGAGACGATGGCTAGCATAGGCCGGGGACCTACCGCCCTAATCCTGAACCCCATAGTCGATAGCTTCAAACTAAACAAAGTACTGATGGATGGAGGCAGCGGCCTCTACCTCATTTACAAGGACACACTTGAAAAAATGCAGTTCGACTTATCTTGAATCAAGCCGAGCACAAGCACCTTTCGGGGTATTGTCCTCGGGAGAGAGGCCCGTGGCACCGGACGAGTAGCGCTCGACGTAGTATTTGGTACACCCGATAATTACCGGTCCTAAGAGTTGTTCTTTCATATCGTCCCGTTCCACAATGGTTACCATGCATTGCTGGGACGAGAAGCCTTCACACGATTCCAGGCCATACGACATTACGGGTACATGAAACTCAAAATGACAGGGCCAAATGGAGTGATCATATTAAACAGTGACCCCAAAAGTGCCCTCCAAGCCGAAAACAAAACAGCAACCCTCGCCCTGTTGGTGCTAGCAGAGACCCTTGCCGCAGAAGAACTCACGGCACTACGTGCCCTGGTGGACAAATATGACGTGATCCTCGACAAGCAACCCAAGTCCACATCCGTCAAACCTGCTGACAAAATCGTCAAATTCTAGGTACACCCAATGGATCCCAATAAAACAACATCAATTAGGGCACAACTAGAGCCTGAAATCGACAAAGCACTACGCGCCTTTCTACGCAAAAATTGGGACATGTTTTCGTGGAACCCCTCAAACATGCCAGGAATCCCTCGTGGGCTGGCGGATCACAGTGTGAACATAATCGCCGGTTTCAAACCTGTCAAACAGGATATGCACCGATTTTATGAACCTAAAATCCAAGCCATGGGCGACGAGCTTGCCAAGCTATTGGAAGCCGGGTTTATCAGGGACATTAAAAAACCCGACTCGTTGGCAAACCTGGTCATGGTACCAAAGAAGGATAAATCTTGGTGGCTATGTGTTTATTTTAAAGACCTAAACAAAGCCTGCCCTAAGGATCCTTTTTCGTTGCCCTGAATAAACCGAATTATCGATGCTACATCTGGCCACAATTCCTTGTGTTTCCTCGATGCCTCCTCTGGATACCATTAGATCAAGATGAAGGAATCCAATCAGGCAGCACCCGCTTTTATAGCACCCTATGGGCCATTCTACTTTAACACAATGTCGTTCGGGCTAAAAATGCGGGTGCCACTTACCAATGCATGATCCAGACTTGCTTGGGGAAACAAATCGGCAAAACGGTAGAGGCATATGTGTACGATGTGGTCATCAAGACCAGACACGTCAACCAGCTGGTGGACGACCTCAGGGAGACCTTTGCCAACTTACGGGCATACGATATTCGGCTTAATGCGGATAAATGCGTGTTTGGAGTCCCCGTCAGCAAACTCCTCAGATTTATCGTGTCGCAAAGAGGAATCGAAGCCAATACGGCCAAAATACGAGCACTGTCACAGCTCGCGACACCAATAGAGCTACGGCATGTCCAAAAGTTGGCAGGCAGCATGGCGGTCCTAAGACGATTTATATCTCGTCTAGGCGAGTAGGCCTTCCACTTTATAGATTTTGGAAGAAACCCAAACACTTCAAGTGGAATTATGATGCCACTACAGCTCTGGAGGATATCAAGACGATATTAGCCAACAACCCAATACTAGCAGCATCCTTCATAGGGGACCCATGTTGCTAAACATCTCGGCCACCAACCAAGTCGTCTGCTTGGTACTCGTCGTAGAACGAGAAGCTGAGGACCAACAACTACAGATTTAAAGGTCGGTCTATTACGTATCTGAAGCACTCACCCCATGCAAAACCAGGTACCCACACAACCAAAAGATCGCCTATACTGTGTTTATGGTATCACGGAAGCGTCGTTAGTACTTCCAGGAGGGTGCGGTCACTGTGACTTCGGAAATCCCGTTGAATGATATCATAAACAATAAAGATGCCACCAGCCGAATAAAGATGCACTAGTGAACATCATGTGACTCCGGTCCATATCACCATCATTGCGTACACCTCCATCATTTACCGCTTTCATTTACTTTTCCGTTGCAATAACTATTACCTTCCCGCTTGTGTTCTGATCCTTTGCAAACTACAAGGCCAGAGATATTGACAACCTCTTTGTACTCGTTGGGAGCAAAGTTATTTGTTGTGTGTGCAGGTCCACATCTTCTGCTAGCGCAAGGGTGGAAGACACCTACTTGTTGAGCCTAGGAGTCCTACCGGTTTGATAAACCTTACAGTATTTGTGTGGGGGAAATTTTATGCTAACTACATCTCCAGCTTCCACTTGGGGTCCAACGAGGGGCTTGAAGTATATACATCACCTCGTCATCAAGCAAATTTCTGGCGCCGTTGCTGGGGAATCCACTCTTCAAGATAGGGGAGTTCCACACTATCTTTTACCTTTGCTTTTTAGTCTTGTTAGTTTTCTTTCTAGTTTTTTCTTTAGAGTCCTATACCAAAAACCACAAAAAAATTAGTTGCTTTGCTCTTGCTTGTTGCTGCTGCTATGGGTTCCACTGAGAACACCAAGTTGTGTGACTTCACTAGTCACAACAACAATGATTTTATATGTACTCCTATTGCTACTCCCGCCACTGCAGCCACGTCCTATGAGATTAAACCTGCTTTGCTGAACCATGTTATGAAAGATCAATTCTCCGATGCTGGAGATGATGTTGCCTTGCACTTGAAAATTTTGTTGAGCTCTGTGATATGCAAAAATATAAACAAGTAGATGGTGATATTGTTAAACTTAAGCTTTTTCCTTTATCCTTGAGAGAAGGAGCTAAAGTGTGGTTTCAATCTTTGCCTAGGAATAGCATAGATTCTTGGGATAAGTGCAAAGATGCTTTTATTGGGAAGTATTACCCGCCTGCTAAGATTATCCAGTTGAGGAGTAACATTATGAATTTTAGGCAACTGTATAATGAACATGTTGCTCAACGTTGGGAACGTATGAAATCTCTTGTTAAGAATTACCCTACTCATGGTTTGACTACTTGGATGGTTATCCAAACTTTATATGCAGGATTGAACTTTACCTCACAGAATCTCTTAGACTTGGCCGCGGGAGGAACCTTTATGTCAACTACACTTGGTGCTGCCACAAAGCTATTAGATGAGATGATGACAAATTATTCTCAATGGCACACGGAGAGAGCTCCAACACGTAGGAAGGTAAACAATGTTGAGGAGATTTCCACCCTTAATGATAAGGTTGACATGATCATGACTCTACTTACTAAGGAAACACCTATTGATCCTCGTGATGTTCCTTTAAATTCTTTGGTTGCTCAAGAAAGAGAGCAAGTGGATGTTAATTTGATTTCTTGGAACAACTTCAATAAATATGCCTATAGGAGTAATTTTGGTAACAATCCTAGACCGTCCCCATCCAACAACTATGGGAACAGCAACAATAATCCTAGCACCAAAAACTCCACTTCTGAATTAGAGAGCATGCTTAAAGATTTTATCACTTCTCAAAAAACCTTCAACAAGAGTGTAGAAGAGAAACTAGAAAAATTAGATAGTCTCTCCTTGAAGGTGGACAACATAGCTCATGATGTAGAGATGCTTAAAATTAGAACTTCCCCACTTGACGAAAGGAACACCACACCCATGAATGCTATCAAAGTCCAAATTAATGAGAACATAAGAATGCTAGCCAAACTTAAAGATAGATGGGCTAGAGAAAAGGAAGAGGAAGAGATAATTAAGAGCCTTCCTACACACACTACCATTGCTACTATACAAGTTGTTGAGGATCTCAAAACTTTTAGCACCCATCGCACTCCTAGTCCAAGTGGACCTATTAATGGTGATGCTAATACCTCAACTTTAGGACAAGAAGGTCCTATGAATTTAGAGACTACCAAAAGAATGAGCTTAGATGACAATACTACCACTTTAATTAATGGTAGTAACCTCGATTTTGACAATGGTAGTCTCTCCGAAGTCATCACCTTTTTGCAAAGAATGGCTAAAGACCCCAACACTAGTACACATAATATTGCCTTCACCGAGCATATTACCAATGCTCTTATAAAAGCTATGGAGGAGAAGCTCAATATAGAGACTTCTATTCGTAGGAAGCTAGAAGATAGTTGGGATCCTATGGTCAAACTAAAATTGAATAATATCTCTTGCTTTGCTTTGTGTGATATTGGAGCTAGTGCCTCCGTTATGCCCAAAATAATGTATGATATGCTTGATTGGAAACCTTATGATCCATGTTATTTTGGTGTTCGTCTTGTTGATTCTTCCATAAAGAAACATTTAGGGAGAATTTATGATGTTCTTATTATTGTCAATGGTAATTATGTGCCCGTTGATTTTCTTATTATGGACATTGAATGTGATCCTTCGTGTCCAATTATTTTGGAATGTCCTTTTCTCCATACTGTTGGTGCTATCATTGAAATGAAAGAAGGCATTACTAAATTCCAATTTCCTCTTAAAAAGGGAAGGGAACACTTCCCTAGAAAGAAGATTAAGTTACCTTATGAGTCCGTTACACGGGCAAGCTATTCTTTTGGAGTTGATAACACTTGATCTTCTTGCATTATGCCTAGCTCAAAGGCATAAAAGAAAGCGCTTGTTGCGAGGAAACCCAATATGTTTTTACTTTCTGTTTTAGTGGTCTTGATGTGTGTTACTACTATAGCAACATCATTGTATCTTTATTTTTAAGTTTTGTGCCAAGTTATAGCCCCCGAGTACAAGAAATATCAAGAATTGTGACATGTTGTCCAGAAACAGATTATCTCTGCTCGACGGAAAACTTCTCCAAAAATCACCAGATCATCTTTTTGATCTGAATTGTTTTGACAGCATGCTCTATATAATTGCCTTTCTGGCATCTGTTTTGAGTTTTTTGATTTGAGTTGCAGAAGTGCCCCGAATAAATTATTTACTACCTATTGTTCTGTTTTTCAAAGATTATGCCATGTTTTGTATTTCCATTGTTCTGCGAATCCTAAGCTTGCTTTTTATTTGAAAATAGCTTTTGGAATTCATGAGAAGCAGTATCTTTTCATGAAAATCTTTATTTCTAGCAGGTATTGATTTATTTTATTAACTGAACTAACTACTCTAATCAGCTTATGATGAGTTTTGTATGGAGGGAGTTTTCAAGTATTGTGATGCGAGAGATGATGAAAGAAGATAAAGGAGTTTCACACGCTCAAGCTTTGGGATGCCCCCATGCATCCCAAGAAATATTCAAGGAGACTCAAGCGTCTAAGCTTGGGGATGCCCCCGTGCATCCCCTTCTCTATCAACAATCATCAGGTCGTCCATCTCCATGCTATATTTTTATCACTTCATATGATATGTGCTATGCTTGGAGCATCCCGCTATTTACTTTTTAGTTTGTTTTAGTTTTGCTTGCTGTTCATGACAAGTAGGAACCTATCCTACCTTGTTTGGGAGAGACACACGCTCCATTCCACTCTAGAACACAACATAGCTTTTCATGCTTATCCTTTTTGTGTGTTCTTCATCTTTTCGTAGCTACTGTGATGCTTAGCTCTTAGCTTTCATGCTTATCTTTTTAAGAGCTTTTATTTAGATTGATTTTGGAACTCTCTTGAGATATCATTCTTATCTTGTTTAGAGAGTTGGCTTGTTGCACTGAGTTGTGTGTATTGCATGAGTAGGTAACTGAGGTTGCTATTTAAGTATAGTAGTAACTTGCAATAGTTTTGAGGTATTGGTTTGAGTAATGTTTGAACTATTGGTGCCAAGAGCTTGAGCCTATTAGTGATAGGTGTCGTAATTTGGGAAATCCGTGTGTTTTTCGAAAACTAAAAATTATTGAGAACTCTAGCTACTAAATTGATCGCTAACCTCTGGAGGGGTTGGAATATATAGAGTACCCTCACGTTACCATGAGTCGACGATGCGCAAGGGTAACCAAACCCCCAAATATTCCTCCTCGGGGTACTTGTCTCTTTGTGAATTTCCTAACTAGATAGAGAGTTACCAATAATAAGTGTATGAGTTCTTCATACTAATGCGAGTATACAATTGTTGGCACTTCCACCATCCACATTTTGCTAGCCTCTTCGATACCGTGCATTGCCCTTTCTCACATTGAGATTTGGTGCAAACTCCGCCGGTGCATCCAAACCCATGACATGATACTCTCTATCATACATAAGCCTCATTATATCTTTCCTCAAAGCAGCCACCATACCTACCTATTAAGGCATTTCCGTAGCCTTTCCGAGATACATTGCCATGTAACATCCATCATCAAATGACTTGATCTTCATGACATACATGATTTCGCTTGATCATAGAGATGCATGCTAGTTGGGCCTTGCCCTCATTATTGCTACATGACGCACTAGTATCATTGCATATTGTGCTACACTAGCAGAGGCATACATTTCCATACATCATGATAGATTTGACTTGTCTTTATGTTGAGTACTTGTTATAAAGTGTGAGGATTTTTCTTTTTATTCATGTAAAACATAGAGTGTTGTCCTTAAGAGAGGAATAGATCCCAAAGAGGACAAACAAAAGATCCCAAAGAGGACAAATGAGAGATAAAAGAAAGAGCCAAAGTGGCCACAAAATAGGAGATAAAGAAAGAAAGAAATAAAAAGAGAGAAGGGGACAACACTAATATTCCTTTTGAAAGATCCACACTCATACTCCATTACTATATTGGTACTACATAGAGATTATCATTCATGCATAATTATGTGGGGATCCTTACACTATAGAACTTGGTTTGCATATTCCAATGATGAGCCTCCCCAAATGAGCTATAGGTCTTCATGAGCAAACAAGTTGGATGCACCCCCACTAGTTCCATTAGAGATCTTACCTTAGCTCATATGTGCATCCGTTACATGGAAATCCCTACTCCTCACATCATATCTATCATTTGGCTTTATCTCGCCTATGGTTGTCCTCATTGATGTGAGACTTTCACACCTTTTTGTCTTCCTTCCCCATCAATATTGTATTTTCCATCCTAAGTGCCAACATATCTTGCTTATGCTCATCCATTGTATGAGTGCTCAAAATTGAAAGGGAGAGGATCATTTTGACTTGTGCCTCACAAGTGGTCTCGGGATGACTCAAAATAAGATTCCAAAGGAGACTAAGTGTGAGGTTTATTAGATTGAGTTCTCAATCAAAAATCTATTTTATCTCTGAACCCATCTTCCACTTTTTGCACGCAGACACCATTTGGAGACATTCAAGTCACGGAAAGCGAGAGCTCTTGCACCTTTATGTTCTTACTTTGCTATATTCAATACTAGATATAGACTCTTGCTTGTCGTTGTATTGGCTTGAATTGCATGTCTTGCTTTCTTTACTTTGAAGTTCTTATATGTGTGTTACCATGTCACCACAGAAATTATTGTGTTATCATTTATCTACTCGAGGACGAGCATAAATTAAGCTTGGGCATGTTGATACGTCCCAAACCTATCTATTATTTCTGCTTGTTCCATGATCTTTTGGGTGACATTGTTACATGTTTTGCCACACTTTTATATCATTTTGCACATATTTGGACTAACCTACTAACTCAGTGCACCCAGTGCCAATTTCTGTGTGCTGATGTCATTTTTGCAGGGGATTTTACCCAATTTTCTGAAGCCTGAAAAAATCCAGAAAAATATATAAAAAATCAGCGAAACATAAGCTTCGGGGTCACTGAAGGAGGGCTAGAGGGGAGCGAGGGGCCTCCCAAACAGCCTGCTATCAAGGCCTGGCCCTAGGCCGCACCAGGAGGTCGCCTGCATGGGCCCCACCTCCTCCGGTGCCCTCCTTTGGCCTATATTTAGTGTTCCATGAGGAAACCCTCGCACACTTTCTGGAATCGCGAATTTCTCCATTGTTCCGCCGCCGCAGCACTTTCGAGATCGGGAGCATTAGGAGACCTCTTCCCGGCACCCTTCCGGAGGGAGGATTGACCTCCGGGAGCTTCTCCACCACCATGGACACCTCCCGGATGTGCCGTGAGTAGTTTCCCTCGGACCATGAGTCCATGACCAGTAGCTATGTGATGTATTCTCTCCAATCTTGTGCTTCAATGGTTAGTCCTTGTGAGCTGCCCTACATGATCAAGGCATCTATGTAATTCTCTTGCTATTGCTATGCTCGGTTTGTTGGGATCCGATAGATTATGAGATTATGTTCAGATTGTTATGAGTTATATATTTTATTATCCTTTTATATTATGTTCCTTAGTAATTCATGCATGTTCTCCGTTGCTTTTTATTGCTTTGGCCAAGTAGTAGATCGTAACTCCAAGAGGGATCGTTATGCATGATTGTGGGTTCAGGCCCCGCGATGTCTAGCTTGAGTGACTGAAACATGAGACTAGGGGATGTGCTTGTTGCCACCAGGGAAAAAACAATGGTGCTTGTGACCAAGGTTGTAAGGATTGTTTACCTTACGCATAGTTCGTTAATGCAGTTGTCTGTTGCTTTGAGCTTACACTTTGGGTGGGGCTCGCAACTTAATACCGGAGAGATGTTCTAGATATATATCTCAAGGTGGATGATTAGTAGGTAGATGTTGATGAATAAATGGTCTACTTGTCTTGGCGTATTGTCCATTACTATTGAACCTCTAACTATCAAGGAGCATAATTAGCATTGTGGTGCGATCATAATTCTATCGATTGCCCAACTTTGATTTGTTTACCCTAGCATAGTTGTTTATCGTCTTTTGGGAGAGAGACATCACTAGTGAACATCATGTGACTCATCCATATGACCATCATTGCCTACACCTCCATCATTTACCGCTTTCATTTACTTTTCCGTTGCAATCACTATTACCTTCCCGCTTGTGATTTGATCCTTTGCAAACTACAAGGCCGGAGAGATTGACAACCTCTTTGTACTCGTTGGGAGCAAAGTTATTTGTTGCATGAGGAGGTCCACATCTTCTGCTAGCGCCAGGGTGCAAGACACCTACTTGTTGAGCCTAGGAGTCCTACTGGTTCAATAAACCTTACAGTCTCTGTGTGATGGAAATTTGCTGCTGACTACATCTCCACCTTCCACTTGGGGTCCAACGAGGGGCGAGAAGTATATACATCGCCTCGTCATCAGCAGTCGCCACACAGCTGCACGGGCCTTGTTCGGCAAGGCTTTTTGAGCTGGCTTCTTCTAGCTGACATCCCGAGAGGACGCCCAAGCACTCGTTCAGCGTTGTACGAGGTGTCAACTCTTTGGAAACCAATGCCACATGCCCCCAATAACTCTTTGTACAATTCCGATCACATGGCCCTTCGCGGTCTCGGGTTTGGATATGGCCGGCCCACTTAAAGGGGGGACCAAGAAAAAATACCTCCTGGTTATGTTTGACAAATTCACCAAATGGATTGAAGCAAAGCCGGTTAGCTCTACCAAAGCTAAGCTAGTAATCAAATTTATATCTAGTGTCGTACACCGTTATGGTGTTTCGCATAGCATAATAACGGACAACGGATCAAATTTCACCGCCCAGGAGGTAAAAGACTTGTGTGCAAACTTGGGCTAAAACTCGGTTATGCTTCCGTATACCACCGGACAAGTTGAAAGAGCCAACGGTCTCATTATGATCAGTATTAAACTCGGTTGGTCCGCTCCCTTCAAGACTCCAATTGCCAATGGGTAGAGGATCTCGACTCCATGCTATGGGGCTTGCACACCACCTTGAATCATTCCACAAGTTACACCCCCTTTTTATGGTGTACGGGGATGAAGTAGTCCTCCCCTATGACAATATACACGACGCACACCAGGTGTGTCTGTGTGAGGAAAAAGAGGCTGAGTTAGATCGGCAAGACTACTTAGATGGACTGGAAGGTGAGCGCGACATAGCTCTGGCCCGATCTGCTTTCTATCAGCAGCAATCTCGAGCATTTATCAAAGTACCCATGTTAAACGGAATGATCAAGTAGTACCCGGGGGCTTCCTCAAGAAGTTGTTCAATATATTTGTCATACCTACTTGTTCATGTATACATCTTGACTTAAACCATCAACTCTTGCCATTTTATGCTTCAATTGGACTTAAGATTTTAGCAATGCTGGGTTGCCTCGCTCCTATGCTTACTCCCTATGTTCCCGATATATTCGGCTAGAGGGTAAAGGGAGCACCGCTCGATTGTTACGACCGGTTCACCCGGATACGTACCTCATACGGGTAAAGCCAAAGTCTAGCGCTTATTGAGATACAACTTGATTGGTTAGGACGATGCCCATCTACTCGACAATTTCGCATCATAAAACTGTTGGACGTGTTATGTGGGGAAACAACCATACCGACTACTAACTATGTAGCTACCCGGGAAAAGGAACCCATTAAGGAACTATTTTTTTCCCGAAGATGTTTCTCATGTCTCGTCGTAATATAACATAATCCACCCATATAATTTTTTCCAGATTGCCTACCTATCGGAAATGAATTCCTACCTTCGTAGGACACAATGTACAAAACACTGCCTAGTTGATAACAGGGGAGATAGAAGTTGATGGCCAATTAAAGACAGAGGTTTCAAAATATGGAGGGAAGTGCCTTAGCACACAAATATCATTACATATGATCACACGCATGGCAATTGGTATAGTTGATCTATTATAACATCTAACATGCAGTCCTCCTGCGACAGGCGTGTGGCGGGCATCACTTGATCGTACACCAGATGTAGAGGAATCTCCTTCCCATCTGGACCCGTTGGTCCAACCCGGGCCATGTGCTCGGGATCTAGACAAGCAAAGCGGGTCTTCACCATAGCCCACGCCTCCCGAGCTTCTACTCGACAGGCCGAGGTATTCCACAATTTGAAGCAACTTCACGCTCCTTTAAAATGCTCGGCAAGATCAGCCATCCCTTGCGGAGGGTTTTGGTTCGGCCATAAAGCTCGGGCCATACTCCGCATAGCCTTCCGAGCCCGCTGATGCACAATGGACACTTCCTTCAACAGGCCCCCCAAAGAAAGTGGCCTCCTCTTCAGGACGCCCAGTTAGGAGACCTAATCCAACGTAAGCGCACATTTTCATGATCAAACACAATAAAACTTGGTTGAGTTACAGGTCAGAGCTTTACTTACAGAATAGGCCGCCTTTCAATTTCTGGTTCTCTTCTCGAGTTTGAGCCAATTGAATCTTCAAACTCTCAACTTCATCACCTTGTTTCTTATTCTCTTCCTTGAGATTGTTGTTTTCCTCACGGCATCGCTTCAATATGCACTGACCAGCCTCAAGCTACAATTCGGCATATCGCTGAGACTCTCGGGAGGCATCGAGATCTTTTTGCATTTGGCATATTGATTCACCTACTATAGCAAAGTAATTGGCTATTAAAAAAATTCATAAATTTAGCATATCACAAATTAACTCCCTTAGCATGGGCTTCTCTGGTGAATTTCTTCACATCTTCCTGCTCAGCTCTACTAGCTTTTAAATCGACCTGGCTCTCATGGAAATATTTGGAAAAACTTTCGTTTTCCTGCTTTAAAGCCTGTAGGTTGAAAGGTAATTAACATGGACCCTTAATTCAGCCATCCCGCCCAAATTAAGGCTTGGGGGCTACTAGGTCCGAACTTTTTTCGGATATAATAAATGTCCATAACCTACCTGCAGATGGGAAGACACTTGCCCGGCCACTTCTTTAAGGCCGGCTCATGTGGCTCCGAGGTACGCATCGGCCGAGTTGAGAGCATTAAACTCTTGTTCGGAAATAAAGGACGACATAGTGACTCCTTCCATTGTCGATGATTCATTGCACTCCCGTATTCCGAGTTAGTTATTAATAGTCCGTCCAAACTCTCTCGGAGCGGGCCCCTGTTCGAGACTCCGGCATTAGCCGACGCTCTTGGGTTTGGTTGACTACCCAGTACCTCGACATCGTCCTCGGGCGAGGAGGGTTTTGCGCGTCTCCTACATTGCTCGGTCAAGGGTCATAAAAGTATAGAAGGACATTGATTATCGTAAGGGATATAAGTCGGTCTATGTACCTTTTTGCTGAAGGGGCAGGAGATAAGGGTTCTCCAGCCACCTCATGTTCGGGAATCCTGTCCTCGCTTGACAGAACCCCAGCTGGTTTAGTCCGAGGAGTTCTCCGGTGTGTGCTCTGACGAACCCTAGGCACGGCCCCTCGCCGGGCCGTCGTTTTTCTCTTACTCCCTGAAGGGGGAAGGGACCTGGGGTTGTCGGCTATAAGGTCCACCCTCTGCTCGTCAGCTCCCTCTTGATAAAAAAACCCCGTCCTCAAAGATGATCGAAAGATCTCGGTCTTCATGAAACCGAGGTTTGTCGTTACGGGAAAAGTCCTCGAGCTGAGGCACGGGGCAGTTTACCATCTCGATCGAGCACTTCTAGGGCTGCGAGGAAAGAGTAGAGATTATAAATAAAACAGTAAAGGGCATGACCGCCCGAAACTTCGAACATGAACACACTTACCCATTCAAAGGGGTTGTATGCCGAATAGCCATCCCTTGGGATGAGGCGGGTAAAATCTTCTTTTCCCCCTTGAAGAAAACGGCTAGAATGGCCGCTAAGGCCTTTCGGTCGTCTGGTCCTTGCCTTCGGGATCGGGTGGAATCGCTTGTCCCACTGTAACACCACAAAGGATGCGTGTGCTGTTGGAGCGGCTAGACGCACCAGGTAATCACCGGGTAATCACAGCGGGTGGAATCGATGATAGTTAGCCCGCAATGAGTTAGCATCCTGACCTTGGCGGATATGCGCTTCACTTTAGAGCTATTGTCTTGGGAAACACCCTCCGGACTCTAGCTAAATCGCTTCTTTAAAGGATCCACAGAGTATTCGGGAAGGTCTCTCCGTACTGGCTCGAATAGGGGAACATCCTCAATATAAGATCACTCCAAGGGCCACTCGTCAAGCTCCTTCTTCGGTGTCCCAATCGGATATCATGTGGCGGCTATGCGCCATACTTCGGCTCCACCCACTTCTCGAATTGTCATTCCTCTAGTTCGGGCAATGATGCAGAAGTACTTTCTCCATAGATCAAAGTGGGGCTCGTAACCCAAGAACATCTCGCATAAGGCCACGAATCATGAGATATGGAGCATCGAACCGGGGGTGAGATTGTGGAGCTGCAGCCCATAAAACTCCAGCAACCCCGTTAGGAAAGGGTGAAACGGGAATCCCACCCCTCGCAGCAGGAAGAAAACTATGCAAATCCGTTCGCCCCTTTGTGGGGAAGGGAAGTTTTCAGCGAAGGCATTCCCATCAATGGAGGTTAGACTGACGCGAGTAGGTGCGAGATATGATTAGGGAAGATATCCTTGTGTTTCAAGCTCACGCACGCGGAGGAGAGAACTAAAGCAACTGGCCCAGTCCCTCGGAAGGGAACTGATGACCCACAAGCGTATGGGATCGCAGAAGTTTTCGAGGGTAGAGTATTCAACCCAAATTTATTGATTTGACACAATGGGAAGCGAATGAATATTCTCAAGTATTAGCAGCTGAGTTGTCAATTCAACCATACCTGAAAGATTAGTGTGTGCAAGCAAAGCATCAGTAGCAAAGTAGTATGATAGCAACGATGCCAGAAAGTGGTCTGTTGATGGCAGACTATTCCTGACTTGTTTTATCAATGGCGCCAATAAAGTGTTGCAGCAGGTAACAACAAAGTAGCAAGTAACAGCAGTAGTGACGGCAGTAGCAAGGAACAGCAATAGTGACAGCAGAGTAATAGAAGTAGCGATAGAGCAACAGTAACAACAGTGATAGCAGCAGCAGCAAAGTAACATAGCATGGACCAGTAGTAAAAGACTCGTAGGTAGTGGATCGATGATGGATGAGTATATCAGATGTGATTCATCATGTAACAGCTATAACATGGAGAGATATGTAACTAGCTCCCGTTTGTGAATCTAATGTAGGCATGTATTCCCACAAGTTCCTAGAGGCCATATTACGCATCAAAATTACTTGGGACCAGCTAAAATCAGCATGCAAAGCTCAAGAACATGGTCACCAAGGCAGCAAAAATACGCGGAGTATAAGGCACTAGAACAAAAACTAATTGGACCAATGGAGGAGTCACTTACCAAGGAGTAATTTCCCCAAAACAGTTCAGAGAATGTTGATTTGAGCAAAGAGATCAAAAATCCCAGCAAGAGGAGCAAGAACACGGGTTTGAGCTGCGAAACGATTTTTTCTGGAGGTAGGAGAAGCAGATGAGAGCAAGAATGAGTGGAGGGAATGCTTGTGGGCCCCACAAGCCTGGGTGGCGCGGCAAGGGGGTGCCCGCGCCATCAGGGCGTGTGGCCCATAGGTGTAGCCCGAGACAAGCTCTTTGTCTCAGAATTTTTCAAAAATTCCAGAAAAAATCATACTTGATTTTCAGGACATTCGGAGAACTTTTATTTTCAGTGTACTTTTCTACCGGACGCTAAAACAGAAAACAGGGAAATTAAACTAAACCTATCATTTTTCTTCTAAGAAACTGAAGGTGAAAGCTTGGAACACAGGTTCGTGACTCCTCGATTCATCCATCTCATGGTCATCGAAAGGAATCCATCAATGAGGTTGATCAAGTCTCCTCGACAAACCTTTTCAAATCGCAAAAGAGAACGGAGAATTCTCGAATAGTCACTAGGTCACCTGAATGGGGATATGTATTTCCCCAACAAGCAAATCATACTTCATCTTGACACGAGGAATAGGGCATTCAAAGCTCCCAATAAGAATCAATGAAGTTTTTTCGATTGCATTGATGCAATGTACTCGATATTGTTTCTTAGGAAAGTGCACCGTATGCTCCTTACCGTTAACATGGAAAGTGACATTGCCTTTGTTGCAATCTATAACAG
The DNA here is from genome assembly GCF_904849725.1 of Hordeum vulgare subsp. vulgare. Taxonomy (NCBI): domain Eukaryota; kingdom Viridiplantae; phylum Streptophyta; class Magnoliopsida; order Poales; family Poaceae; genus Hordeum; species Hordeum vulgare. The sequence goes on along the minus strand of NC_058521.1, from coordinate 158,510,721 downwards.
CCCCTGCAGTGTTTAAAAAGGGTCTGCCGAGGATGACCGCCATGGCATCGTCCTCGGGAATATCCAAGATAACAAAGTCTATTAAGATGATCACGTTAGCAACCACAACAGGCACATCCTCGCAAATGCCGATAGGGAAAGCAGTTGATTTGTCGGCCATTTGCAGAGAGATTTTAGTGGGTGTCAACTTATCTAGTTCAAGTCTACGATAGAGAGAGAAGCATAACACTAACACCGGCTCCAAGGTCGCATAAAGTAGTTCTCATGTAGTTACCTTTAATGGAGCAAGGTATAGTGGGCACACCAGGATCACCTAGTTTCTTAGGAGTTCCACCCTTGAAGGTATAATTAGCAAGCATGGTGGAAATCTCAACCTCAGGTATCATCCTCTTATTAGTCACAATATCTTTCATGTACTTAGCATACGGAGAGATTTTGAGCATATCTGTCAAACGCATTTGCAAAAAGACAGGTCTGATCATTTCAACAAATCGCTCAAAATCCTCATCATCCTTTTTCTTGGATGGTTTGGGACGAAAGCGCATGGGTTTCTGAACCCATGGTTCCCTTTGTTAACCATGCTTCCTAGCAGTGAAGTCATTCTTATCGTATCTTCTATTCTTAGGCTGTGGGTTATCAAGATCCACAGGTTCAATCTCCACATCCTTATCATTGCTAGGTTGAGCATCTTCATCAACATCACTATTGATATTATCATTAGGTTCATGTTCATCACCATTTTGTGTCTCGGCATCAGAGACAGAGACATCGTTTGGACTCTCAGGGGTAGAAGCAACAGGGTTGCCAGCGTGCAGGTTCCTATCATCTCTCTTCTTCTTCCTAGGATGACTAGGTGCATCATTGCTAACTCCTTGAGAATCTTGTTTAATTCTCTTTGGATGACCCTCAGGATACAAAGGTTCCTGGGTCATTCTACCGCCTCTAGTAACGACTCTAACAGAATTGTCATTCAACTCGTTGAGCAAGTCATTCTGAGCTTTAAGTACTTGTTCTACTTGAGTTGTAACCATAGAGGCATGTTTACTCAGAAGCTTAAGATCATTTACATTTCTGTCCACACAAGCACTTAAATGACTAAGCATACAAGCATTATGTTCCAATTGTCTGCTAACATAATCATTGAAGCTTTGTTGTTTGGCAACAAAGTTATCAAATTCATCCAGGCATAAGCCAGCAGGTTTATCAAAAGGAATATCACTCTCATCAAACCTACGCAGAGAATTTACTTCTACTACCTATATCAGGTTATTGAGACCATGGATCTCTTCGATAGGTGGTAGATTTTTGACATCTTCAGATTTAATGCCTTTCTCTCGCACAGATTTCTTGGCTTATTACATATCTTCAGGACTGAGGAATAGAATACCTCTTTTCTTCGGAGTTGGCTTAGGAGGTGGTTCGGGAATAGTCCAAGCATTTTCATTGCACAAGATGTTATTCAGTAGAATCTTAGCTTGTTCTACAGTTCGTTCCCTAAAAACACAACCAGCACAACTATCTAGGTGGTCTTTGGAAGCATTGGCAAGTCCATTATAGAAGATATCAAGTATTTCATTCTTCTCAAGAGGGTGATCGGGCAAAGCATTCAGTAGCTGGATGAGCCTCCCCCAAGCTTCTGGGAGACTCTCTTCTTCAGCTTGAGCAAAGTTATATATTTCCTGCAAGGCAGCTTGCATCTTATGGGCAGGGAAAAATTTTCCAGAGAAGTAGTAGACCATATCCTGGGGGCTACGCACACAACCAGGACCAAGAGAAGTGAACCAGGTCTTAGCATCATCCTTTAGCGAGAAAGGAAACAGCTTGAGGATATAGTAGTGGCGGATCTTTTCCTCACTAGTGAATAGAGTGGCTATATCGTGCAGTTTGGTAAGATGGGCTACGACCGTTTCATACTCATAACCGTGAAAAGGATCAGATTCCACCAAAGTGATTAACTCAGGGTCGACAGAGAATTCATAATCCTTATCGGTCACAAAGATAGGAAAAGTAGCATACTTCGGGTCATCTTTCATCCTAGCGTTCAGAGATTTTTCTTTCCACTTGAGAAGTAGTTTCTCAACATCATAGCTATCCATACACACAAGAAAGTCCTCAGCTATCTCTGCCTCCATAACATAGCGCTCAGGCATAACAGGCAATTCAGGCATAGGAGAGCTAGTTCTAGCAGGCAAAATAGCGGGTTCTACTTCAATAGTATTAGCAGTTTCAGAAGTATCATCACATCTAGCAGCAACTCTAGCAATTTTTGCATCAAGGATAGCATTATCAGGCATAGCATCAAGCATAGCATCATCAAGCATAGTATCAAGCATAGCATCATCAGGCATAGTATCAAGCATAGCATCATCATAAGCATCATGGGCAGTAGAAGTAGCATCATCAAGCACATGCGACATATCAAGATTTCTAGCACGAGGTGATGTTGCAAACTTACTCATAACTGAAGGTGAATCAAGTGTAGAGCTAGATGTCAGTTCCTTACATGTCCTCGTAGTTGAGGGCGAGACTTTAGTTCTTGGATCTTTTGGATTCCTCATAGTGACCAGCAGACGTTAATCCCAAGTGACTCACAGAATATAGATGTGCTTCCCCGGCAACGGCGCCATAAAATATCCTTGATGACCCACAAGCTTATGGGATCGCAGCAGTTTTCGAGGGTAGAGTATTCAACCCAAATTTATTGATTCGACACAACGGGAAGCGAAAGAATATTCTCAAGTATTAGCAGCTGAGTTGTCAATTCAACCACACCTGAAAGATTAGTGTCTGCAAGCAAAGTATCAGTACCAAAGTAGTACGATAACAACGGTGCCAGAAAGTGGTCTGTTGACGGCAGACTATTCCTGACTTGGTTTATCAATGGAGCTAGTAAAGTGATGCAGCAGGTAACAGCAAAGTAGCAAGTAACAGCAGTAGTGAGAGCAGTAGCAAGGAATAGCAGTACTGACAGCAGAGTAAGAGCAATAGCGACATAGCAACAGTAACAGCAGTGATAGCAGCAGCAGCAAAGTAACGTAGCAAGGACCAGTAGTAAAAGACTCGTAGGCAGTGGATCAATGATGGATGAGTATGTCGGATGTGATTCATCATGTAACAGCTATAACACGGAGAGATATGTAACTACCTCCCGTTCGTCAATCTAATGTAGGCATGTATTCCGTATGTAGTCATACGTGCTTAGGGAAAAGAACTTGCATGACATCTATTGTCCATCCCTCCCATGGCAGCAGGGTCCTAATGGAAACTATGGGAGATTAAGGTTCTCCTTTTAATAAAGAACCGGACCAAAGCAGTAACACGTGGTGAATACATGAACTCCTCATAATATGGTCATCTCCGGGAGTGGTTCCGGCTATTGTCGCTCCAGGGTTGCCGGGTCATAACACATAGTAGGTGACTACAACTTGCAAGATAGGATCTAAAACACACATATATTGCCGACAACATAATAGGTTCAGATCTGAAATCATGGCACTCGCTCCCTAGTGACAAGCATTAAGCATGGCAAAGTAGTAGCAACATCAATCTCAGAACATAGTGGATACTAGGGATCAATCCCCGTCAAAACTAACTCGATTACATGATAGATCTCATCCAACCCATCACCGTCGAGCAAGCCTACGATGAGATTCCTCACGAACGGTGAAGAGCATCATGGAATTGTCGATGGAGGAAGGTTGATGATGACGATGGCGACGATTTCCCCTCTCCGGAGCCCAGAATGGACTCCAGATCTGTCCTCCAGATGAAGAACAGGAGGTGGCGCCGCCTTCGTATCGTAAAACGCGATGAATCCTTCTCCCTGATTTTTTTTCCGGGCGAAACGGAATATATGGAGCTGAGTTTGGAGGCGGTGGAGCTGTGTGGGCTCCACAAGCCTGGTTGGTGCGGCCTGGGGGGTGGACGCGGCCAGTGGGCCTGTGGCCCACTGGTTCACCCCCTCTGGTGGATCTTTGCGCAGGTATTTTTCATTAATTCCAGAAAAATTCTCCGTAAATTTTCAGGTCATTCCGAGAACTTTTATTTCTGCACAAAAACAACACCTTGACAATTCTATTGAAAACAGCGTTAGTCCGGGTTAGTTCCATTGAAATCATGCAAATTAGAGTCCAAAACAAGGGCAAAAGAGTTCGGAAAAGTAGATACGACGGAGACGTATGAGGAACCGAGGGGCGTGAAGAGGAACCTGCCATGAGTCCGGGGGTGTTAAGAGCTCTAGGGTTTCTTGGCCAGGCTCACAGACAATAGAGCCTCAAGACATATTTTGATGTGTTTATAAAGGGTGCTACCCCCTCTTGCTATAAGGAACGGTTTCGTAAGGGATTCCCAAAGGTGTTTTCCTCTACAAAGGCACGCGAGAATCGAGAATTATTGTTAACCTTTGTGCAGAATTAAAAGTTGTGGGCCCTGCGACACTTCGGTAATCATGAACCGGCTGAGGACAAAGCTCATCATTCCTTGCTCGGACGAAACAAAGGAACTCGCCTTGCAAGCCGAACACTTTGGGCATGATCATATGAAGATCCTACACATCGCCATTGAAGGCTAGTTCTGGGGCTACTGAGGGAGTCCGTGAATAAGGGGTCCTCAGGTAGTTGGCTTACTATGAAGAGGTCAGCTTGATGAGTCATGCCTATGGTAGGTAGGGTTGTGTGGTCACCTCGTGCTCAAGAAGGAAAACACCGAAGACCGGTGTGACGTCCAAGTTAAGTAGATTAGGTCGGTTGTATGTAACCCTAGAGCCCCCGGTGACTATATAAACCGGGGGTCCTCGTCCGTGTAGACAGCTTAATTCACCTAGGGTTTATTATACACTATCTCGAGGTAGACTATGTAATCATCATCCACATCAATATAATCAAGAAGGACGTAGGGTTTTACCTCCTTAAGAGGGCCCGAACCTGGGTAAACACTGTCCCCCCTCTTTCCTGCAACCCATTGATCTAAGGTGCATAGTTTGGAACCCCCTACCCGAGATCTGTCGGTTTTGATGCCGACACTAAGGTGGACAAGCCTTGCAAAAAACACTCCGGGTGGTCCAGCTCCCAGTCCACTGACACAAAAGCCATGTCAATATTAGTGAGCGTAGTCACCTCTCTCTCATTGATCCAAGTGTAGCTTCGGCTGGGAAGAAACAACTCCTTGAGTGTGCTATCGTCCACAATCGCTTACACTTGCCCATCATCTTCCCATAATATCCGGTTGTTTCTTTTGTCTGAGGTACTTAGGATCATATTAAAATATCCAATCACGATCCAATGCCCCGGGCAAAGCAAGCGCCATTGCGACAACTCCTCCATGAACTGCAGTTTCTGCCCGTCCTCCTGTGGCCCATACACCACCGTGAGCCAACATGTGGGTCCCTCCAAAGGCGACACAAAATCGGTGATGAAGTTAGTGTCGTTGACGAAATTACACAGCTACACCCTTGTGGAATCCCATCCCACAAGGATACCGCCCCTAGTAGCCGATGCAAGGAGATAGGAAAAGCCATCAAACGATGGGCCAAGGCACTGCATTATGATGAAGCGATCTACTCTCTCCAGTTTTGTTTCTGTGATACAAATAATCACGGCCCACAACGTGCCAATGAACTTCCTAAGTGCATTTTTCTTAGCCGGATTGTTAAGTCCCCGATCGTTCCAACACACCAATTATAATGTTGTGTACGACATAGAAACAGTAGAACTCCCATGGCACAATCCCTCCGGTCCTATACGAAGATCCTCGACATCCTCTCCATCTCGCAAGCGAGGTTATTTGGCATTATCTTGTCGAAAATGGCCGCAATCGGCCGCTGCTGTTGTTCCTGGACCGGGGAGTCGAACACTGCCCTCAGATGACCTAGCGCCTCATCTCAGACCGCAAGATCATCACTGGTGATTCCCAAGATTCTTAGTACCACGGACTCCGCATTCATCGCCTTGGCTTTCTTAGAACTCATCGCACCTCTAGATCTATTGTTGCGTCTGAGCGTGTGTTAGAATTAATGGACTTGGCCCATTTACAAAATTCTGAAATGTCAAATGATCACAAGAGTAAAATGGCAAGTGGTGGCGTGGTGGTTCTAAAGTTTAGTCCCATACCGCTATAGAGGAAGAATTGGGCCTTTTATGTAGTGAGTTCTCCCCACCACTCTAAGTGTGTGCTGAGAAGAGAAAAGAGAAGACCACAAATGCTCGCTCGCCTTACCTCGCCTCGTCGGGCTAGGACGAGCGGCACATACGTGCGACTTGCGCGTGAATGGTCCACCGAATTCCGGTCTGTTGCCTTGCGTACCGTGGTCGACCAAAAACACACCAAAAGACATCTAGGGTTTTATCTCTTCTCACCACTTGTGCCGCCGCCGTAGTCTACCTCATATCGAACGTCGGCGTGCATCAGCATGAGAGAGGGCAGGTGTCCGGAACCGTTCGTCTTTGCAATCCTACAGTGTGAGAGAACGAAGTAGATTTTTTGGAAGCGGTTTGCGCGACTGCTCAAATCCTTCACCACGGGTCGTCTATCGTCCAAGTCGGGTGGTGCTACTCATCGTCGTCTTCATCGCCATCAACAGAAGATCATCACCAACATGATCATCAACACAGTCGCTCCTGCTGCAACTAACAAGCAGTACATTACTCGTAATCTGCTAATGTTCATCGTTGTAGTTGCTACTTCGTGCGCGGTGATGATCTGCATGTTCGGTTGCTCTTCTAGATTGCTAGAGAATTGCATGCTATCTTATGTTTTAGTCATAAATTATTTATTGGAATTAATTATGAACTTCTCTAATCTTCCAACAATCCAAAAACATAATTGTAGGCAATTTCCTGAGGTAACTATGGCTGGATTTGCTAATGCACTGAGGCCGTATAAGGTTACCGGGTGCACTTTAGGAGGTGGGAAGTGAGATCCACACTCTGTCTTACTGCTCTGAAAGTTTTCCATGTTAGTGTTGGCATGCCAGAGGGATCTTGTGATGAAGATGAGAGAAAGGTCCAGGAAGCCAACCCTATGTTTGTGGGATGCGTTTTGAGTGTTCTTCCTGACCGTCTGGGTGATGTGTACATGCACATACAAGATGGAAAGACATTGTGGGATGCACTGAACGCTAAATTCGGTGCGATAGATGCAGGAAGTGAACTGTACATCATGGAGAATTTTCACGACTACAAGACGGTGAATAACCTTCTTTGGTTGAACAAGCTCATGAGATACAATGTATTGTGAAGTAACTGGAACTCCTTAAGTGTGATCTGCCCGATAAATTTGTGGTTGGGTGCATGATTGCAAAGTTGCCTCCTTCATGGAGAAACTTCGCTACTTCTGTGAAACATAAAAGACAAGAGATATCAGTTGAAAATCTGACTCCATCTCTTGATGTTGAAGAGAAAGCTCAGGCTAAATACACTACTGAGAAAGGAGGTGAGGTTCAGCCTACTGCCAACATGGTACAAAGGTTCCCACAGAACAAGAAGAAAGGAAAGAACAAGCGTGTTTTCAACAAGTCTATAAAGATTACTACCTTCAAGATGAAGTTTAACAAGGCTGAGCTAGAGTGCTACGTGTGTGGGAAGCTCGGACACTTTTCCAAGGAATGCCCAGAATGTGCAGACCACAGATGGAAAACGGGCTCCAAGACTGTCAACATGGTGACCGCTAGCAATACTGATGGGTATAGTAATTTACCTATTGTGCTATCATTATTTCAATCATTTCATGATTGATTGATTCAGGTGCTAATGTTCATGTATGTGCTGACATCTCTTTGTTTACTTCTTATCAGGTCGCAAGGGATTGTTCTGTCCTAATGGGGAATGGGTCGCATGCTTCTGTTCATGGCATTGGCACAGTGGATCTGTGTTGGGACCCCGATCCTAAGTCATAAGAACTCAGCCTGTAACACATCACATCACTTTGCGGCCTCACGCACGGTAAACTCCATGGCTGCCACCTTATCTTGGCCGGGACCGTTTTCTTCTTTTGGCTCACGTATATGAATGTGTCGCTAGCATTCAAACGACAAAGAACCCGGGTCAACATGACTAGTTATAAACCCAAGTGGTACATCCGTACAGGGACATGCATAAATAACCCAGCAAAGCAGGTGTCGGTCATCAGCGTGTGTAGACGAGTCTTAGCAAGCTACAAGGACTCCATTACACCGTGTGACATTTCCCCGAAGGGACAAACACAGCAGCAAAGAAGGATACATGCCGGTCAATCAATGTGTCCGGAGCAGTAGCAACCTACCAAAGCTCGATGGAAGCACAAAGAGGCATTTCCCCGTAAAGAATACTACTATAGGCACACAACTAGGTGTCGAATCCCACACATATAATGCATTTCATAACAAACACACAATATGCACGATATGTGTAGATACAACATGGCATCAGAACATAACACTATGACTCAAGCTTTTATTGAAGACTCATCAGAGTCAACATAGTATGATATTAGAAACAGGGGTCTCGTGACCCGACACTCAAGTCATACAAACATCAAGCGGAAGCATAACATGTCCGGGTAAAGACATCTACGGAAAATGGCTGAAGGAGCTTGAAAAGCTACAACGACCCTACCAAAGGAACCAGACCTCTCTCTGGGATTCCCAAGCTATTCCGGTCAACATCGAACACATCGCATAGAAACCTTTAATGAGACTGAATCTTCTCTGCAAAAATATAAATAAAGCAACCATGATTACAAAGGTACTCAGCAAGACTTACATCGGAACTATCTACATATGCATCAGTATCAATGAAAGGATTGTGGAGTTTGATTGCAGCAAGCCATCTTTGACTCTTGGCTAACCTGTACTACGACTACAAGTTCTTTCTTTGAGGTGGTATAGCGCACACGAGTCCACATATTCACCAATCAATACACCACCATGGATCCACTCTCGTATCCCTACGAGAAGGCCATCCATAGCACTCACACTTATCTTGCATGTTTTAGAGTATCCATTTAAATTGTCTATGTACCACGTAATGTTTCCAAGTAGTCCATATCCGAGGACGCGGCTATTCGAACAGATTAAATCACCCTGCAGGGGTATACTTCTTCACACATGCTCTCACCACTTAGCACCATATGCACGTCATGCATCTCGGCAACCTTCAAGCGGAAGCACTGGCGTGGGTGTCAGCCACGACCGTTAACCACACAAGACCCTAGTCCAGGTTTATCGCCTATTTGAGACTGAACCCGCAAGGAAGTCCGCCCGAGATTTCCTCTACGGCCCCAAATGATGTGCGTAGGGTTCCCAAGCCCACCATCCAGGTGACACTTGGTACACCATGCCACTGTGTATCTACCACACTGAAGCCTACCCCGTCAGACAGAGCTAAACACGGCCGCCAGCACTTTTCCTACAAATAGCACAAACTAGTTGCAACTCCTGGACAGAGATCTAGGCGATTAATAAGCCGAGCGGGGTCATATTTCAGGGCCCAATGCATGGTAGTATCTTGTCTTGGATAACATACACAGAACTCAGTTCTTAAGGACGGTCTCAATGAGAGAACCCACCATGTACTCCTACATGGCCTCTCGTCGCTACCTTTACCAAATCATATTCACACACTTTACTCTTACATAGTAGGGCATGAACACAACCGTTCCGATTCATCGTCAAGATGGATCAGACCCGACACAACTCTAAGCATATCAGGCATAGTAATCAAGCATCGATGAGTAAGCACAACAAGGCTCAAGCAGTTGCTACTCATGCTAAGTGGTTTCAACTATTTACTGTGGCAAAATCAGGTCATGCAGAGGAATGGGTTCAACTACCGAGAACATGTAACAAATGAATCGTGTTTGTCCTAATGCAATAAAAGAGAGCAGGAGCGAGAGAGTAGGATTGTATCTGAATGCTCAACGGGGGTTTGCTTGTCTGACACGTCTGAAGATAGCATTGAGTATTCGTCAATGTCAACGATCACATCGTCGGAACCATCGTCTACCGAGAGGGAACAACGCCGGCAAACAAGAAAGAACAATAATTACTTCACAGAAATGCAACACTATGATGCATGATCATGATACGAAAATGAAAGGTGACACGGGATAATGTAGCTACCATTTCTTAAGTTGAAGCTAGTTTGACTCAAAATTCAAATATCACTTCAAACAAGGTATTTTTCAGATACCCTTTTAATTGATTCGACCTGATGCTCACGCATAACTTGTTTTATCATGCATGAAGATGGAATATTGATGTACTGAGTTTCCTAGCTCAACGTTTGGCCTTATTAACTAAAGTGGATTTCAAATGTATACCAAATTCCAATTCCAAACTATATATTAAATTTACCCTAATCATCATTTTGCCTACTTGGTCATGTTAACTTTCCCAAACATCCAAGAAAATGCCCTAATCAGATTCCTTGAATTTTTCTTATCATTTTTCATATATAAATTATTTTCATTGGACTTACAGATTATTTTCTATGATTTTTAAAAGTTTTCAGCATTTTCTGGAATTTGTTGAATTGATTTAATTCCAGAATATATTAATTGCGTCAGCACTGCATCATCAGTCAACAGTCCCTGTGTCAGGTCAAACCTAACAGCTAGGGCCCACCGGTCAGTGACACAAGGTTAATCCCCGGTCAACACCAGACGCTAACTAGGCTTTGACCCCATGTGGGGCCCCCTGTTAGTGACTAGGGGGGTTATTAGCGGGTTAATGGCTGGCCACGTCGGCACACCGGGGATTTGCCGGCGGCGATCATGGGACACGGCGGAGGCTCATCGGACTTGCATTCCAGCGGCCATTCGGTGCACTGAGGGCACTAGGAGGGAGCCCGTGCTCAGCCGCATCGAGTGGGAGGAGTCTTGGGGTTCAGGGGTTGCCGGAGAGGCACCCGCGACGAGCTACGACGGCGGCAGAAGCTCGGCTTGGTGGCAAACGGCGCTAGGAGAGGGGGACGGTGATGGGGCGAAGGGGAAATGGAACAGGGGCTCACGGCAGAGCTGATGGCGTTGACGGCAGGGTCGGGGAAGCTCTGTGAACCGCGAATCATCGATGGCAACCGACGGCAGGAGGTGGAGAAGATGGCGGCGATGCCGATGAGAGGAGCCCTCCAGCCTCGATTCTCTCTTCTAGGAGACACGGAGGAGCACGGCGGGGCTCTGGAACACAGAGGAGGGCCTCGTAGCTGGCTGTGGATGCGGCGGCGCACGGCGGCACTGTCGGGCGAGGAAGAAAGAGAGCGAGCTAGAGGGAAAGAGAGGGGGAGGGAGAGAACCAGAGGCGAAGGGAAAGGGAAGAGGCGACCAGGCCTTCTCCAAGGCGTTGGATTAGGACGGCGGAGCGGCCTCCAGCACGAAGCTGGAGGTGTGATACGTCCGTTTTGCATCATGCTTTCATGTTGATATTTATCACTTTATGGATTGTTATTACACTTCACGGTACAATACTTATGCCTTTTCTCTCTTATTTTGCAAGGTTTACATAAAGAGGGAGAATGCTGGCAGCTGGAATTCTGCCCTGGAAAAGGAGCAAGTTTGAGATACCTATTCTGCGCAACTCCAAAATCCGTGAAAATCAACGAGGATTTATTTTGGAATTTATAGAAAATATTGGGCCGAAGAAGTACCAGAGGGGAGCCAGCAGGAGGCCACAAGCCTGCTAGGCGCGGCCTACCCCCCTGGCCGCGCCTAGGGGGCTTGTGGGCTCCCTGCTTGCCCTCTGGCCCCCCTCTTTTGCTATAAGGAGGGTTTTGTTCCAGAAAAAATCAGGAGGAGGCTTTTGGGAGGAATCGCCGCCCCCACGAGGCGGAACTTGAGCAGAACCATTCTAGAGCTCCGGCAGGGTCGTCCTGCCGGGAAAACTTCCCTCCCGGAGGGGGAAATTGTCGCCATCGTCATCACCAACACTCCTCTCGTCGGAGGGGACTCGTCACCATCAACATCTTCATCAGCACCATCTCATCTCCAAACCCTAGTTCATCTCTTGTAACCAATCTCCGTCTCGTGACTCCGATTGGTACTTGTAAGGTTGCTAGTAGTGTTAATTACTCTTTGTAGTTGATGCTAGTTGGATTACTTGGTGGAAGATTATATGTTCAGATCCTTGATGCTATTCATTACCTCTCTGGTCATGAATATGATTATGACTTGTGAGTAGTTACTTTTGTTCCTGAGAACATGGGATAAGTCATTCTATATGTAGTCATGTGAATTTGGTATTCGTTCGATGTTTTGATGTGTTGTATGTTGTCTCTCCTCTAGTGGTATTATGTGAACGTCGACTACATAACACTTTACCATAATTTGGGCCTAGAGGAAGGCATTGGGAATTAGTAAGTAGATGATGGGTTGCTAGAGTGATAGAAGCTTAAACCCTAGTTTACGCATTGCTTCGTAAGGGGCTGATTTGGATCCACTAGTTTAATGCTATGGTTAGACTTTGTCTTAATTCCTCTTTAGTAGTTGCAGATGCTTGCGAGAGGGGTTAATCATAAGTGGGATGCTTGTCCAAGTAAGGGCAGTACCCAAGCGTCGGTCCACCCACATATCAAACTATCAAAGTAGCGAACACGAATCATATAAAAACGAGCTTGACAGAATTTCCCATGTTTCCTCGGGAGCGCTTTACCCCCTATTAGACTTTGTCGAGACTTGTCCCCTAATACAAAAGGGATTGGGCCACTTTTCTGCACTGTGGTTACTTTTGTTACTTGCTACTTGCTACGAATCATCTTGTCACACAACTACTTGTTACCGATAATTTCAGTGCTTGCAGAGATTACCTTGTTGAAAACCACTTGTGAGATCCTTCTGCTCCTCGTTGGGTTCGACACTCATACTTATTGAAAGGGCTACGATATATCCCCTATACTTGTGGGTCATCAAGACTCTTTTCTAGCGCCGTTCCCGGGGAGGGAAGCGCCTTTGGTAAGTGGAATTTGGTAAGGAAACATTTATATAGTGTGTTGAAATTTATTGTCACTTGTCACTATGGAAACTAATCCTTTGAGGAGCATGTTCGGGGTATCTTAACCTTGAACGGAATCACAAGGAGTTGCTCCTCAACCTGTTGCACCTACTGAAAATATTTGCTATGAATTTCCTTCGGGTATGCTAGAGAAACAGTTGGCTAATCCTTTTACATGAGATGGAACATCACATCGAGACTTGCATCTAATCTATGTTGATGAAGTTTGTGGTTTATTTAATCTTGCAGGTTTGCCCGAGGATGAGGTCAAGAAGAAGGTCTTTCCCTTATCTTTGAGGGATAAAGCATTGACATGGTATAGGCTATGTGATGATACTGTATCATGGAACTACAACCGGTTGAAATTGGAATTTCATCAAAAGTTTTATCCTATGCATCTAGTACATCGTGATTGGAATTATATTTACATTTTTTGGCCTCGTGACAGAGAAAGCATCGCTCAATCTTGGGGGAGGCTTAAGTCAATGTTATATTCATGCCCCAACCATGAGCTCTCGAGAGAAATTCTCATTCAGAACTTCTATGCTCGGCTTTCTCATGATGATCGCACCATGCTTCACACTTCTTGTACCAGTTCTTTTATGAAGAGAGATATTGACTTCAAATGGAATTTATTGGAAAGAATTAAACGCAACTCTGAAGCTTGGGATCTTGATGAAGGTAATGAGTCAGGTATGAATTTCAAGTTTGATTGCGTTAAATCCTTTGTCCAAACAAATACTTTTTGTGATTTTAGCGCTAAATATGGACTTGACTCTGAGATAGTAGCTTCATTGTGTGAATCATTTGCTCCTCATATCGATCTCCCCAAAGAGAAGTGGTTTAAATATCATCCTCCCTTATAAGTCAATGTAGTTAAACCCAATCCAGTTGAAGAGAAAGTCATTGCCTATAATGATCCTATTGTTCCTAGTGCTTACATTGAGAAACCACCTTTCCCTGTTAGGATATAGGATCATTCTAAAGCTTCAACTGTGATACGTAGGGGCTACAATAGAACACCTACACCCCCTGAGCAAATTAGAGTTGAACCTAGCATTGCTATTATCAAAGATCTCCTGTCCGACAATGTTGACGTCCATGATATTCACTTCTGTGAAGATCCTCCTAGAATTGTTATACCACATGCTAGAGACAAACATAAGCCTGTTGTTGGCACGCCTGTTGTTTCCGTTAAGATAGGAAGTCACTGTTATCATGGTTTATGTGACGTGGGTGCTAGTGTTAGTGCAATACCTCAATCCTTATATGATGAAATTAAATGCGAGATTGCACCTGTTGAGATGGAACCTATTGATGTCACTATTCAGCTGGCCAATAGAGATACTATCTGCCCTATGGGAATTGTTAGAGATTTGAAGTCTTGTGTGGTAAAAGGAAGTATCTTGCTGATTTCCTCGTTCTTGCTACCACACAAGATAGCTTTTGTCCCATCATATTTGGCAGACCCTTCCGCAATACTGTCAATGCTCATATTGACTGTGAGAAGCAAATTGTCACTGTTGGCTTTGAAGGTGTGTCACATGAGTTCAATTTCTCCAAGTTTGGTAGACAACCTAACGAAAAAGAGTTTCCTAGTAAGGATGAAATTATTGCCCTAGCTTCTATTGCCATGCCTCCTACTGATCCTTTAGAGCAATACTTGCTTGAGCATGAAAATGATATGCATATGGATGAAAGTGATGAGATAGATAGAGTTATCTTTGAACAATATCCTATCCTTAAGAATAATTTGCCTGTTGAACTACTTGGAGATCCACGCCCACCAAAGGGTGATCCTGTGTTCGAGCTTAAACAGTTGCCTGATACTCTTAAGTATGCTTATCTTGATGAAAAAGAGATATATCATTTTATTATTAGTGCTAGCCTCTCAGAGCATGAAGAAAAGAAGTTACTAAAAACTTTGAGGAAGCACCGTGCTGCTATTGGATATACTCTTGATGATCTTAAGGGCATTAGTCCAACTCTATGCCAGCACAAGATTAAAACCGATCCTAATTCCAAACCAGTTGTTGATCATCAACGGAGAATAAATCCTAAGATGAAAGAGGTAGTAAGAAATTAAATACTAAAGCTCCTGGAAGCAGGTATTATCTATCATGTTGCTCATAGTGATTGGGTGAGTCCGGTGCATTGCGTCCCTAAGAAGGGAGGTATTACTGTTGTCCCTAATGATAAGTATGAATTGATCCCACAAAGGATTATTACTGGCTATAGGATGGTGATCGATTTTAGGAAATTGAATAAGGCCATTGGGAAAGATCATTACCCTTTTCCTTTTATCGACCAAATGCTAGAAAGACTGTCTAAACATACACACTTCTGCTTTCTAGATGGTTATTCTAGTTTCTCCCAAATACCAGTTGCACAATCTCATCAGGAGAAAACCAATTTCACCTGCCCTTTCGGTACCTTTGCTTACAGACGTATGCCTTTTGGCTTATGTAATGCACCTCACACCTTTCAAAGATGTATGATGGCTATATTATCTGACTTTTGTGAAAAGATTGTTGAGGTTTTCATGGATGACTTCTCCGTTTACGGGTCTTCTTTTGATGATTGCCTCA
This sequence comes from Hordeum vulgare subsp. vulgare, assembly GCF_904849725.1. Lineage (NCBI taxonomy): Eukaryota > Viridiplantae > Streptophyta > Magnoliopsida > Poales > Poaceae > Hordeum > Hordeum vulgare. The sequence goes on along the minus strand of NC_058521.1, from coordinate 158,495,178 downwards.
GCAACCTTGATCGAGTCTTGAAGAGATATAAAGACACCAACCTCGTCTTGAATTGGGAGAAGTGCCACTTTATATTTAATGAAGGCATCGTCTTAGGACAGAAATTTCTGAAAGAGGTATTGAAGTCGATAAAGCAAAGGTTGATGCAATCGAGAAAATGCCATGCCCCACAGATATCGAAGGTATAAGAAGTTTCCTTGGTCATGCTGGTTTCTATAGAAGGTTCATTAAGGACTTTTCTAAGATTTCTAGGCCTCTTACCAATCTCTTGCAAAAGGATATTCCTTTTGTTTTTGACGATGATTGTGAGGAAGCCTTCGAAATACTTAAAAAGGCCTTGATAACTTCACCTATTGTTCAACCACCTGATTGGAACGTACCTTTCGAAATTATGTGTGATGCTAGTGATTATGCTGTTGGAGCTGTTCTAGGACAAAGAGTTGATAAGAAATTGAATGGTATTCACTATGCTAGTAAAACTCTAGACGGTGCCCAAAGAAACTATGCTACTACTGAAAAGGATTTTTAGCAGTCGTGTTTGCACGTGAAAAGTTTAGATCTTACATAGTTGATTCCAAAGTCACTATTCACACTCATTACGCTGCTATTAAGTACCTCATGGAAAAGAAAGACGCTCAACCTAGACTTATCAGATGGGTTCTCTTGCTACAATAATTTGATTTGCATGTTGTCGACAGGAAGGGTGCTGAGAACCCCGTAGCAGATAACTTGTCTAGGTTGGAGAATGTTCTTGATAACCCACAACCTATTGATGATAGCTTTCCTAATGAGCAATTGAACGTCATCAATACTTCACGTAGTACACCGTGGTATGCTGATTATGCAAATTATATCGTTGCCAAATATATACCACCTAGTTTCACTTTTGGGATGATCCTCACCTTTATAAGGAAGGAGTAGATGGAGTTATTAGACGTTGTGTACCTGAACATGAACATGGACAGATCCTATAGAAGTGTCACTTCGAGGCTTACGGAGGACACCATGTGGGAGATAGAATTGCACACAAGGTATTGCAATCAGGTTTCTATTGGCCCACTCTCTTCAAGGATGCCCGTAAGTCTGTCTTGTCTTGTGATGAATGTCAAAGAATTGGTAATATCGGTAAAATTCAGGAAATGCCTATGAATTATTCACTTGTCATTGAACCATTTGATGTTTGGGGCTTTGATTATATGGGACCCTTTCCAAAATCCAACGGGTATACTCATATCCTAGTTGTTGTTGATTACGTTACTAAGTGGGTAGAAGCTATCCCAACTAGTAGTGTTGATCACAACACCTCTATGAGGATGCTTAAAGAAGTTATTTTCCCTAGATTTGGAGTCCCTAGATATCTAATGACTGATGGTGGTTCACATTTCATTCATGATGCTTTCTGTAAAACGCTTGCTAAGTATGATGTCAATCATAGAATTGCATCTCCCTATCACCCTCAGTCCAATGGTCAAGTAGATCTAAGCAATAGAGAGATTAAACTAATTCTACAAAAGACTGTCAATAGGTCTAGAAAGAATTGGTATAAGAAGCTTGTTGATGCACTATGGGCTTATAGAACTGCCTATAAGAATTCCATGGGCATGTCTCCGTACAAGATGGTTTACGGCAAAGCATGTCATTTACCTCTTGAGCTAGAGCATAAGGCTTATTGGGCAATCAAAGAGCTCAACTTTGATTTCAAACTTGCTGGTGAGAAGAGGTTATTTGATATTATCTCACTTGATGAATGGAGAACTCGGGCATATGAGAATGCCAAGTTTTTCAAAGAAAAGGTTAAGAGGTGTCATGATAAAAGGATACAGAAACGTGAGTTCAATGTAGGTTATTATGTCTTGCTATATAATTCTCGTTTAAGATTTTTTGCAGGCAAGCTTCTCTCTAAATGGAAGGTACTTACATTGTTGAGGAAGTTTATCGTTCCGATGCCATCAAGATCAACAACACGAAAGGTAATTTTCCGAGAGTGGTAAATGGGCAAAGAATCAAGCATTATATCTCACGTACTCCCATAAATGTTGAAAGCTATATTATCAATACCATAACTCCGGAGGAGTACATAAGGGATATTTGTCAGCCTGTTTCAGACTCCAAAAACAAAGAGGTATGTCATTCGATAAGTAAACCGACTCCAAAACTTTTCCAGTAGGACTTTTTCTCCGTTTAGGAATTTTTGAAAAAAATAGAAAAATTTAATGCAGTCCGGAAAGTGCACGAGGAGGCGACAAGCCTGCCACGCGCGGGCCACCCCCCTGGCCGCGCCTGGGGGGCTTGTGACCACCTCGTGTGCCTCCCGGACTCCGTTTTCTTGCGGAGTACTCCTTCTAGTCGGAAAAAAATCATTATATATTCTCCCGAAAGGTCTGACCCTCGTATCACGCAAATTTCCTCTGTTTTCATTTCGAGTTTGTTTCTGTTGCAGATCTAGATCGCCATGGTGTCCCCAACAGCTCCGAAGGACAAGATCTTCGAGAAGTTCATCAATCCCTACCTCGCGGGAGTGCTGCAACACCCTCAATCTATCGAGATGTGTGAGGGGATGCTGCACATCCGTGATGTTGAGGGGGCCAAGAAGACCGGAAGCGTGGAGGCAAGGCTCGAAGCAATGGAGCAACAGGTCTTCAAGTGCCAAGGGATGGTGGAGCATGGACTCAACGCCAACAACTTGATGATCACAGAGTTCACCAACAAGCACAAGATCGATGCCAATGACATCGGGAAGCACCTCTCCAGGCTCTATGACAGAATTGATCACCTCCAAGCCCAGATCTATGACTTGCAGAACCAAAACTGTGAGTATGAGTATAGATTTAAATCAATACGGTTGGCTGCATATTTGAGGATTCCGGAGACTCGATCATCTTTCCATGATGGAGCACCTATGCCTTGGAAGACGGAGGATCAAGCCCATGTTGCAACAACTCCACCACCATCACCTCCAAAAGAAGACAACTAAGCATGGGTATGGGCAATCCCCTTGGCTTGTGCCAAGCTTGGGGCAGTTGCCCCGGTATCGTTATACCATCACATCTTTTGCCTTGAAAGAGTCATGGTGATCTACACCAATTCCTTATTTCGCCTTTCTCTTGGCTAACGTCATATGCTAGCGAAAGATCTGTATTCATATGTCAACTTGGAGGTAAGTATTCATGAATTATTGTTGTTGACATTACCCTTGAGGTAAATGGTTGGGAGGCGAAACTATAAGCCCCTATCTTTCTCTGTGTCCGACTGAAACTTTGATCTCATGAGTACCACGTGAGTTGTACCAATTGTAGAAGGCAAAAGGATGATTGAGTATGTGGACTTGCTTTACAACCTCTTACTTGACTCTTTCTAATGTTATGATAAATTGCAATTGCTTCAATGACTAAAGGCTATTGGTTGTTAATTCTGAGTACGGTTCTTGATCCTTACTTTACTTTGTGAGGGAATTATCACTTTAGCATGACAGATTATGTGATGATATTGCCGTTCTGAATATGATCATGATGCATGCATGTCCGTATCTTGTTTTGTCGACACCTCTCTCTCTAAACATGTGGGCATATTTATTGATCTCGGCTTTCGCTTGAGGACAAGCGAGGTCTAAGTTTGGGGGAGTTGATACGTCCATTTTGCATCATGCTTTCACGTTGATATTTATCGCTTTATGGGCTGTTATTAAATTTCACGGTACAATACTTATGCTTTTTCTCTCTTATTTTGCAAGGTTTACATGAAGAGGGAGAATGCCGGCAGCTGGAATTCTGGCCTGAAAAAGGAGCAAGTTTGAGATACCTATTCTGCGCAACTCCAAAAGCCCTGAAAATGGACGAGGATTTATTTTCGAATTTATAAAAAATACTGGGCCGAAGAAGTAACAGAGGGGAGCCAGCAGGAGGCCACAAGCCTGCTAGGCACGGCCTACCCCCCTGGCCACGCCTAGGGGGCTTGTGGGCTCCCTGCTGGCCCTGTGGCTACCCTCTGTCACACCGTGTTTTTGCTATCACTTGTCTTTATTGTAAAATTCTGAGCTTGTTAAAACTTTTTTCAAAACTAATGTTGTGAGTGCCATGATTGACATTGTATGCTTATATGCTTGATCATGCGAGGTTTTAAAACCCTAAATTCCTTTGGTATTATACTGATTTCCAAAAACCTTTGAGAACCAAAGTAAAACCACCTTGAGTTGCACTGCATGTCCTTGATAGCAAGCAGTGCTACTACTCATTTTTGGTAATCTGATTTTTACCCATCTTTATACCTCAAAACCACAAAAATAATTATTTTTGTGATTATTTTTATAATTAAATAACCTGTCCATTTCTGAGGCCAGAATTGGTATTCCAACATGGAAAAATACATTTCTGCCTTGGAAAAATCTGATTAAATTTAGGGATGACCAGAAGGACATATATTTTCCATACATAGGATTTTAAACCCCATTTTATATTAAATTTAATGATTAAAACTATAAAAGCCATTTCTGTCTGTGTTGGCATTTTGAAATATTTCCAAAGGAAATATTCTCAATAAATTCCTAGAAAATTCCAGTGGTGTCCCTAAGCCTTGTTTGGTGTCCATATATAGTTTCACCTTGATCAAAGGTGGATAAGGACCCCAAATAACCCAAAAACCTTGTCTGTCCATAACCAAGTTAGAGCAACTCTACATAGCAAAGTTTGCCCAATGACGCTAAAACTTTGCAGGAGTGCCTAATACGTCAAATGAGGGTTATACACCAAAAATGGGATTTGTGGGACTTAGTTTGCCCACACTCCCTTTGGAAGGAACACATTTGGTCATATTGGAGTGATTTCAAGTTTACAAAGCTAAACTTGTCCTTTGGAGCTCAAATTTGGTGGAAGTCCATGGTTTACCACCAAAACCAAACCTGTTAAGTCTCAGCACCAGTGGAGGGGTGCAACCCCCTGTACCCACTGTCGAACACCTTGTGACAGATAGGAAAAAGCCACCTTAGCTATAGCTAAACCAAACTCCTTTGCTTCAAACTCTTAGATTAAGTAGCCAGCACCTCTATCTAACCCCAGTCAATTGGCCCCTCACTGGTTCAAAGTGGAAAGGCCAAAAACCCCAATTTAGACCTCAGTTCATGACTGACAGCACCAGTATTCCTTGCCTCCTTTGACCAGCCGAAGCTCCCACTAAAACCAAACGGCTAGCCACACCCCCAGCAAGTGCCAGGACATCCTAGACACGTCCAAAGTGCCTCACAGCGCACCAGCATGCCGTGGCATGCCAAAACTGCGCTCTAGGCGCGCTACAGGGAGTCACCGAGGTGGGGGCGACGCCCTCGGCCAGTTCCAGCCTCCCCCGAGATGTCCAACCTCTTCCCCGACAACCCCTCTGCGTCGGGCAAGCCTCAGGGCCCCTCCTCTCTCGCGCTAGAGCTCGCAAGACGCGTGCCCGCGCGCTCCAAAACCGGCCAAGCTTGCGCGGCCACGAATGCTCGCCTTCTCTCTCCCTCTCTCTGCTGCAGATGGTTCGGGCGGTCCAATACCACGTCCTGAGACCGTGGTTTCAACCCCGACCTCTCTCTGCACCCCCATGCGCGCCACGGTGAGTCACCGGTGCTCCCGAATCTGCTCACCGTCGCGGGCCTATAAATAGCCCTCCCCCTCGCTCCAACACCCCTCAGATAGCTTCGCCACATCCACTAGCACCTCCCTAGCCACCCCCAGCAAACCAGCAGAGCCCCGGTGCTCGAGATCGACCCAGGCCCCTCCGCATCGGAGCTCCGGTTGATCTCCGGCTACACGACGGCTCCTGCGCCCCTCGACCCACCAAACTGACCCCCTTGATTCCAGGAAGCTTTCCCCCAACTCACCTGAGATTTTCCCTGTCTCTAGCCTCTCCCTCGACCACCTCCTGAAACTCCTTCGCCACGGCCTCCTCGTCGCCGGCAAACCCCTGCCTCCCCGTCGTTGTTTCGACCACCAGCAGGTAGGCGACGGTCAGGCGGACCCATTCCCGTGTTCATTGGAGCTTGAGCGCGTCGGCAACCTCGTCGGCGTCCTCCTCCTCCTCTCTGGCTGGAGGTAGGAGACGACCCCGACAGGTGTGCCCCACCTGTCGGTGGCCCAGCCTCCTCCCCCGCGCTGGCCTCGACCACTGAGCGCAGGGCCCCGCACGTCAGGTTCAAACCTGACGGCGCGCGCGCCTGGGCAGGCCGTCGGCTGGCCATGGGCCAGCCCAGCTCTGGGCCGAGCCAGGCGAGGAGCTGGTCTATTTTCTTTTTATTTTTAAAACCTTGATTTCTAAGATTTTTATAAAAACATTTATCCAGTGTAAAATATAATTCTTCCGCTGTTATTTTTCTAAAAATGTGGACTATTTAATGATATGCTTAGATGAATTTTTCCAGCAACTATTCTATTTTATAATATTAAAAAGGGCTAAAATGGAATAGTTTTGCTTCTGCTTGGTTGTTTTCAAAAATATTTCTTCAAGGAAAACTAAGACAAATATTTTTTAAATGATATCTTAGATTTATCAGTAATAGGGAACATTTTTAAAATGACTTTGTGGACTGTTTCTGTGTGAGCTATTTCTTATTTATTGTTTTATCGACGATAGAAAATCCGTGTGACGAGGGAATCGGAGCGGAAGACCTCGAAGACCCCGGATACTTAGCTGACCAAGGCAAGCAGCCCTTTGACCATGACTGAGCATATGTTACTTTGCATGATATATAGCAAGTATTTTCGTTGCATATGATCATAAGTGCCGGTAATAATTTGATATGATTTCACCGAAGGCTCCCCCGGAGCACATGCATTGAGCTTGACTCTACCCCTTAGGGTCATCCTAATACCATGTTGACAAGTAAAGGTAGTAGTAGTTTATCATGAGCATGATGTTGTCATAAAGCAAGAGTTTACGAAAACCCCGTCGGGTGCCACTAATGCCCGAGGGAGATGATGAGTTTGGTGGTCACTTTTGGTGAAGTGATGCACCCGATATTTGTGTGAGTAAGGTTTCGGAAATGGGATTAGATTTATCATGTGTCGACCGTCCCAACCTTACCAGTATGACCTCGTTACCCCTTATGGGACGGGGCTATGTTAATTACTCTGGTCGGTGCTAGCAAAGAGCCACATTACTAGTGGCGGGAGTAATGTGTGGTCACTCTCGTGATGGGGTCGTGCCATGTAGGACGACTATGCCATTTTTTTGAGTTCCATTCACACCGTTGGTCCCCGCATGGTTGGTACTGTCCAGAGTTGGTGCTCGTAAGACCTACAACATGTGGGCTGGGTACCAATCGAGTGGACCTCTTTGTCTAGTATCGTCAGGGGAAAGGCATTGATCGGGTACTTACCTCGGGTATGTGATATACCGCGAGTGGTGGATGACATGGAAGTTTCCTAGATCTCGTGGGTCCAGCTTACTACCTCTGCAGAGTGTAAACTATTCGAATAGCCGTGTCCACGGTCAAGGACAGTTGGGTAATCCTGCTTAAACTACGTCCTGATATTTCCGCATAAACCAAGTGTGCGTGATTGTGTGTGTGTGTGTTGTGATAAGAAAGGTATTGCTATGATAGCAATGATATGACCAAGTTCGGTGACTTGGCATATAGGGTGAACCCGGATGGTTTAGCCCAAATTGATATGTTGATATCTGTAACCTGTTCTTCAAGAGTAATTCTTTAACTTGATGCATATTCATGATCATTCCACCCAGATGAGTTACACTAAAGATGCATGATATTGTTATCCTTCACTTTCTTTGTTCATATCATGGGTTGTTTGTGAGTACATTCCAAGTACTCATTGGCTTGCCACTGGTTATGTGATTGGAGTTTGGAGATGAGTATGTCTTCTGCGACACCCATGCGAACTAGGACGCTTCCGAGTCAGAATGCCTATCGGTGTAGGCTTGATGGCACGGGCACCCGCTTAGCCCTATGTTTTCCGCTATTAGTGTATTCGTGTGATTTGGCCTTAGGCCCTGTCTTGTGAACTTGACCTTCGGTCACGTGTTGTAATAATCGGTACTTGGATGTAAGACTCTTTATTTCAGTATCTGTGTTCGATGAGCATTGATCTCTGGGATCACTAAGTACGGCGATTCTTCACTAGTAAGTCGGGGTCCACACACCCTCTTTTGCTACAAGGAGGGTTTCGTTCCAATAAAAATCAGGAGGAAGCTTTTGGGAGGAATTGCCGCCGCCACGAGGCGGAACTTGAGCAGAACCAATCTAGAGCTCTAGCAGGGTCGTCCTGCCGGGGAAACTTCCCTCCCGGAGGGGGAAATCGTCGCCATCGTCATCACCAAGACTCCTCTCGTCGGAGGGGACTTGTCACCATCAACATCTTCATCAACACCATCTCATCTCCAAACCCTAGTTCATCTCTTGTAACCAATCTCCGTCTCGCGACTCCGATTGGTACTTGTAAGGTTGCTAGTAGTGTTAATTACTCTTTGTACTTGATGCTAGTTGGATTACTTGGTGGAAGATTATATGTTCAGATCCTTGATGCTATTCATTACCTCTCTGGTCATGAATATGATTATGCCTTGTGAGTAGTTACTTTTGTTCCGGAGGACATGGGATAAGTCATGCTATAAGTAGTCATGTGAATTTGGTATTCGTTCGATGTTTTGATGTATTGTATGTTGTCTCTCCTCTAGTGGTGTGATGTGAATGTCGACTACATAACACTTTACCATTATTTGGGCCTAGAGGAAGGCATTGGGAAGTAGTAAGTAGAAGATGGGTTGCTAGAGTGACAGAAGCTTAAACCCTAGTTTATGCGTTGCTTCGTAAGGGGCAGATTTGGATCCACTAGTTTAATCCTATGGTTAGACTTTGTCTTAATTCTTCTTTCGTAGTTGTGGATGCTTGCGAGAGGGGTTAATCATAAGTGGGATGCTTGTCCAAGTAAAGGCAGTACCCAAGCGCCGGTCCACCCACATATCAAACTATCAAAGTAGCGAACGTGAATCATATGAACATGATGAAAACTAGCTTGACAGAATTTCCCATGTGTCCTCGGGAGCGCTTTACCTCCTATAAGACTTTGTCGAGGCTTGTCCCTTGATACAAAAGGGATTGGGACACTTTGCTGCACCGTGGTTACTTTTATTACTTGCTACTTGCTACGAATCATCTTGTCACACAACTACTTGTTACCGATAATTTCAGTGCTTGCAGAGATTACCTTGCTGAAAACCACTTGTCAGATCCTTCTGCTCCTCGTTGGGTTCGACACTCTTACTTATCGAAAGGACTGTGATAGATCCCCTATACTTGTGGGTCATCAAGGTGGCGCGCTCGGCGACGTGCTCATCTCGCCTCTGCCTACTGGCAAAGGTTGAAGATGACCTCTTCACCCCTGGTGGGCTTGGTCGGCGTCAGGTAAGCTAGGTGAGCTCCTTTCCTCTTTTTTTCTCTTCTGTTTTTATTTGTTTTCTGGCATTTGTTTTGAATTAAAAATAAAGTCAAATCATTTTATAAAAATTCTGATATATTTTTATGTGACATAACATAATTGTGCAATGCCACACAATTATTTTCACAGCATGTGAAACTATATTTTATATCTAGAAAATATAATTCCATTTAAAATAATTGTTTGATTGATTCAAAAAGCCAAGATGAAATCTTTCTTTGTTTTCAAAAATACTTATTTGAATTTTTACTCTCCTCAATATTTTATTAGAAAATCAGGGACATTTTCTTGGAGTTGTTTGAAGTAACTTTTATCTTGGTCATTAGACAAAATTCTTTATAAAACTTGATCACATCTCAATTCAAATCCTTTAGAATTTAGAATGCATGCATGAGTATGCAATGTCAAGTAATGCTAAGCTAGTGCTGTGAAAACTCACCCCCACTAAACAAGAATCTTGTCACGAGATTCAAGCGTAGGGTAGGAGTATATAGGGGAGACTAGCTATCACAATCTTCACGATCTAATTACCCTTCTCGAAGATGTTGATTCGTTGCATCAGGTTGATCTTGCCATATTTTTCTTTGAGGTCTTCATCTAACACGACGACAAGAACAGGAAGACTCTACAAGATTCGATCTCCTCAAGATCGAGCAACTCATGATCAACTCATATAATGAGACGTAGGAACGTCCCTTGAGTTGAGACACAACACACATATCAGAAACAAGGAAATGAAGCATATGACAGAGGTTCAATTGGTAGGCAACAATTCCACGCTTAAAATAGATGGGGACGAGGTTTCAAAGTAGCAAGGATTATGTTGCCCTTCATACCATAACGGAGCACCTTAGGAGGGTGACTCGTAGAGTTATTCCCTTAAGTGGCATAAAGAATTACTTTTGATACAGCGATCATTGAAACTCTTCATACCAGCCTAAGGTAATCGTCAAATGATCATTTGAAGGAATTCAAAACAATGGCATACTCAGGTTGTAAAGAAACTAGGGTTATAGAACAACTCGGCAAACGGAAGGCACATTCCAATTACTACCGAGGATATAACCTAGTGTCTGAGCGTGCTCTCAAGAACTTGAGCATTTCCATATTCATCAAGGTTTACCAATATCTGTGCCAAGATCTTGGTGACACAACATACTACCATAATGAACAGTGATGGAGGATGCAGATGCAAAGGAAGACAACACTTGCTCAAATTTCACCTTAGCGATGCCAAGGGAACCAAATCTGGTTAATCAACCGAGAGACATTTAGCACTCCGCTTCTAATGTTCTCCTTGATGTACTAGCACAACCCAATTATAGGTCATGCTTGAATTTTAGCACATCAAGTATAGGTCGGACTTCGGGCTATGATACATCTCCAACGTATCTATAATTTTTGTTGGTTCCATGCTATTATCTTGTCAAACTTTGGATGTTTTGTATGCCTTTTATATCTTTTTTGGGACTAACTTATTAACTCAGTGCCAAGTGCCAGTTCCTGTTTTTTCCGTGTTCTTGACCCTTTTCAGAGGAGAATATTAAACAGAGTCCAAACGGAATAAAACCTCCGAAAAGATTTTTTCCGGAACAGAAGATACGCGGGGAACTTGAGAACCAAGGCAAAGGACCCCGGGGGAGGTCATAAGCCCCCTAGGCGCGGCCTGGGGGGCGCGCCTAGCAGGCTTGTGGGCCCCCTGTGGCTCCTCTGCCCTACTTCTTCCGCCTATAAATCTCCGAAAAATCCAAAACCACGGGAGAGAGCCACGAAAATACATTTCCGCCCCGCAAGCTTCTGTCTCTGCAAGATCCCATCTGGGGCACGTTCCGGTGCCGTGCCGAAGGGGGGATTCGGACACGGAGGGCTTCTTCATCAACACCATTGCCTCTCCGATGATGCGTGAGTAGTTCACCATATACCTTCGGGTCCATAGCTCGTAGCTAGATGGCTTCTTCACTCTCTTGGATCTTCAATACAAAGTTCTCCATGATCTTCATGGAGATCTATCTGATGTAATCCTCTTTTGCGGTGTGTTTGTCGAGATCCGATGAATTGTGGATTTATGATCAGATTATCTATGAATCTTATTTGAGTTTCTTCTGATCTCTTATATGCATGATTTGATATCCTTGTAATTCTCTTCAAGTTGTGGATTTTGTTTGGCCAACTTGATCTATGATTCTTGCAATGGGAGAAGTGCTTGGTTTTGGGTTCATACCGTGCGGTGACCTCACCCAGTGATGGAAGGGGTAGCCAGGCACGCATCATGTTGTTGCCATCAAGGGTAAAAAGATGGGGTTTATATCTATTGCATGAATTTATCCCTCTACATCATGTCATCTTGCTTAAGGCATTACTCTGTTTGTCATGAACTCAATACACTAGATGCATGCTGGATAGCGGTCGATGTGTGGAGTAATAGTAGTAGATGCAGAATGTATCGGTCTACTTGTTTCGGACGTGATGCCTATATGTATGATCATTGCCTTAGATATCGTCATGACTTTGCGCGGTTCAATCAATTGCTCGACAGTAATTCGTTCACCCACCGTAATATTCGCTATCATGAGAGAAGCCTCTAGTGAACACTATGGCCCCGGGGTCTACTTCACATTATATTTTCAGCTCCACACTTTTACTTTGTTGCACTTTCCGCCTTCAGATCTCACCTTGCAATCAATCGTGAAGGGATTGACAACCCCTTTGTAGCGTTGGGTGCAAGTTTGCTGTTTTTGTGCAGGTACTTTAGGAACTTGGGTTGATACTCCTACTGGATTGATACCTTGGTTCTCAAACTGAGGGAAATACTTACTGCTACTGTGTTGCATCACCCTTTCCTCTTCAAGGGAAAAACCAACGCAAGCTCAAGAGGTAGCAGGCTCAAAGGGTCCATGAGGAACATCTTCTAAAATAAGTCAGATCAAGACCTCACGGGGAGATGGCTAAGGTTGCTGATGCAAGATATTATAATATTAAGTCTTCCGGCTAGGTGTGTTAGCCATTACATCACTTTACCGGGTTATAGAGAGACCAATATTATAATTCTTGGGAAAAGTTCCAACCATTATAACTGCCTGAGATTCAGCTCCAGTTGGTGACATGATGTTTTCAGACTCAGCATGTCTGAAGAGAAAGTTTGCAACACAAATCGACGAGATAACGTTGCGAGATTCTCAGGAAATGAACTACGGAAGACAACTCCAAAACATGAGCTCGATTGCAAGACCCACGTGAACATACTGCCCAAGGCAATGATGAGCACATGAAAAGTCTTACAACAAAACACTACCGAGTTCTGGGTGGGAATCATCATTGCGGATGACGAAGCTATGTGCAAGTCCATCTGGCCCCTTCGAGAATAACACTTAACTTCTTTTCCTTGAAAAAATCAAGCAGTGGCTTGGGGTGCTAGGAAATACATATGGAGAGAGAGGTTGCAAAGCTATCAAACCACAGCATACTTCGCACATGCATGACTGATTTGGGATGATTCTGAAGAAAACAATTTAACTTTTCTCAAATTCACGATGGCAACTTGCATCAATTCCACGTGAATGGAGAAGAAGTCACTTCTAACACCTAACATATACTTCATGAATATACATGAAAACAATGTCTACAAAGTTTCCAACACTAGCTTAATGTCCAACATCAATCATAGAGCAAATGAAAATGTTGCCGATGGACTCAACAACAATTCATCAAGCTATCCATATAAATGGATTTCCACAACTATGTGAGCAAGATAATAGCATTGGTAAAATCAAAGAATATAATGGTGTATGCTCAAGTAAAACCATGAGTAAGACAACGTTACGAAAATCTTTGGTTCTGAGTTTGATTTGACAATAGCCCATACTCAAATCACAATTGGACAAGATATTATATGTAACAATTGATCACACGAATCAACCGATGACAATATCATCTTTCTTCAAGACTCACACAATAGGAAAAATATCCCTTTTAAATGAACTAAGTTTAGGCTAAGCTTTTATCTCCCAACTCTCCAAGTTGTTGTTTAGCTTAACCAACTAGCTCGGGGGTATCCAACACGGATTCTTGGAGAAGGGTGGCTTATAGGGAAACCAACTTGATCATGATCTCTATCATAACAGTCAGAAAACAACCTGGTAATACTTCCGAGAGAACATTCGGAAAATCACGAACCACCGATATGTTATTAAGTTTGGGAACAATCTCGCTTTTCAGGGCAAGACGATATGATCAAAGAGCAAAGGATTGACACAATCCTAACCCATTGATCCAAAAGTGCACCATCAAACATGGACTAGGTAGCACGGTCAATCTTAGGATGACGATTCAATCACCATCACCATAAGAGTGAATTTATTGTCCATTAACTACTAAGCAATGGCATTGCTAGGAGTATTTATTTCACACATCGTGGTTCACTTGTTGATATTCCGGTTACAACCAACACGAAAACCGAGGGATGAACAATGATAGCGAAAAGTATCACTACATCAAGAGCTCATAAGAGATGGTGCAATTCTCACGACATTCTTGACAAAAAAGAGGGTAATACTCCAAGATAGAATAGAGCAAAAGCTGGATTGGCATTTTGATCTGCAGAATACAACTACTTTGACCCAATCCAAGAAATGGATCTGGTAGTGGAGTTTTCTTCTCCCAGTCATTCGTAAATAGAACAAATTGACAGACCACACGAATAAAAGACATCGATGAAACGAATGCACAACTACTCTTGACTATCCTCTCATAAATGAAGGTCAGAAACAATTTAAGAGGGCCAACTCAAGAGCACATGATTTTTCTAAGTTGTGGATGCATAGACTAGCATGTCAAACGAGTTCAACATAATTCTTCCAGATAACCCATGCAGAAGGGCGGAGTTGGCAGAATCACAATATGGAGTAGAGAACTCATCACGAGCACTCTTGTTGTGATCTTTAGTTCATGAAGAACTTCTGCCATAGATGATCCATGGTATTGGAAGAATGATATACCATGAACCTTGGGAACTACAACAAGGTTACTAATCATTCTAAAGGAACTAGCAACACTATCAACAGAAGTGAGCAGAATGATCCTTGGATTCAAAGACCCAGAAATAGAATACCTACTAGCTAAATAACATCACGAGATGTTTTCGAAAATGAGGGCCAGATTTATCACACTGGGAACCAAAACACATCTAGACTATTGGGTGGTTTTCGAGGTAACATGTTTTCCTAATACTTCAACAAAACGTCGAGGTAATAGAGTACCTCAACACAATGATTAGTGTGCTTTCTCTGGAAAACTGACATTAACTCGGGATGAGAGGATTTGCAATCGCATCAGATTATTTAGAAACCATGGAAAACTCGGACAGCATAAAACGAAATATGAGGCAACCTGCAAGAAAACTAACAACATATCAATTGAATTCTTATGGAGACACTGATCCTTGAAGACAACAACTTTTTTATAAGTCTCCAACATAGTAACTCATCATCCTTATGATTAGATGATAAAGCCTGATTCTTAATCCTTGTAGAATAACGAAGAGGATGACTCAGAAAAAGAATGACACATGGAAACGAGTAAAAAGAGCCTTACGTTCCCTTCCACAAACAATTCCCTTATATAACTAAAGAGTTGCTAGACACAACATCGACCAGTTTGGCTTGGTTATCCTACAGGCAGTCAAGATCTGATACCAAAGCTGTCGGGACCCTGATCCTAAGTCATAAGAACCTAGCATGTAACAAATCACATCACTTTGTGGCCTCATGCAAGGTAAACTCCACGGCTGCCACCTTATCTTGGTCGGGACCATTTGTGTATTTTGGCTCACGTATATGAATGTGTTGCTAGCATTCAAACGACAAAGAACCCGGGTCGACATGACTAGTTATAAACCCAAGTGGTACATCCGTACAGGGATAGGCATACATAACCCAGCAAAGCAGGTGTCGGTAGCAGCGTGTGTAGACGAGTCGTAGCAAGCTACAAGGACTCCATTACACCGCGTGACATTTCCCCGAAGGGACACACACAGCAGCAAAGAAGGATACATGCCGATCAATCAATGTGTCCAGAGCAATAGCAAGCTACCAAAGCTCGGTGGAAGCACAAACAGGCATTTCCCCATAAAGAATACTACTATAGGCACCCAACAAGGTGTCGAATCCCACACATATAATGCATTTCATAACATACACACAATATGCATGATATGTGTAGATACAACATGGCATCACAACATAACTCTATGACTCAAGCTTTTATTAAAGACTCATAAGAGTCAACATAGTATGATATTACAAACAGGGGTCTGGTGACCTGACACTCAAGTCATACAAACATCAAGCAGAAGCATAACACGCCTGGGTACAAACATCTACGGAATGTGGCTGACGGAGCCTGAAAAGCTACAACGACCCTACCAAAGCAACCAGGCCTCTGTTTGGGATTCCCAAGCTATTCCGGTCAACATCGAACACATCGCGTAGAAACCTTTAATGAGACTAAATCTTCTCTGCAAAAACATAATCAAAGAAACCGTGAGTACAAAGGTACTCAGCAAGACTTACATCAAAACTATCTACATATGAATCAGTATCAATGAAAGGATAGTGGAGTTTGATTGCAGCAAGCCAGCTTTGACTCTTGGCTAACATGTACTATGACTACAAGTTCTTTCTTTGAGGTACATATTCACCAATCAATACACCACCATGAATCCACTCTCGTCTCCCTACGAGAAGGCCATCCATAGCACTCACACTTATCTTGCATATTTTAGAGTATCCATTTAAATTGTCTATGCACCACGTAATGTTTCCAAGTAGTCCATATCCGAGGTCGCGGCTATTCGAATAGATTAAATCACCCTGCAGGGGTATTATTCTTCACACATGCTCTCACCACTTAGCACCATATGCACGTCATGCATCTCGGCAACCTTCAAGCGGAAGCACTGGCGTGGGTGTCGGCGATGGCCGTTAACCACACAAGACCCTAGTCCAGGTTTATCGCATATTTGAGACCGAACCCGCAAGGAAATTCGGTCGAGGTTTCCTCTACGACCCCAAACGATGTGCGTAGGGTTCCCAAGCCCACCATCCGGGTGACACTTGGTACACCGTGCCACTGTGTATCTACCGCACTGAAGCCTACCCCGTCGGGCAGAGCTAATCACGGCCACCAACACTTTTCCTACAAACAGCAGAAACTAGTTGCAACTCCTTGACAGATATCTAGGCGATTAATAAGCCGAGCGGGGTCATATTTCAGGGCCCAATGCATGGTAGTATCTTGTCTTGGATAACATACACAGAACTCAGTTCTTAAGGACGGTCGCGATGAGACAACCCACCATGTACTCCTACATGTCCTCTCATCGCTACCTTTACCAAATCGTATTCACACACTTTACTCTTACACAATAGGGCATGAACACAACCATTCTGATTCATCGTCCAGATGGATCATACCCGACACAACTCTAAGCATAGCAGGCACAGTAATCAAGCATCGATGAGTAAAACAACAAGGCTCAAGCAGTTGTTACTCATGCTAAGTGGTTTCAACTATTTACTGTGGCAAAATCAGGTCATGCACAGGAATTGGTTCAACTACCGAGAACATGTAACAAATGAATGGTGTTTGTCCTAATGCAATAAAAGAGAGCAGGAGTGAGAGAGTAGGATTGTATCGGAATGCTCAAGGGGGTTTGCTTTCCTGACACGTCTGAAGATAGCAATGAGTCTTCATCAATGGCAACGATCACATCGTAGGAACCATCGTCTACCGAGAGTGGACAACGCATGTAAACAAGAAAGAACAATAACTACTTCACGGAAATGCAACACTATGATGCATGATCATGATATGAAAATGAAAGGTGACAGGGGCTAATGTAGCTACCATCTCTTAAATTGAAGCTAGTTTGAATCAAAATACAAATATCACTTCAAACAAGGTATTTTTCAAATACCCTTTTAATTGATTCGACCTGATGCTCAGGCATAACTTGTTTTATCATGCATAAAGATGGCATATGGATGTACTGAGTTTCCTAGCTCAATGTTTGGCCTTATTAACTGAAGTGGATTTCAAATGTATACCAAATTCCAATTCCAAATTATTTATTAAATTTACCCTAATCATCATTTTGCCTACTTGGTCATGTTAACTTTCTCAAACATGCATGAAAATGCCCTAATCAGATTCCTTGAATTTTTCTGATCATTTTTCATATATAAATTATTTTCATTGGAGTTACAGATTATTTTCTATGATTTTTAGAAGTTTTTCAGCATTTTTTGGAATTTCTTGAATTGATTTAATTCCAGAATATATTAATTGCGTCCGCACTTTGTCATCAGTCAACAGGTCGTGCGTCAGGTCAAACCTAATAGCTAGGGCCCACCGGTCAGTGACACAAGGCTAATCCCCGGTCAACATGAGAGGCTAACTAGGCTTTGACCCCATGTGGGGCCCTTTGTTAATGGCTAGGGGGGTTATTAGCGGGTTAATGGATGGCCACATCGGCACGCCGGGGATCAGCCGGTGGCGACCACAGGACACGGCGGAGGCTCGCCGGACTTGCATTCCGGCGGCCATTCGGTGCACTGAGGGCGCTAGGAGGGAGCCCGTGCTCAGCCGCATCGAGTGGGAGGGGTCTTGGGGCTGAGGGGTTGCCGGAGAGGCACCGACGACGAGCTACGATGGCGGCCACAGCTCGGCTTGGTGGAAAACGGCGCTAGGAGAGGGGGACGGTGACAGGGCGAAGGGGAAATGGAACAGGGGCTCACGACGGAGTTGATGGCGTTAACGGCAGGGTCGGGGAGGCTCTGTGCACCGTGAATCATTGACGGCAACCGGCGGCCGGAGGTGGAGAAAATGGCGGCGATAGCGACGACAGGAGGCCTCCGGCCTTGATTCTCTCTTCTAGGAGACAGGGAGGAGCACGGCGGGGCTCTGGGACACGGAGAGGGCCTCGTAGCTAGCTGTGGTTGCGGCGGCGCATGGCGGCGCTCTCGGGCGAGGAAGAAAAAGAGCGAGCCAGAGGGAAAGAGAGGGGGAGGGAGAGAACCATATGCGAAGGGAAAGGGAAGAGGCGACCAGGCCTTCTCCAAGGCGATCGATAAGGACGGCGGAGTGGCCTCCAGCGCGAAGGAGGAGGTGGCGCGCTCGGCGCCGTGCTCATCTCGCCTCTCCCTACTGGCAGAGGTTGAAGCTGACCTCTTCACCCGTGGTGGGCTAGGCCGACGTCAGGTAAGCTAGGTGAGCTCCTTTCCTGTTTTTTCTCTTTGTTCTCATTTTGTTTTTGCATTTGTTTTGAATTAAAAATAAAGTCAAATCATTTTATAAAAATCCTGATATATTTTTATGTGACATAACATAATTGTCCAATGCCACACAATTATTTTCAGAGCATGTGAAACTATATTTCGTATCTAGAAAATATAATTCCATTTAAAATAATTGTTTGATTGATTCAAAAAGCCAAGATAAAATGTTTCTTTGTTTTCAAAAATACTTATTTGAACTTTTACTCAGCTCAATATTTTATTAGAAATTTAGGGACATTTTCTTGGAGTTGTTTGAAGTAACTTTTATCTTGGTCATTAGACAAAATTCTTTATAAAACTTGATCACATCTCAATTCAAATCCTTTAGAATTTAGAATGCATGCATGAGTATGCAATGGCATGTAATGCTAAGCTAGGCCGTGACAACCTGAAGTTTACTTCGAGAAAGATCATGCAACTAAGGAACATGCAGCATGTCCCTACTATGAACAAGAACGTAGTTAGCAGCTCCCTTCTTTGTCGAGATGGGTTTAAGCTAGTTTTTTAGTCAAATAAAGTAATCGTGTCGAGATTGGACAATTTATAGGCAAAGGCTATGAGTGCAGAGGCTTGTTCCGCTTTTCCCTTTCATATTTTTGCAACAACTCAGTAAACCAAATTTGTGCTAGTAATAATGATGATACAAGTGTTTTGCATTCTCGTTTATGTCATATTAACTTTGGTTTAATGTCTCGTCTATCCAGTATGTGTTTAATTCCTAATTTCACACTTGCCAAAGGTTCTAAGTGCCATAGTTGTGTGCAATCGAAGCAACCTCGAAAGCCTCACACGGTTGCCGAGGAGAGAAACTTGGCACCTCTAGAACTCATACATTCTGATCTATGTGAGATGAATGGTGTGTTGACAAAAGGTGTAAAGAGATATTTCAAGACATTTATTGATGATGCTACTAGATTTTGCTATGTTTATTTGTTGCAAACTAAAGATGAAGCTTTAGATTACTTTAAGACCTATAAAGCTCAAGTTGAAAATCAACTAGAGAGAAAGATCAAGCGTCTTAGGTTGGATCGTGGTGGAGAGTATTTTACCAAAGTATTTGATGAATTTTGTGAGGAAGATAGTATCATTCATGAGAGGACGCCTACCTATTTGACCCAATCAAACGGGGTTGCGGAGAGGAAAAATCGCACGTTGACTAACTTGGTGAACGCCATGTTAGACGCTACTAGTTTATCTAAGGCATGGTGGGGGAGGCTTTGTTGACTGTATGCCATGTCCTGAATAGAGTTCCTCACAAAAATAAAGAGAAAACCCATTATGAAGAGTGGGTCAGGAGAAAACCATCATTTTCTTATTTGTGCACTTGGGGATGTTCGGCAAAATTCAATATCCATATCACTAAGAAACGCAAACTTAGACCAAAGACAGTGGATTGTGTTTTTCTGGGTTATGCTCAGCATAGCATTTCTTATAGATTTTTAGTAGTTAAATCTGAGGTTCCTACTATGCATGTAGATACTATAATGGAATCTCGTGATGCAATACTTTTCGAGAATATATTTCCTATGAAAGATATGCATAGCATTGCTATATTTTTCCGAGATAAATTCTGAATCTAGTACTTTTGATGATTATATTGAACAAAGACCCGAGGAAGTCCGTGAGAAGGATAACGATGAAGCTCCTGTAACGGGCAAGAGACGAAGGGTTGCAAAATCCTTTGGTGATGATTTCATCGTATACCTTGTGGACTATACGCCCAATTCTATTGAAGAGGCATATGCATCTCCTGATGTAGATGATTGGAAAGAAGTTGTTCATAATGAGATGGACTCAATTCTTTTTAATGGAACTTTGATTTAACTGAATCAACTTATGGTTGTAAACCTGTGGGTTGTAAATGGGTGTTCAAAAAGAACTCAAGGCCTGATGGTACTATTGATAAGTACAAGGCACGACTTCTAGCCAAGGGCTACACTAAGAAAGAAGGCGAAGATTAGTTTGACACCTATTCACCCGTTGCTACAATATCCACCATTCGGGTGCTACTTTCCTTGGCTGCCTCTTATGGTCTGATCATTCATCAAATGGACGTAAAGACAGCTTTCCTGAAGGGAGAGTTCGAAGACGAAATTTTTATGGATCGGCCTGATGGGTTTGTGGTAAAAGGAGAAGAGAGAAAGGTGTGGAAGTTGTTAAAATCTTTGTACGGTCTGAAACAAGCACCTAAGAAATGGCATGAGAAGTTTGAAAGAACTCTGACTTCTTTATGTTTGTATGTTGATGACATATTGGTCGTTGGTACAAACATTGTTGCAATCAACGAGGTCGAGTCTTTCCTATCAAAGAGTTTTGACATGAAAGATCTGGGAGAACCCGTGTGATCCTAAACATCAAACTTATTAAGGATGAGAGTGGGATTAATCTAATGCAATATCACTATGTTGAGATGGTCTTGAGCCATTTTGACTTTATGGATAGCAAGCCTTCTCCAACACCTTATGATCCCAGCATGACACTTAGAAAGAACAAGAAAGAAATGAGAGATCAATTAAGATACTCTCAAATTGTTAGTTCACTCATGTACCTAGCTAGCGCTACAAGCCAGACATCTCTTTCGTTGTGAGAAAACTGAGTAGGTTCATATCCAACCCGGGTAATTATCATTGGCATGCACTAGAGAGGGTGTTGCACTATCTGAGAGGTACCATGAGCTATGAAATTCACTATTCAGGGCATCCCGTTGTGCTAGAAGGTTATAGTGATTCAAATTGGATCTCCGATGTTGATGTACTCTATGATACAAGTGGGTATGTATTTACTCATGGAGGTGGTGCAGTGTCATGGAGGTCTTGCAAGAAAACAATATTGACAAGGTCAACTATGGAAGCAGAACTAACTGCTTTAGACACATCCACTGTTAAGGCAGAATGGCTGCGTGAACTCTTGATGGACTTGCGTGTGGTTGAAACACCCGTACCGGCTATTCTTATGAATTGTGACAACCAAACGGTTATCGCTAAAGTGAATAATTCTAAGCATAACACAAAGTCATCAAGACACGTGAAGAAACGTTTGAAATCTGACATGAAGTTGAGAAACTCCAGAGTAATAACTATTACGTATATTCAAACAAACAAAAACATGGGAGAGCCTTTTACAAAGGGGTTATCACTAAAGTAAATAATTCTAAGGATAACGCAAAGTCATCAAGACACGTGAAGAGACGTTTGAAATCTGTCAGGAAGTGAGAAACTCCGGAGTAATAATTGTTACGTATATTCAAACAGACAAAAACCTGGCAGATCCTTTTACAAAGGGACTATCACGAAATGTGATAGATATTGCATCGAGGGAGATGGGTATGAGACCCACAGACGTTACACCATAGTAGTAACCCAACCTTTGTGATCGGAGATCCTGTGAATTAGGACCTGGGAAGAACAAGCTATTGGTTAACAGAGGAGAGTAATAAGTGAGCGTCTCTAAGTGAAGATGCAAAACTCTCAGAGTTGTAAGGCTTAAGTGTTGTAAGGCAGGTTGGCAACATGCCTTAATGTGATTATGTTGGCTATTATAGCAAAGATGTTGTCCTACAGAGTAATCTTGAAAGAACACACCTATGTGAGCTTTGATTGTAAAAAATCACAATCTAGGAGATTTGGGTAATCTCTAGTAAGCTCACGAAGAGACCAGGGACTATGACGTATATGCTCCAAACCATGGGGTACCTACTAGCATCGAGACACTGGTTAAGACTTTGAGTGAAACCTGTTCACACAAAACTAGCAATTCAAGGCATAGTCCATTGTCAAGTTGTGGATGGATGTAGCTTAAAGTTCTAGGTAGAAGTTCAACTTAACACTCTCTGCTAAACAAGTGGAGAGAAAAGGCAAATTTCTAAATGGGTATTTGAGATCTGGTGGCGGGTTGTTAGAATTAATGGGCTTGGCCCATTTACAAAATTCTGAAATCTCAAATGAGCCCATGTGTAAAATGGCAAGTGGTGGTGTGGTGAAGCTAAATATTAGTCCCATACCGCTAGTTGAGGAAGAGTTGGACCTCTTTATATAGTGAGTTCTCCCCCACCACTCTAAGTGTGTGTTGAGAAGAGAAATGAGAAGACCACACGCGTGCGCTCACTCGCCTCGGCGGGCCGGGCGTATGTGCGACATGCACGCGAAAGGTCCATCGAATTCCAGTCTGTTGCCTTGCGTACCGTGGTCGGCCAAAAACACACCGAAGAACATCTAGGGTTTTACCTCGTCTCACCACTTGCGTCGTCGTTGTAGTATACCTCATCTCAAACGTCGGCGTGCATCGGTGTGTGACACGTAGGTCTCCGGAACCATTCGTCTTTGCGATCCTGCACCGGAAGAGGACGAATTAGGTTTTTGGGAAGCGCTTTGTGCAACTGCTCAAATCCTTCACCACATGCCATCTACCATCCAACGGGCGGTGCTACTCATCGTCGTCTTTATCGCCATCAATAGAAGATCATCACCAACAGCGGCGAAGCTATGTTGATTGCTGGAGGGACCATGGCCCCCCAGCCTAGATTAAATTACGTGAAGAATTTTTTTAGGGAGGTTAGATTAGGAAAAGCATAGGCTTTTGGCCCCGCCATACATCCATATTTTATGTTTAGCCCCCCCCCCCCAAGACTTCTTGCCTAGCTCCGCCAGTGGTCACCAACATCATTGTCAACACAGTCGCTCCTGCTGCAACTAACGAACAATACGTTACTCGTAATGTGCTAATGTTCATCGTTGTAATTGCTACTTCGTGCGTTGTCGGTGTTTACTCACGACATCAGCCATGGGTAGGCTAATCATGAGTGGTGGGAACCGTAAGGACTCCGGCGGGCTCCGGGAACAGGATTGGTACAAACGAGAGAGACGCACGATGTACCCAGGTTCAGGGCTCTCCATAGAGATAACACCCCTAGTCCTGCCGGAATGGTTGATGCACCAAAGGGATTACAGTGTGCTCCTTGAGCTGTTCGATGAAGGAGGAAGAAGGAGTTGTCGGCTCGCGTCTATCTCTCCTGTATGGGTGTGTGTATGAGCATTTTGTCGACCCTCTGCATGGAGGGGGATCGGGGCGTTTTATAGACGAACCCACCAACCTACAATATGGATAAAAGTACAAAGGAGGAGCCCGCCTGGAAGCTTCGCTGGCTAGCCAGGGGACCCACAGTAGTCTGGTCTTGTCGTTGGAGGGGCCTACCAGCTGCGAGGTCCCATCTGGCCATGCGATCCGCTGGCCAGCCAATGGAGCTCTCGCGTAGGCCGACGCAGGACATGTGTAGTATGTCCAGCATCGTCTTGCGAGATTCGTCATGGGTCGCCAGTACGGTCGTCTTTATTATTACCACGCCAAGCTTGGTAATGCAGTGGGTGCTGACGGGATGGTATTGTGCTGGGTTGACGGATCGGAGTCGGCCTAGGTCAGCGGCATGGCCGCTGACACTGTATCTGTCGTGCGCCCCAACCTTGTACCTAGGCTGACGCGTATTCACCTTTATTCATAGAGTCTAGTCACAGCCTAGAGTTGTATGTGACTAGGGCTGCCCAGCCGGCTGGCGGCCTCGCTAGACGGCTTTGCAGTTGCCGTCTCGCTCCTAGCCCGCAGGCGCCTCCCAGTCGGCCAGAAGGAGTTGTCGCCTCGCCCCTAGCCGGCACGAGCTTCCTAGCCGGCCAAGAGGAGTTGGTCTTCTGGAGGAAACAAATGACTCCCTTTATTCTTGGATGCAAGGAAGTAGGCTCGATGAGCCTACCCCGGGGTTATCCCCCCGTCAGTAGTCCCCGAAGCATGGGAGGTCCGCCGCCTCAAAGCGGAAGGCCTCGCCGGCTTGACTTCCTTGTTGATGCTCTTCATGGGTCGCCTGTAACGGGAAACGCCGGGTTGGAAGCCGGCTGGCTTCTAATAGATGCCTCGGCTTTGCCGCAGGCAACGCCGCCGCGCCACGTGCCAGGCCCCGGGCCCGACATTATGATTAATTGCATAGGTGACGGGATGGGGCATGCGCCTGGGTCCCGCCACGACGCCTCCTCGGCCCTCGCGCGCGCAGATCCTCTGTGGATTTCTCCGCGAAAGTTTGGCTCCAGGGGCGTAAAGGCCCCCGCAATAATCGGAGGAGGTGGGACTCATGCGCACCGGATCCCCACCCCACGATCTCTTGTGGAGGTTTAAATGGGGTGCGGGGCGTCGAGGAGGCCATTCGCCCCTTCTCGCCCCGCCGAGCACTCCCTCCTTCCCTGAGCTAGAGAAAGAAGAGAGTGTTGCTCGCCTTCACCGTAGCACAGGCCGCTGCCGTCGTTTGCTGCCGGGACTCCGCCTCAATCTTCGCCACCACCCGCCATGTCTAGCGGATCCCCTAAGAAGGGGCATTTCTGAGGCGCGTGGGTGGGTAGCGAGGTCAGTGCCGAGCAGATCGATGCGCTCCGCCACCGCCGCATGCTGCCCCCAGAATACCTCGTGGGGGCGCGGGTGCCCGACGCCCAAAAAGGGCGATGTAGTGGTGTTCGAGGAACACTTCTACCACGGCTTTGGGCTTCCGGCAAGCGCTTTCTTCGCTCGCTTCCTGTCCTTCTTCGGCCTGGAGCCGCACCACCTGGCTCCCAACGCCATTCTTCAGCTCGCCGTGTGCGTCATCTTGTGCGAGAGGTTCATAGGCATTGAACCCCGCTGTGACCTCTGGCGGAAATTGTTTTTCTTCAAGCAGCAATCCGTGACGACGGACAAGACCGTGGCAGCGGAGCACTCGGGGCCCAAGCCAATGACCCCCTGCGGTGCCGTGCTTGTACACCACCGAACAGCGTCCGGCTTCCTGCAGCTGCCGCTGCAGGCTTCATCAAGAAGTGGCAGAAGGGGTTCTTCTACATGAAGAACGTCGACCCCTCCCGCGACTACATCAACCTCCCTCCATTCACCATTGCTCCGCCGACAGCGAAGCAGAACTGGAAGGCGATGCTTCCAAAGCTGATCAGCGAGGTGGCGCAGATATGCGCCCACCTCGATAACATGAAGATCATAGGCCTCTTGGCCCGCGACCTGCTAGCCACCATGGTAGCACATCGGGTCTTGCCCCTGCAGCGGTGGCCGCATATGATTTGCCAGATGGGCGGCCGGCACGACCCCTGCCGGCTCTCCACCAAGAACTTCCGAGCCGGCGCGGTGGCCCGGAACATGAACTTGATCTCCACTGCCAACATGGATGAAGGCGGAGATTGGTAATGGTGCATGGCCCCTTACGACCGAAACCATCTCGCTCCGGTGGTAAGTACTTCCCCCAAATCTTATTTTCTTATCTTGAGTTTTAGTTTTCGTTTCCTCACGGCCGACGCCGGCTCTTCCCTCCAGTTGTTCAAGCGCCTACAAATCTATCAGCAACCAGTTGCCGCCGTGGAGGTGTCGGATCCGACTAAGATAGAGGATGAAGGAGTGGTGGAGCCACAAGTCTCTACCTCCGCAGATGTGGAAGATGCAGCGGAGTCGGAGGGCACCGAGCCGCCTAGTGAGCATCTTAAGTCTACTCTTCTCGATTGGACGGATGATGATGAAACGCCACCAACTCTGCATGATGCAGCCTTCGGAGAGGGCCAAGAGGACCTGGAGGAGGTCTCCAGCCCTCCCATGACTCGAGGTCGTCGAGACGCCGGCAAGACGGAGGCGCGGGATGAAGCGGCCCGGCAGAAGGGCAAGAAGCTTGCCACTTCCAAGCTGGCTCCCAAGCGTGCCGCAACAGGACCTCCGGCTGGAGGCTGAGGCGGTGGTGCAAAGAAGCAGCAAGCCACCACTGGCAGGCGGGCGGTGCTCGTCGTCGCCGAGTAGGGAACACTTCTCTTTCCCTTTTTCCTTTTTAAGCATGAAGAACTTTCCTTCATTGGTTGGCCTTCTGCAGGGATGTCGAGGAGGCGGGATAAGATACCGCCTCCACCGCCGAGCGAGCCGCGTGGGCCGCTGCTGACGTCGCTAGGAAAGCTCTGGTCGAGGAAGAACACCGCCCGTGGGAAGAGGCGGCTCGGAAGGCGGCCGAAGGCCGATCCCAACCCAGCCGGGTCGAGAAGTCGGCCGTTAAGGAGAGGCGGTCCAAGACGAGGCACGACCCCAGCCCAGAGGCGCGTGTGGAGACTCCGGACGGTGAGCCGGATCAAAACCGCACCGAGATGACCAAAGCAGCCAAGACCGCCGAGCTGACGCCCTCCACGCCCTCGACGTGACCCCCGACGCGCCGGAAGCTGACGTAGACGGTGCGCCGGAGATGACGATGGACGTGCCGGAGATGGCAAGTCCACCTCCTGCTTGGGAGATGGCGCCGGCCGAGACATCAAGGGAGCTGGTCGCAAGCCCATCGCCCGGAGACGGCACCATAGTTGTGGCCAATCGCAGTCCATCCGTGTCCGGAGCCGGCCCCATCTTCGAGAGCCGGCCCATGAAGACCTCGCGCGTGGCCAACACCGAACACGCAACTCTTCCTCCAGGTGTCGAACTTAGTGCCATCCCAGCGCTGGTGGCAGAATTCTCCCATAGCCGCGAGAAGGTGTCGCAGGCAGCCCTGGTGGCCAAATGCGACTTGGATCGCTTTGAAGGACGAACCGCAATAAGTTTTCAAACCTTTGCCTTTCATTTGCTTTGGTTTCGCTTTTTATCCTTGTTCTTGCGTCAGTGGGCACGCCAGCACACCCACTGGGTATAGCCCCCGAGAATCGGGCCGGCTGAGAGTTAGCCGGGCCGAATCTCACTATTGCCTTGCTTGTTGTTTCTTTTTTAGTGGGGGTGCGCTAACGCACCCACTGGGTGTAGCCCCCGAGAATCGGGCTGGCTGAGAGTTAGCCAGGCCGAATCTCATTCTTTGCTTGTGATATTCGTAGGAAATCCATGACGCCCAGGTGCAGGCGTACAACGCGCTGCTGGCCCGGACCCAGGGGGCCGAAGACCGAACTGGCGATCTTCAGAGAAGGCTGGACGTAGCCGTCTAGGAGCAAGACGCCCTGCGCGAAGCAGACAGGCAGCTCCACCTGCAGCTGGAGCTTCTTCACACGGAGAAGAAGGACCACGAGATGGCCCACCAGGCGGAGTGGAACAGCTGCGCGCCGCCCTGTAGGAGAAGGATTCCTCCCACACTGCCGACCTAGAGCGTTTGGAGAAGGTCCATCTTGTGGAGGCGAAGCGGAAGGACGTCGCCCTGGTGGAGAAGGACGCCGCCTTGACCAAGGTTCAAGCCCAGCTCGCGAAGGACACCAAGGCGGCCCAAGCCCTCCAGAGCTTGCTCGCCCGCCTGGCTCAAGCGAGCGTGGCACGAGACCGCGAGGCCTTGGAAGAGGCTCACGAGACCGACATCCATTTAAACTGTGAGTCTTATTTGTCTTGATTTCATCTTTGTTCTTGCTGGGGTTTCCCTCTCCCTTACCTTCATACCACACCCCATTCCCCATGTATCTTCCCTGGGACAAGAGAGGCGGCAGAAGCGGCCATGGAGACCAGCCGTGAGGAGCGTCGTGTCGCTGGCGAAGAAGTGGACACCAATGTCGGCTCGTGTGTGGAGGAGATAGCCACTGGTGCCAAGGACCGTCTATACGAGCTGGCGCCCACCCTGGAGTGGCTGCAGAACACGGGGCTAGAAATGGTGAAGGCCTTATGGCCTAATGTTGTGGAGCCGGCGTCCATGAGACGGCTGTTACGCTGGCTTGAGGCCGCACCTCTCGCCTCGACGCCTCGCGCGCATCAGTCGCGCGTGCTGGAGCATACGTGGCGCTTCGCGTGGCCAAGTCCTGGTACCAAAACCTGGACTAGGGCAAGCTCGCGGCGCAGCGTGCCGGCTCGGAGGAGGAACTGGTGGCCCTGGAGGACCAGCTACAGGCGAGGGCCAGCGGCATCGCCTCCTTCGCTGCCTGGGACGAATTTGTCTTGGAGCGTGACGCAGATGGCAATGTGGTCCCTGAGGACCTGTTCCATCTGCAGACCTATGATGTCGAAGGCAGCTCAGCTGAGACGGCCTTTTAAGAAGAAGTCGTCGACTCCAGCAACGAGGCCTATGCAGACTCTACCGTGAGGGGCGGTAACGGAGGCGCCCGAGGCGGAGACGGTGCTTCTACCTCACGTGTAGCCGAAGATGGTGAAGCCACCAGTTCAGGTGCCGCTGATGGGGCCACAAATGTAGACGCCACTAACTAGCTTTCCTTTTCGTTTTTTCTCTGCATTTTGTTGTCAGTACAACAGTTCCACCCACTGGGGGTGTCTTTATTGTAATGAACTCCGGCCGTGGGCCTTTGAATGCTTTTGACTGCGATATATGGTATCTGTTATGCATTGTATTTGTAAGCGATGTGCTTGCTGACTCGCGTTTTTATCTTTCAATTCAATTTTGGCTCCTTTTCATCCAGCTCCTTTGTTTTTTCTAGCATCCGCCCCGCCAGCCGGGAGCCGGTCTATGACCGGGACGGGGCTTCTGCCTTTGAAAAGATTGGACCTATATTTTCGGAGGCCATCGAGACTCTTAGACTCAAAAGCAAGCCAGCAGAGATCGGCTAGAAAGTAAGATCGAAAGCGATCAAACCGACCCGAGCCGACAACCTTCTTTGTAGTCGAACTTTTCGTGTAGCCTGCCTTCCCTACCACAGTTTCGTTAGCTGGACAGTCGGGAGCCGGACTGTAGCTTGTCTGAGGCGTTAAGGATTCGACCTCGCATACACTATACGTTCACCTACAACTACGGAAGTTGTTCGGGCCGGCTAGCGAGCCCCTGAGCCTATAGAGTCGGACCGGGGAACTCACAAACGAGTGAATAACTCTTGCCATGAACCTGAAAGAGGTGTGTCTCAAGCACCAGCTTGAAACACCCATTGCATTCATTAAAAGTCCCGAAAACGGAAGAAGATACATACGACATAGTTTTTTCTCTTGCATTCTAGCAATAGAACGGGCGAAGCAATGCCGTGTTCCATGGATGCTCCGTTTCCTAGCCGGAGTCATCTCTCTTGCGCTTCCTTGGCTTCTGGGCGACTATCAGATATTATGCATTATTGTGCAACGCCCTGCTGACGATGAAAGGTCCCTCCCACGGGGAGAAGAGCTTGTGCTGGCCGGCTGTTCGCTGGATTCTTCTGAGAACCAAGTCCCCCTCTATGAAAGAGAGGGGCATGATCTTCTTGTTGTGATAGTACCTTAGCTTCTGTTGATATATAGCCGTCCGGCTCAAGGCCAGCTCCTGTGCCTCTTCGATCAGATCGACGTCGTCTTCTCTTGCCTCCTTCGCTTACGTCTCCGTGTATAGGGTGACCCGAGGAGAGTCGAACTCAACATCCGTGGGGATGATTGCCTCGGACCCATATACCAGGAAGAATGGTGTGAAGCCGGCTCACCGGTTCGGCGTGGTGCGGAGGCTCCACAACACAGCCGACAGCTCTTTGATCCAGCAGCCGGCTGACCCGACTAGTGGTACCACCAGTCTTGGCTTGATGCCGGCCAGGATCAGGCCATTTGCCCTTTACACCTGGCCGTTGGATTGCGGGTGCGCCACCGACGCCAAGTCGAGCCGGATGTCCTCTTTAGCACAGAAGAGCGCCAATGCACCCTTGGCAAAATTGGTGTCGTTGTCGGTGATTATGCTGTGGGGGACGCCGTAGCGGACAGCAATGTCCTTGATAAACCTGACGGTCGTGGGACCGTCACGCTTCTCGATGGGCCTGGACTCAATCCACTTGGTGAATTTATCAACAGCGACCAGGAGATGCGGCATGTTGCCTTGAGCGGACTTGAATGGCCCCACCATATCCGACCCCCAGACGGCAAACGGCCATGACAAGGGGATAGTTTTGAGGGTCGAAGCCGACATGTGGCTCTGCGTGCTAAAACACTGGCAGCCTTCGCATTTGTTCACCATGTCTATGGCCTCCTCAAGGGTCGTAGGCTAGTAAAATCCATGGCGGAACGCCTTGGCCACCAGGGTTCTAGAGGCGGCATGATGCCCACACTCACCCTGATGTATATCCCTAAGGATTTCCTGCCCCCTTTCTAACTCGACGCAGTGTTGGAACATGCCGGTCACACTACGCCGAACCAGCTCGCGGTTGATGATGTCGTACGCCGATGATCAGCGCTGGATCTGCCTTGCCTCCGCCTTGTCTTGGGGAAGCTCGCCGCGAAGAAGGAAGGCCAGGATGGGTTGTGCCCACGAGGGAGCCGACACAGGAGCCGGCTCTGCCTTGACCTGAAGATCAGGAGCTTCTGCGGCCCCCGCGCTTGTTGATGTGGTCGTAGGCTCGAGACCTTCTCTCTCTAGTGTCGTCGTGGCAGCCGGCACGCCATCTACCACCATGACGCCCAGCCACTAGGTGTTGAGCCGACATGATTCGAGGCTTGGCGTGACCGATGTTGTTGTTGTAGCTGGCGGAGCAGTTGTAGCCAACAACTCTATTGTAGCCGGTGCAGCAGTTGTAGCCAGCACAGTAGTTGTAGCCGGCGGAGCTGGTGTAGCCGATGTCGATGGCACAGAAGGATCCGCCGGCATGAAGATCGATGCCGACTCCAGAGACGGCTTGATGGATGGCTTGTATAGTTGCTCGAGGGAGACGCCGGCTGGGATTGCTTGCCTTGTGGAGCCAATTTTGGCCAAGGTGTCGGTCTTTGTCCGCCCTGGGGACATGATGGAACTCGCAACCCTCGAAAGGGCCACTGACATGCTGAGTGAGGAAGCGGTAGCTCGCCATGTTGGCGTCCCTGGCATCTCATTCGCCAGAGACCTGCTACACCACAAGGTCCGAGTCGCCGAAGAAAAGGATCCGCCGGATGCCAATCTCTCTAGCAAGTCGGAGGCCGTGAGCGAGAGCTTCGTACTCGGTGATGTTGTTGGAGGCGGCGAAGTGTATCTGGGGAGCATACTTGAGTTGGTCTCCTTTCGGAGACGTCAAGACGATGCCGGCTCCCAGACCAGTTCGCATCTTCGAGCCATCGAAGTGCATCCGCCAATGAGTGGAGTCTGGAGGCGGTGGTAGAAATTGGGTTTCAGCCCAATCGACGAGGAAGTCGGCACCACCTGGGATTTGATGGCGGTGTGTGGCTCGTAGCGGATGTCGTGGTCGGCCATGGAGATGGATCACTTGGCAATCCGTCTCGTGGCATCACGGTTGCCCATGATTTCTGAGAGTGGAGCAGTGCTCACCATAGTGATGGCATGCTCTTGGAAGTATTGCTTCAACTTCTTGGCAGCAAAGTAAACACCATAACACATCTTTTGATAGTGGGGGTGGTTTTGCTTGGAGACAGACAAAACCTCACTGAGGTAATAGATAGGGCGTTGCACTAGCAGCATCTTGCTCTCGTCCTTGCGCTCCACTACCAGAACCACACTAACCACACGAGTGGTTGCCGCGATGTAGATGAGGATGGGCTCTCTTTCAGCCGGCGCCGCCAAGATTGGCAGGCTCGAGATGACGCGCTTGAGTTCGTGGAAGGCTTCGTCTGCCTTGTCGTTCCACTCGAACTTGGTCGTCTTCTTCATCAGTTGGTAGAGTGGAAGCGCCTTCTCGCCCAGCCGGCTGACGAACCGGCTAAGGGACGCCAGACAGCTAGCGAACTTCTGGACGTCGAGGATTCGAGCCGGCTTCACCATCCGCTCGATGGTTCTAATCTTCTCAGGGTTTGCTTCGATGCCACGGGCGGACACGAAGAAACCCAAGAGTTTGCCGCTAGGAACTCCAAAGACGCACTTCTCCGGGTTGAGCCAGATCTTGTATTCGCGCAGATTGGCGAATGTCTCTCGCAAGTCTTCAAGGAGAATAAAATGTTGCTTGGTCTTGACGATGATGTCACCCACATAGACGTGGATGTTCCTACCGATCTAGGGCAGGAGGCATTGTTGCATGCAACGCTAAAAGGTGGCACCAGCGTTCTTCAGACCGAACGTCATGGTGGTGTAGCAGTAGGCCCCGAAGGGCGTGATGAAGGAAGTCTTCAGCCGGTCGGCCGGATCCAGCTTGATCTCGTGATAGCCCGAATAGGCGTCCATAAAGGACAGCAATTCGCAGCCGGCTGTGGAGTCGATCACTTGATCTATCCGGGGCAAAGCGAAAGGGTCTTTTGGACACGCCTTATTCAAGCTTGTGTAATTGATACACATTCGCCATGTCTTGTTCTTCTTCAGCACCAGGACTGGGTTGGCCAACCAGTCCGGGTGGAAAACCTCCATTATGACGCTGACTACGAGCAGTCGGGCGACTTCTTCTCCCATTGTGCGCCGCTTCCCCTCAGCAAAGCGGTGCAGGGGTTGTTTCATCGGCTTGGCATCTTGCCGCACATGAAGCTTGTGCTCGGCGTACTTCCTCGCTACTCCTGGCATGTCCTTTGGGACCATGCAAAGATGTCTCGATTCTCACGAAGGAAGTCGATGAGCTCGTCTTCCTATTTGGCGCTGAGATTAGCACCAATGGTGACGCACTGCTTGGGGTTCGCAGGTTCGAGTGGCGCCTGCTTGGT
The DNA here is from genome assembly GCF_904849725.1 of Hordeum vulgare subsp. vulgare. Lineage (NCBI taxonomy): Eukaryota > Viridiplantae > Streptophyta > Magnoliopsida > Poales > Poaceae > Hordeum > Hordeum vulgare. The sequence goes on along the minus strand of NC_058521.1, from coordinate 158,461,988 downwards.
TTCCTTGGCCGGCTCGAATGAGCCTTCGCCGGCCGACTGGGATGGTGGAGTAGGGATCGTCGACTGCTCAGTAGCCTGAGCCACGAGCCGGTCGATTTGCCTCTTCTCCTCAGTGATCACGAGGGCGTCGGCAAGATGGTTGCTGTCGTGTGCATACTCGAGTGACTTCTTGTAGTCGCCAGCGATGATGATGATGCCCTTGGGACCCGGCATCTTCATCTTGAGGTAGGAGTAATGGGGGATGGCCATGAACTTGGCCAAAGCCGGCCTTCCCAGCAGCGTGTGGTAGGGGCTATTGAGATCCACCACCTCGAACCAAATTGGTTCACGCGCAAATGCGCCTTGTCCCCAAAGAGGACATCCAGCTGGATTTTGCCTATCGGCAAGCAGGACTGTCCCAGCACGATGCCATGGAAGACAGTGTTGGTCGGCTGGAGGTCCTTCTCCTTCAGCCCAAGCATGAGCAAGGTGTCGCGGTAGACGATGTTTATGCTGCTGCTGCCATCGACTAACAGCCGGGAGAACCGGCACGTGAGCCTCTTGGAGGCGAAGGTGGGGTCGAGGACGAGCGCGTATGAGCCAGGGTTTGGCATCACCGCAGGATGGTTAGCTCGGCTCCATGTAATTGTCTTTTCAGACCAATGCATGAACTGGGGAACCGAGGGGGCCGTGGCGTTCACCTCGCGCCGGTGTTGTCGCTGGTTGTGCTTGTCGCCTCCTTTGATGGTGAAGATGACGTAAGCCCCGTCTTGCACTGGGAACTCGTCATGGAGACGGACGTCGTTAGGAGGCGGCAGTGGTGGAGCCGGAGCCGGCCCTGGAGACGGAGCACGAGGCGCAGCAGCAGCCGTCAGGGGAGCCGGCAGACCTTCTCCTCACGACAGTCGCTCTGCGAAGCTACACTGCCGGAGGATATCGGTGACAGGCTTTGCCCGAGTGTGCATCTTACATGGTGCATCAAGCATTTGCTCGAAGGTGAGCTTGGGTTGCCAGGTGTTCTTGCCGGCCCGCTGCCTTTGAGAGATGGCTTGGGTAGCCGGCGCATCTTCCTCCACGTTGGCCACCTGCTTGCTTGCAGAGCGCGAATCAAGTTGATCCGCCTTGCGCTTGTTGTTCTGGCCGCCTCGGTTATCGCGAGCCGGCTTGGGAGTAGACGGCGTGGAGACAGTCTTGTTCGAGGCGGTGACCTTGACCCGCATGGTGGAGTCGGTCGTGGCGTATTTGTCCGCCTTGGCCATGAGCATCGCCAAAGAGGTGGGTTCGGAGCACATGAGCTTGTGCTTGAGTAGAGTGCCGTCTCGGCAGCCGTTGATGAAGTATTGAATTGCTTGTACCTCATGCACTCCTTCGCAGGAGTTGCGGAGCTCTGTCCAACCCGTGACGTAGTCGCGAAGGGGTTCGTCGGGCTTCTGGACGCACATGGCCGGCTCGCGAGGCCGACCATGGCATTTGTAAGTGTCAGTGAAGTTGCAGACGAACGCCTCCTCGAAGTCAACCCAAGAGTTGACGCTGCCGGCTGGCAGGCTATTGAGCCATGTCCTAGCCGAGGGCGGTCAGCATGAGAGGCACATAGCGGACCGCTAAGCCCTTGTTGCCCCGGGCGATGCCGACTGCAGTGTTGTAGTTGATCAGCCAGTCCTTTGGCTTGGTTGTGTCGTTGTACTTGGGGGTATCCCGAGGAAAAGTGAAGCTTTCGGGGAACGGCTCCCCTCGGATCCGGGGGCCGAAGCACGCCGGACCAATGGGACCCTCCTCCTCCAGGAGGGCCGACTGCGCCAGAATGTTGATGCGCTTGCGAGCATCGGTGTCGTTGTGAGGGACGCAAGGGCCGATCTGGGCTGAGATCGGAAGGGTACCCTGGGACTCGGTCGCCTTGCTCATCTCACGCTGCCTCGGAGGGGGAACCTCGTGCACCAAATCACTGTCGTCGCCGGCCTCCCTACGGCGTGATACGCCTCCATCGTATCTACTTTTCCAAACTCTTTTGTCCTTGTTTTGGACTCTAATTTGCATGATTTGAATGGAACTAACCCGGAATAACGTTGTTTTCAGCAGAATTGCCATGGTGTTGTTTTTGCACAAAAACAAAAGTTCTCGGAATGACCTGAAAATTTATGAAGAATTTTTGTGGAATATATAAAAAATTCGGGCACAAGAATCAACGAAGGAAGTGGAGCATGGAGCCCACAAGCCCACTAGGCCCCCCCCCCTGGCCACGCCTGGTAGGCTTGTGGGGCCCACAAAACTCAACCGCCTCCAATCTCAGGTCTATTTAGTCCCTTTCGTCCGGAAAAAAATCAAGGAGAAGAATTCATCGCGTTTGACGATACGGAGGGGCCGCCACCTCCTGTTCTTCCTCAGGAGGGCAGATCTGGAGTCCGTTCTGGGCTCCAGAGAGGGGAGATCGTCGCCATCGTCATCACCAACCTTCCTTCATCGCCAATTCCATGATTCTCTTTACCGTTCGTGAGTAATCTCATCGTAGGCTTGCTGGACGGTGATGGGTTGGATGAGATCTATCATGTAATCGAGTTAGTTTTGACGGGGATTGATCCCTAGTATCCACTATGTTATGATATTGATGTTGCTAATACTTTGCCATGCTTAATGCTTGTCACTAGGGCCCGAGTACCATGATTTCAGATCTGAACCTATTATGTTGTCGCCAATATATGTGTGTTATTGATCCTATCTTGCAAGTTGTAGTCACCTACTATGTGTTATGACCCGGCAACCCCGGAGTGACAATAGCCGGAACCACTCCCGGAGATGACCATAGTATGAGGAGTTCATGTATTCACCAAGTGTTAATGCGTTGGTTCGGTTCTTTATTAAAAGGAAAACCTTAATATCCCGTAGTTTCCATTAGGACCCTGCTGCCATGGGAGGGATGGACAACAGATGTCATGCAAGTTCTTTTCCCTAAACACGTATGACTACATACGGAATACATGCCGACATTACATTGACGAACTGGAGCTACTTACATATCTCTCCGTGTTATAACTGTTACATGATGAATAGCATCCGGCATAATCATCCATTACCGATCCAATGCCTATGAGTTTTTCCTACTGGTCCTTGCTATGTTACATTGCTGCTACTATTGTTACTGCTGCTACTGTTACTCTGTTGCTACTGTTGTTACTTTGCTGCTACTGCTGTCACTTTGCTGCTACTAGTTACTGTTGCTACTGCTGCTATCATACTACCTTGCTACTGATACTTTGCTGTGGATACTAAATTTGTCACGTGTGGTTGAATTGACAACTCAACTGCTAATACTTGAGAATATTCTTTGGCTTCCCCTTGAGTCAAATCAATAAATTTGGGTTGAATACTCTACCCTCCAAAACTCGTGCGATCCCCTATACTTGTGGGTTATCAAGACTATTTTCTAGCACCGTTGCAGGGGAGGCACAGCTATATTCTCTGAGTCACTTGGGATTTACGTCTGCTGGTCACTATGAGGAATCCGATAGATCCAAGAACTAAAGTCTTGCCCTCAACTACGAGGACAGGTAAGGAACTGCCATCTAGCTCTGCACTTGATTCACCTTCAGTTATGAGTAAGTTTGCGACACCACCTCCTGTTGGAAATCTTGATATGTCTCCTGTGCTTGATGATGCTACTTCTGCTGCCCATGATGCTTATGATGATGCTATGCTTGATACTGCTTTGCCACTAGGTGCATTCCTTGATGCCCAAATTGCTAGAGTTGCTGCTAGATGTGATGATACTTCTGAAACTGCTGATACTATTGAAGTAGAACGTGCTATTTTGCCTGTTAGAACTAGCTCTCCTAGATATGAATTGCCTGATATCCTGAGGGTTATGTTATGGAGGGAGAGATAGCTGAGGACTTTCTTGCTTGTAAGGATAGCTATGATGTTGAGAAATTACTGTTCAAGTGGAAAGAAAAATCTCTGAACGCTAGGATGAAATACGACCCGAAGTTTGCTACTTCACCTATCTTTGTGACCGATAAGGATTATGAATTCTCTATCAACCCTGAGTTAATCACTCTGGTTGAATCTGATCCTTTTCACGGTTATGAGTCTGAAACGGTTGTAGCCCATCTTACCAAACTGCACGATATAGCCACCCTATTCACGAGTGAGGAAAAGATCCGCCACTACTATATCCTCAAGCTGTTTCCTTTCTTGCTAAAGGATGATGCTAAGACTTGGTTCACTTCTCTTGCTCCTGGTTGTGTGCGTAGCCCCTAGAATATGGTCTACTACTTCTCTAAAAAATATTTCCCTGCCCATAAGAAGCAAGCTGCCTTGCAGGAAATATACAACTTTGCTCAAGCTGAAGAAGAGAGTCTCCCACAAGCTTGGGGGAGGTTCGTCCAGCTACTGAATGCTTTTCCTGATCACCCTCTTGAGAAGAATGAAATACTTGATATCTTCTATAATGGACTTACCGATGCTTCTAGAGACCACCTAGATAGTTGTGTCGGTTGTGTTTTTAGGGAACGAACTGTAGAACAAGCTGAGATCCTATTGCATAATATCTTGTGCAATGAGAATGCTTGGACTATTCCCGAACCACCCCCTAAGCCAACTCCTAAGAAAAGAGGTATTCTATTCCTTAGTCCTGAAGATATGCAAGAAGGAAAGAAATCTATGAAAGAGAAAGGCATTAAATCTGAAGATGTCAAAAATCTACCACCTATCGAAGAGATCCATGGTCTTGATAACCCGATGCAGGTAGTAGAAGTAAATTCTTTGCGTAGGTTTGATGAGAGTGATATTCCTTTTGATAAACCTGCTAGCCTATGACTGGATGAATTTGATAACTTTGTTGCCAAACAACAAAGTTCCAATGATTATGTTAGCAGACAATTGGAACAGAATGCTAGTATGCTTAGTCATTTAAGTGATTGTGTGGATAGAAATGTCAATGATCTTAAGCTTTTGAGTAAACATGCCTCTATGGTTACTACTCAAGTAGAACAAGTACTTAAGGCTCATAATGACTTTCTCAATGAGTTGAATGACAATTCTGTCAGAGTTGTCACTACAGGAGGTAGAATGACCCAGGAACCTTTGTATCCTGAGGGTCATCCCAAGAGAATTGAACAAGATTCTCAAGGAGTCAGCACTGATGCACCTAGTCATCCTAGGAAGAAGAAGAAAGATGATAGGAACTTGCACGCTAGCAACCCTGATGCTGTTACACTCGAGACTCCAAACAATGTCTCTGTTTCTGATGCTGAAACACAATCTGGTGATGAACATGAGCCTAATGATAATATCGATAGTGATGTTCATGAAGATGCTCAACCTAGCAACGATAAGGATGTGGAGATTGAACATGTTGATCTTGATAACCCACAGCCTAAGAATAGAAGATACGATAAGAATGACTTCACTACTAGGAAGCATGGTAAGGAAAGGGAACCATGGGTTCAGAAACCCATGCCCTTTCCTCCCAAACCATCCAAGAAAAAGGATGATGAGGATTTTGAGCGATTTGTTGAAATGATTAGACCTATCTTTCTGCAAATGCGTTTGACATATATGCTCAAAATGTCTCTGTATGCTAAGTACATGAAGGATATTGTGACTAATAAAAGGAGGATACCTGAGGTTGAGATTTCCACCATGCTCGCTAATTATACCTTCAAGAGTGGAACTCCTAAGAAACTAGGCGATCCCGGAGTACCCACTATACCTTGCTCCATTAAAGGCAACTACGTTAGAACTGCTTTATGCGACCTTGGAGCCGGTGTTAGTGTCATGCCTCTCTCTCTTTATCGTAGACTTGAACTGGATAAGTTGACACCCACTGAAATATCTCTGCAAATGCCCGACAAATCAACTGCTTTCCCTATCGGCAGTTGCGAGGATGTTCCTGTTGTGGTTGCTAACGTTACTATCTTAACAAACTTTGTTATTCTGGATATTCCCAAGGACGATGCCATGGCGGTCATCCTTGGAAGACCCTTTTTAAACAATGCAGGGGCTGTTATAGATTGCAACAAAGGCAATGTCACTTTCCATGTCAATGGTAATGAGCATACGGTGCACTTTCCGAAGAAACAATAACGAGTACATTGCATCAATGCTATTGAAAAGACTTCATCGATTCTTATCGGGAGCTTTGAATGCCCTATACCTCCTGCCAAGATGAAGTATGATTTGATTGTCGGGGATATGCGCATCCCCATTGAGGTGACCTAGTGACTATTCAAAAATTCTCCGTTCTCTTTTGCGATTCGAAAAAGTTTGTCAAGGAGACTTGATTAACCTCATTGACGAATTTCTTTCGATGACCATGAGATGGATGAATCGAGGAGTCACAAACCTCTATTCCAAGCTTTCACCTTCGGTTGCTTAGAAGAAAAATGATAGATTTAGTTTAGTTTTCCCTGTTTTCTGCTTTAGCGTCCCATAGAAAAGTACCCCGAAAATAAAAGTTCTCTGAACGTCCTAAAAATAAAGTATGATTTTTTCTGGAATTTTTGAAAAATACTGAGATGAAGAGCTAGTCTGGGGCTGCACCAGTGGGCCACAAGCCCTGGAGGCGCGGGCACCCCCCTGGCCGCGCCACCCAGGCTTGTGGGGCCCACGTGCATCCGCTCCACTCATTCTAGCTCCCATCTGCTTCTCCTACCTCCAGAAAAAATCGTTTCGCAGCTCAAACCCGTGTTCTTGCTCTTCTTGCTGGGATTTTCGATCTCCTTGTGCAAAGCACCATTCACCAAACTGTTTTAGGGAAATTGCTCCTTGGTAAGTGACTCCTCCATTGGTCCAATTAGTTTTTGCTCTAGTGCCTTGTACTTCGCGTATTTTTGCTGCCTTGATGACCCTGTTCTTGAGCTTTGCATGCTAACTTTAGCTGGTCCCAAGTAGTTTTCATGCGTGATATGGCTTCTAGGCACTTGCCGGAGTAGTTGCTATGAGTTCTGTTGAGCCTTGTTCACTTTTCCTTTGAGTCACTAAAATTTCATAAATTTTCAAAGATAGAAAAGGGAAAACATGAGGAGGTTCTTAAGAGGCTCTTCAAGCCGTGACCCCAAGGATGATGGAAGTGAGAAGAAGAAACACAAGTATCCGGTCCCTCGAGTTGCAGAAGTTCGAGCGTGCGAGTGGCCAAGCGATGTGTTCTTACACGCCGCCGGACTTTATGAGGACTTTTACTACTTGGTGGAGAACGCAGGCGTTACTGCCTTAGTTGAAGATAAGTGTCTGCAATACCTCCTCCTCACTAATATTTTTGGGCAAATCTTTAACTTCTATCCAAGGAAGAATCCTCCTATGGTTGAGTTCAAATTACATGATATCCCCTAGCGCAGGTCACTCCAGGATTTTTGCAATGTTTGCAAATTACCTTATGTTGGGGATATTCATGAACCTCGACCAGGGGACTTGGAGGCTCTCATAGATACTATTGTTGTAGGAGAAGAGAGAGGAGTGTCTTGCGCTAGAGCTGCTAGCATACATTTTACCGTGCTTCGGTACTTCTCATTATTCGTGGGAAAATTTTTGATTGGTCGTGGGAAAGCTGGGTCCGTTAGCTCCCCAGATCTTGCGGTCTTGCGCGAAGCCCTTTATAATGATAAAACTTATAGCTTGGGCGCTATAGTAGCTCAACGGTTGAACACAAACCGTTCTAAAGGCGTTGTCTATGGAGGTATCTATGCTACTCGTCTTGCTAGACATTTTGAGATACCTATTAGACTGGACGAGGAAGAAGAGATTCTTCTTCCCGAGAGATATATAGATTATGATAGCATGGTTCGCCATGACTTTCTTTATAGAGATATAAATAGAAGGATGATTTATAACCTGCTATTTAGTCAGGGTACTCGTGAGACTATTACTTTGCCTGCTCCTTCTTTGTTCAATCTTCATGCAGGCAGGTACATTATTATGCCCTCGGACATCTACGCATATTGGGGCATAGCCCAACCACTGGTGCCCGTGCCCGAGCCACCAGTCGAGTACCAGACGCCAGTTTATCAGTGGGAGCCAGAGGAGCTCACACGGCAGTGGAACCCTCAGTACACTCTGGAGTACCCCGGAGCTGGTTATTTCCCTCCTTAGGAGTAGACCAACTTAGGCCAAAATCCTAAGCTTGGGGGAGTACGTGTTTCCCACCGACTTTATATTCTTGCTTATGCTTTCACTTTGTTAGTCGGTGTTCACACTTTGCCACTGTATCATCCATGCTAGTATATTTCTTTTTCTCGTTTTCTTTTCGTGTGTCTGTCTAGTTTGAGAAAACCCAAAAATATTTTCTTGTTCTTCTTTTGCTTGTTGGGAGATTTCCCGTGTAAATAGTTTTCTTTTTCTTTGGGTCAAGGTAGAAGACCATGGTTACAATGTTTTGTGGCTCTCGCACGTATATATGTTCATTTGTTAAAGAGCCATATTACTTTGTCTTCTCCTTTGTGTTTGCTTGCAGATTCCAGCTTAGTCCAATGCACGAGCACTCTTATTATTTTTCACATCATTCGGTTGTGCAAGTGAAAGGCAATAATGACGATATATGATGAAGTGACTGAGCCTGGAGAAGCTGGTATGAACTCGATCTATTTTGTTTTTGTAAATATGACTAGCTCATCGTTCCTGATTCAGCTTTGTTGTGAGAGAAACATGTTTGCAATGACAACTTAGAGATCATAGTTTCTGATGCCATGCTCAATTAGATAGGAGCTTATAATGGTTTGTCTTGGATGCCAACATGAATCTTGAGATGACTATGATGCAGTATGATAGGACGGTATCCTCCTTTGAATGATTCAAGCGGCTTGACTTGGCGCATGTTTACGCATGTAGTTGAAAAAAATTCAACATAGCCTCTATGATATTCATGTTCATGGTGATTTATGTCCTACTCATGCTTGCACTCAATGTTGGTTAATCTCAATGCATTTTGATGACTATTGTCGCTCTCTAGTTGGTCGCTTCCCAGTCTTTTGCTAGCCTTCACTTGTACTAAGAGGGAATACTGCTTGTGCATCCACTTCCATAAACCCAAAGTTGTTCCATATGAGTCCACCATACCTACCTATATGCGGTATCTACCTGCCGTTCCAAGTAAATTTGCATGTGCCACTCTCTAAACCTTCGAGAAATAATCTGTTTTGCATGCCCAAACCACTCATGTGGTGACAGGGGCTATCAGTATCTTCCATGCTAGGCGTGTTATCCTCTATATGCGTTTATTCACTATCATTCACGAGAAAGGGGCCGGTAATTGGAATGCCTAGTTCCATGCTCAAATCAAAAAGATAATTGCAAACAAAACTCCCCGTGGATTGATGTTGGTACGGACGGCACCCGAGTATTCGGCTAGTCGTGGAGTGTGATTGATCGGTCGTGGGGGAGTCAAAACTTTACTTTTCTACTTGGGAACTGCCTATAGCATGTGTAGCGTGGAAGATGATGAGAACTCTTAGTCATTGCGTTAACAATGAAAACATGCCACCCAAAATTATTATCTCTGTTTTAAAAGCTTGAGCTCTGGCACCTCTGCAAATCAATGCTTCCCTCTGCGAAGGGCATGTCTATTTATGTTCCTGTTGAGTCATCCTCTTCTTATAAAAGCACCAATTAGAGAGCGCCTCTGTCATTTTTATGCTTTGCTTTTAACTGTGATTGAGTATGACTGTGACTGGATCCTCTTTGCCATGAATTACAATGTTTATTCAGCCTTTGGTCTTTGAAGGTGCTCTCCATTTATGTTTTGCGGTCTTAGAAAGAGCTAGCGAGATACCATCTCTTCATACTGCTTCATGATTGTTTTGATTGAAGTGTTGACGTTTGAGACTTATTATTATTTGCTCGCTAGTTGATTATGCCAATGATATGAGTTTACCGTGAGACCTAGATGTCATTTGCTTATGTGGTCAGCTTGTGATCTTGCTGAAATTCTGGTTATGAGTTAGACATAGTTGCAACAACAAGATCAAGCAGAGTTCGTAAAAGTTTTTCTTTTGTCTCTTTCAGTTTGTCAACTGAATTGCTTGAGGACAAGCAAGGTTTTAAGCTTGGGGGAGTTGATACGCCTCCATCGTATCTACTTTTCCAACTCTTTTGCCCTTGTTTTGGACTCTAATATGCATGATTTGAATGGAACTAACCCGGACTAACGATGTTTTCAGCAGAATTGCCATGGTGTTGTTTTTGCGCATAAATAAAAGTTCTCGGAATGACGTGAAAATTTACGGAGAATTTTGGTGGAATATATAAAAAATTATGGCGCAAGAATCAACGGAGGAAGTGGAGCGTGGAGCCCACAAGCCCACCTCGCGCCCCCCTAGCCGCGCCTGGCAGGCTTGTGGGGCCCACAAAACTCCACCGCCTCCAATCTCAGGTCTATTTAGTCCCTTTCGTCCAGAAAAAAATCAAGGAGAAGAGTTCATCGCGTTTTACGATACGGAGGCGCCGCCACCTCCTGTTCTTCCTCTAGAAGGCAGATCTGGAGTCCGTTCTAGGCTCCGGAGAGGGGAGATCGTCGCCATCGTCATCACCAACCTTCCTTCATCGCCAATTCCATGATGCTCTTCACTGTTCGTGAGTAATCTCATCGTAGGCTTGCTGGACGGTGATGGGTTGGCTGGGATCTATCATGTAATTGAGTTAGTTTTGACGGGGATTGATCCCTAGTATCCACTATGTTCTGAGATTGATGTTGCTACTACTTTGCCATGCTTCATGCTTGTCACTAGGGCCCGAGTGCCATGATTTCAGATCTGAACCTATTATGTTGTCGCCAATATATGCGTGTTCTTGATCCTATCTTGCAAGTTGTAGTCACCTACTATGTGTTATGACCCGGCAACCCCGGAGTAACAATAGCCGGAACCACTCCCGGAGATGACCATAGTATGAGGAGTTCATGTATTCACCAAGTGTTAATGCGTTGGTCCGGTTCTTTATTAAAAGGAGAACCTTAATATCCCGTAGTTTCCATTAGGACCCCGCTGCCACGGGAGGGATGGACAATAGATGTCATGCAAGTTCTTTTCCCTAACCATGTATGACTACATACGGAATACATGCCTACATTACATTGACGAACTAGAGCTAGTTACATATCTCTTCGTGTTATAACTATTACATGATGAATATCATCCGGCATAATCATCCATCACTAATCCAATGCCTACGAGTTTTTCCTACTGGTCCTTGCTACGTTACTTTGCTGCTACTGCTGTCACTGCTCCTACTGTTACTCTGTTGCTACTGCTGTTACTTTGCTGCTACTGCTGTCACTTTTCTGCTACTGGTTACTGTTGCTACTACTGCTATCATACTACCTTGCTACTGATACTTTGCTGCATATACTAAATCTTTCAGGTGTGGTTGAATTGACAACTCAACTGCTAATACTTGAGAATATTATTTGGCTTCCCCTTGAGTCGAATCAATAAATTTGGGTTGAATACTCTATCCTCGAAAACTGTTGCGATCCCCTATACTTGTGGGTTATCACGGCACCGGCTGGAAACCGGCTCGCTCTGGCGCTGGGAACGCCGGTCTTGGCTGCCCTCGCCCTTCTAACCAGAAATGCGATGCATGGAGGAGCCCTGAGCATGATGACGGCCGTTGGGGTTGCGGTGAGCCTCCGGATGAGCTCCCGGAGACATCGGTTGCTTGATGCTGGGGTCGAAATGAGCCTGTTGCTCGCTAGCGGCGTCAAGGAGATCCTTGACCCGCTTCTCTTGAAGGGCGCGCTCCTCGCCCTCCAAAACAGACATCTCTGCCATAGCCGCCTGGGCAGCCCGCATGTTGGCCACTGGAGTATCATAGATAGGCTGTGTGCCACCTAAGATTTCGGCGATGACCCGGCCGAGACCGCGGACCTCGCCGCGCCGACTCGGGCCATCAGCAGCAGGAGTGAGGTCATAACGGAGTTATACTCACGTTGTGTGGCCTCCATCCCACGCTTGGTGGCGGCGATAGCAATGCCCTCTTCCAGGATCTGCTGGCGGGCCTCCTCCAGTGAGGCCCTAGCATCAGCTGGGTTTGCCGTGGTGGCGATGGGCGTCTTCAGGCTGGCAAGGGCGGTGTGAAGCGGGTCTGCAGAGCCCGCAGCGGGGTCAGCTGCCTTCCCTGAAGCCTTGCCATGAGGCTTACCGGTGCCGGCACCAATAACCATCACCTCCATGAGGTTGGAGACGACAGCGACGTGGTGCGGGGCAAGACACCCCGCAGATGACGGTGGATCGTCGCAGACGAGCACCTCGCTAGGGTACTCATCAGGTGCAGGCACATCCTCAAGGGAGAGCCTACTGAAGCTTGGGAATAGCGTGTCAATGTCGATGACCTCGCCGAGGTGGCGAGCCTCATCGTCGAGGCGCAGGTCGCTGAAGAGAATGCCGAGGTTTGCAACAGCAATGATGATGTCGCTGGACAGCGACTCGCTGGTGAACTCCTCGTCAGAGTCCGTGAGACGGCCTGGATCATCGGTCAGCATTGCAGAAACCTCAGCATCGCGTCTACCTCTCCTGTATGGGTGTGTGTATGAGCAGTTGGTCGACCCTCTGCATGGAGGGGGATCGATGGGTTTTATAGACGAACCACCGACCTACAATATGGATAACTATGCAAAGGAGGGGCCCGCCTGGAAGCCTCGCTGGCTGGCCAGGGGACCCACAGTAGCCTGGTCTTGTCGTTGCAGGGCCCCGCCGGCTGCGAGGTCCCATCTAGCCATGGGACCCGCCGGCCAGCCAATGGAGCTCTCGCATAAGACCGACGCCGGACACGTGTAGTACATCCAGCTCGTCTTGCGAGATTCGTCATGGGTCGCCAGTACGGTCATCTCAACTATTACCACACCAAGCTCGGTAATGGAGTGGGTGCTGATGGGACGGTACTCTGGTGGGTTGACGGATCGGAGTCGGCCTAGGTCAGCTGCATGGCCGCTGACACTGTATCTGTCGTGCGCCCCAACCTTGTACATGTGCTGACGCGTATTCACCTTTATTCGTAGAGTCTACTCACAGTCTAGGGTTGTATGTGACTAGGGCTGCCCAGCCGGCTGGCGGCCTCGCTAGCCGGCTTTGCAGTTGTCGTCTCGCTCCTAGCTGGCAGGTGCCTCCCAGTCGGCCAGAAAAAGTTGTTTCCTCGCCCCTAGCCGGCAGGAGTTTCCTAGCCGGCCAAGAGGAGTTGGCCGTCTGGAGGAAACTGATGACTCCCTTTATTCTTGGATGCAAGGGAGTAGGCTCGATGAGCCTACCCCGAAGTTATCCCCCGTCATGCACGGTGATGATCATGTTGAGTTGCTCTTTTAGATTACAAGAGTATTGCAGCAAGAGTATTGCATGTTATCTTCTCTTCTTGTCATGAATTATTTATTGAAATTATAATGAACTTGCCTAATTTTTCAATAACTTGTAAGGCGAATCTCACACTCTCTCGGTTGTTAGCATCAAGCAAGGAACCGTGGCAAGCATAGCTGGGAAGGGAATGTTGGTGGCCGATTCCGTTGAGGTGTGGAAGCAAGGTCGTTGGTCCTAGAAGGCGTGCGCCAATGACACAAGCAACGCAGGCCAGGCGCACGCGTGGATAGGTAGGGACAACGCGGTTCGTGCGTTAGCGTCTCTCCCTGCCGACCACGCGATCTCCATCTCCGTGTACGTGCGCTGAATCTGCGGCTGACGCCGGGCCGACCACGGCGGTGAGAGACGTCACAGTCCGATCCGGCACAGGTACTCGTCCTCCCCACCGTTGGCGACGCGGCAGCCAACGGTAACTGCCCGATTCCGTAAAAAAAACGGTAACTGTCCGATCCACCGTCGAAATCGGTGATTATACAATCAATACCAGCAGTACTAGTACTTTAGAGCATGGTTAATAGTATAGCCAACTGCTGGCTATAAGCAGTCTTATAGTCCATTTTATAGCTAGCTTGTACAATAGTTAGCTATAAAAGAGTGCTATTTTTATCATATATGACATACATTTCATTCTTACAAAGCACCTAGGAGCACGTGCTAGAGCTGGCTCTTCACGAAGAGCCCGCTTCACTTCTCTCTTCCCTTCTCTCTCATTCAAATAAGCAAAATATAGTATTTTAATTCTTATAGTCTGCCAACTATACCTTATTGTACTTGTTCTTATTAATCGAACTTCTCAGTCGGCGAGTGCCCTTTTTCCCATGTCCACCTCGCTTTCTTCGAGTAGGAAGGGGCTGACATCTTTTTCTCCTGAAACCACTCGCCGTCGTTTCCTTTTCTCTACCTGCTCCGGCACATCGATACGTGCACCAGCCGAATAATATTCGAAAGCTTCGAGGCAAATCCCCACGGAAATACGCGGCCACATGTGGTTTGCATCTTCTCCTTTCATATTCACTTTCTTCCTTCACAAAAAAAGGCTTGGGATTATTATTTCATTCGAAACGCTTGCTTTGGTTACTATGTATTGTATATATCTTCTTTCTCGCTGTCTCCTACTAATTTCCACACTTTTGAGCAATAGTGCAAAAGCAGAAAAAGGTACTAACGAAAAAGGGCACGCGGAGTAGTGGAAATAAATACCATAGAAGATTTCTTAATAAAAAGAAAGACAATGAACTCGTGGGGCATGATATATGAAAATGAATGACCTGAATTGATAAAACTTTCCAATCACTATACTCAGAAAAAAGCTCGCTCACTAATATTATATATATTTAAAACAGTAAAACTGCATCTAAACACCGCTTTCTCATGATATCATATTCTGAACCATTTATTTTTCTGACCAAATCATTTTCGATCGTCTGATCTGATATGCATATCACGTTTCCATTTCATTGGTTGGCTGTCCTAAAAGGCCGTTGCTCGAGCGGCCGAAACGTATTAGAGCAAGTATAATAGAATGATGTAGACGTACTGTAAGACTTAAAATAATATATTTGTGATGAGTTGGAAAAGAAAGAAGAGGAGAGAGAAGAGAAGCGGGCTACAAACTAACAGCCCGCTGTAACACGTGCTCCTAGGCATTTTGTAAGAGAGTATGGTAGGCCTTGTATCAATAAAATAGTACTTATTTACATCTACCTATTGTACTTGCGGGCTATAAGCTTGGTTATAGATGACGTGTCAACATCATATAACGAGCAGCTGGGTGTACTATTAACCATGCTCTTATGGTGGTTGATTGGACTATTGGTCCTAAGGAACCGGCCCCTTAGGAGCGTCTGCATGGTTCCCGTAAGGATGCAAAGGCGGCGGTTCGAGCATTGACTTCCCTATTCTTCCCCACGACGACGGCGACACCAACAATCAGAACCACGAGATGTCCCCCTCCGCCCCTGTGCGCCCCGCCTCATGGAAACCCTAGTCTTCCTTCTCCGTAGGAAAAAATTATTCTCTTGACAATCGACATGGCTCTCACTCGATACAGAAGAAGGGATCAATGCTAGCTGCGGGAGGGGGATTCACCCACTAGCTAAGGGCTATGGACGACATCGACGACGACGAGGATGCAGCCACAGCGCGGCAGCCCGAGTTGATGTCCATGGAGCGCGTCGAGCAGTTGCATCTTTCTCTTTTTCCTCTCCTCTGATCTGACCACGTGTGGTGGTGGTTTCCTCCGCATGTGCGCTACTCTGTTCTTCTGTTTTTCCCGTGGGGGTTGGTTGGTTGGCTAGTCCCGTGGCTTATGCGAGCGCAATTCGTTCCTTGATTGTTGGGACGGCTCGGGATACCGTCTGGGGAGTCGATGGCCATGTTCATTGGACGACGTAGTTGGACATTGGGATTTTTTGCTTTCGAGAAACCCAAAATTTCTACATCACTTCTGTTATTGTCTGACTTTAAAACCATTTGTACTTCTCTCTCTCACTGCGATGATTCGAGGCGTTTATGAAAAGTTTCAATGATTCGATAAGGTAGTAGACGTGTATACGAGAAAAAAATCAATTGTGCTAATATAGTGGTATTGTGTCCCCCTTGCGGAAGCTGATTACATGTCTCCGGAAGTAGAGCTGCAGCAGCAATATCAGCAAGGCCTACTCATGTACTTGTAGGAGCACAAGGATAAGATTTCGAAGGTCATGGCGGCCATCTTGTGAGCATGCACTGGTTTGTTAGAGTCCAGCAAGTCCACCAAGAAGGGCAAAGATGGTAGCAACAGCCACAACGATGCATACACTCTTCTTTGTTTGTTGAGATGGGCTAGATTGCACCCAATTTTTGTCCCCATGATCGACTCGTTTTTACATGGTGCACTAAAAGTGTTGGAAATATGCCCTAGAGGCAATGATTAAATAGTTATTATTATATTTCCTTTTTCAAGATAACCGTTTATTATTCATACTAGAAAATTGTATTGAATGGAAACTCAGATACATGTCTGGATACATAGACAACACACTATCCCTAGTAAGCGTCTAGTTGACTAGCTCGTTGATCAAAGATGGTTAAGGTTTCCTAGCCATATACAAGTGTTGTCACTTGATAACGGGATCACATCATTAGGAGAATGATGTGATGGGCAGGACCCAAACTATGAACGTAGCATGTGATCGTGTCATTTTATTGCTACTATTTTCTGCATGTCAAGTATATATTCCTATGACCATGAGATCATGTTACTCACTGACACCGGAAGAATATACCTTGTGTGTATCAAACATCGCAACGTAACTGAGTGACTATAAAGGTGCTCTACAGGTATCTCCGAAGGTGCCCATTGAGTTAGCATGGATCAAGACTGGGATTAGTCACTCCGTATGACGGAGAGGTATCTCGGGGCCCACACGGTGATACAACATCACAACAAGCCTTGCAAGCATTGTGGCTAAAGAGTTAGCCACGGTATTTTGTATTACAGAACGAGTAAAGAGACTTGCCGGTAACGAGATTCAAATTGGTATAGGGATACCGACAATCGAATCTCGGGCAAGTAACATGTCGAAGGACAAAGGGAATGTTATACGAGATTAACTGAATCCTTGACATAGAGGTTCTACAGATTAAGATCTTTGTAGAATATGTAGGACCCAATATGGACATCTAGTTCCAGCTATTGGATATTGACCGGAGAGTGTCTCGGTCATGTCTACATAGTTCTCGAACCCGCAGGGTCTGCACACTTAAGGTTCGGTGATGTTTCGGTATAGTTGAATTGTTGATGTTGGTAACCGAATGTTGTTCGGAGTCCCGGATGCGATCCCGTACATAACGAGGGGTTCCGAAATGTTCCGGGGACGAATATTGATATATAGGAAGTATCCATTTAGCTTTCGGAAGGATTTCGGGCATTACGGGTAAAGTACCGGGAGTGACGAATGGGTTCCGGAGTTCCATCGGGAGGGCCACCCACCCGGAAGGGGACCAAATAGGCCCAAGGGTGGCACACCAGCCCTGGTGGGCTAGGTGGCCAGCCCAAGATGGCCTATTTCGGCCAAAGTGGAGAAGAGATTGAGGTGGGGCCAAACCGAATAGGGAGAGGAGTTCTCCTCCTCCAAACCGACTTGGAGGAGGACTCCTCCCTCCTCCTGCGCCGCCGAACCCTTCCCTCTTATATATAGTGCAGGGTAGAGAGGCTTTTCACACCACAAGCCACAGCATAGTCCTCTCTCCCTCCACCACCTCGTGACATCCCACGGTTATTTCGGTACGGCACGGCGAAGCCCTGCCGGAGTAGCTCCACCATCATCACCGTCACACCGTCGTGCTGTCGGAGAATTCAGCTACCTCTTCGTCTCTCTTGCTGGATCAAGAAGGCGGAGATCGTCATCGAGGTGCACGTGTGCTGAACGCAGAGGTGTCGTCCGTTTGGCGCTAGATCGTGATTGGATCACGGGACAGCTTGCGATTTGGATCGCGAAGACGTTCGACTACATCAACTGTGTTTCTTAACGCTTCCCACTTAGCGATCTGCAAGGGTATGTGGATCCGATCTCCCCTCTCATAGATGGTCATCGCCATGGATAGGTATTTCGTGTGCATAGGAATTTTTTTGTTTCCCATGCAACGTTCCCCAACAGTGGTATCAGAGCTAGGTCTATGCATAGATAACATCTTGAGTAGAATACAAAGGAGTTTGTGGGCGTTGATATTCAGATTGCTACCCTCCTTAGTCTTTTCTTGATTCTGTGGTATTGTTGGATGAAGCGGCCGAGACCAACATTACTCGTACGCTTACGAGAGACCGGTTACATCGACTAACATGCAACTTGTTGCATAAAGATGGATGGCGGGTGTCTCTTTCTCCAACTTTAGTTGAATCGAATTTGAGTGAGGCGGTTCTTGGAGAAGGTTTAATAGCAACTTGTGTATCACCATTGTGGTTTTGCATAAGTAAGATGAGATCATGCTAGATACCCATAGCAGCCACGTAAAACATGCAACAACAAATTAGAGGATGTCTAACTTGTTTTTGCAGGGTATGATGTGACATGATATGGCCAAAGACATGATATGATATATTTGATGTATGAGATGATCATGTTGTAATAGTTAAATATAGACTTGCATGTCGATGCTACAACAACCAGCAGGAGCCGTAGTGTTGTCTTTAATTATTTTGCGCTTGGTGATGCTTTGCTTTATCGCTAGTTCAGTAGTTTTAGTAGCAATAGCATAGTTAGCGTGACAACATCGATGGCAGCACAATGATGGAGATCATGGTGTGGCGCCGGTGACGATGGAGATCATGCCGGTGCTTTCAAGATGGAGATCAAAAGCACAAGTTCACGGCCATACCATGCCACTTATGATTTGCATGTGATGTTAATCCTTTTATGCACCTTATTTTGCTTAGGACGATGGTAGCATTATAAGGTGATCCCTCACTAAAATTTCAAGATGAAATTGTGTTCTCCCCGAGTGTGCACCGTTGCGACAGTTCATCGTTTCGAGACACCGCGTGATGATCGGGTATGATAGACTCTACGTTCACATACAACAGGTGCAAAACAGTTGCACACGCGGATCACTCGGGTTAAACTTGACGAGCCTAGCATGTATAGACATGGCCTTGGAACACAATATACCGAAAGGTCAAACATGAGTCATATAGTAGATATGATCAACATAGAGATGTTCACCATTGAAGCTAACTCAACTCACGTGATGATCGGACTTGAGTTAGTGAATTTGGATCATGTGTCACTCAAATGACTAGAGGGATGTCAACTTGAGTGGGAGTTTATTAGTAATATGATTAACTAAACTCAACTATCTTGAACATAGTCTAAGTAATCTTTGCAAATTTATGTTATAGATCAATGTCTCGCGCAGTAGCGCCCCTGAATTTTAATGCGATCCTAGAGAAAACTAAGCTCAAAGATGATGGAAGCAACTTTGTTGACTGGCCCCATAATCTGAGGCTTATCCTCATGGCTGCCCAAAAGCAATATGTCCTTGAGGCGCCTCTAGGTGAAGCACCACCCCAACCGGCGACCCCGGACATTATGAATGCCTGGCAGTCGCGTCAGGATGACTACTCATTGGTTCAATGTGCAGTTTTGTATGGCTTAGAACCGAGACTTGAAAGACGTTTTGAACGTCATGGAGCACATGAGATGTTCCAGGAGTTGAAGTTTATCTTTTAGAAGAATGCCCGAGTCGAGAGGTATGAAACCTCTGATAAGTTCTATGCTTGCAAAATGGAGGAGAACGGGTCTGTCAGTGAACATGTGCTCACAATGTCTGGGTACTCTAACCGTCTGGCTGAGCTGGGAATTGCTCTCCCACAAGAGGCTATCACTGACAGAGTTCTTCAATCACTGCCACCTAGCTATAAAGTCTTTGTGTTGAACTACAACATGCAAGGGATGAATAAATCACTCGTCGAGCTGTTTGCGATGCTGAAAGTCGCCGAGTCAGAAATCCAGAAAGAACATCATGTGTTGATGGTCAATAAGACCACCAGTTTCAAGAAAAACGGCAAGGGCAAGAAGCCTAACTCCAAGAAGAGTGGCAATGTTGTTGCCCCTCCCACAAAGAAACCCAAGGTTGGACCCAAGCCGGAAACTGAGTGTTATCATTGCAAGGGGACTGGTCACTGGAAGCGGAACTTCCCCAAGTATCTAGCCGATAAGAAGGCGAACAACGCCAAACAAGGTACATTTGATATACATGTTATTGATGTGTACCTCACCAACTCCCGTTGTAGTGCGTGGGTATTTGATACCGGTTCGGTTGCTCACATTTGCAACTCAAAGCAGGAACTACGGAATAGACGAAGGTTGGCGAAGGACGAAGTGTCGTTGGGCATGGGAAATGGTTCCAAGGTTGATGCGATCGTCGTCGGCACGCACTCACTGCAATTACCGTCGGGATTAGTGATGAACCTAAATAATTTTTATTTAGTGCCTGCATTAAGCATGAACATTATATCTGGATCTTGTTTATTGAGAGACGGATACTCATTTAAGTCAGAGAAAAATGGTTGTTCTATTTATATGAGTAATATCTTTTATGGTCATGCACCCAATGTGAGGGGTTTGTTCATGTTGAATCTCGATAGTGATGACACACATATCCATAACATTTAGGCCAAAAGATGTGCAGTTGATAATGATAGCGCCACTTTCTTGTGGCACTGCCGCTTAGGTCATATTGGTATAAAACGCATGAAGAAACTCCATGCTGATGGAATTTTGGAGTCACTTGATTTTGAATCACTTGACACATGTGAACCATGCCTCATGGGCAAGATGACTAAGACTCCGTTCTCTGGAACAATGGAGCATGCAAGTGACTTGTTAGAGATCATACATACTGATGTGTGTGGACCGATGAGCATAGAGGCGCACGTTTGTTATCATTATTTTCTCACCTTCACAAATGATTTGAGTAGATACGGTTATATTTACTTAATGAAGCACAAGTCTGAAACATATGAAAAGTTCAAGCAATTTCAGAGTGAAGTTGAAAATCATCATAACAAGAAGATCAAATTCCTACGATCTGATCGAGGAGGAGAGTATCTGAGTTATGAGTTTGGTACTCACTTAAGACAATGTGGAATTGTTTCACAGTTGACACCGCCTCGAACACCACAACGTAATGGTGTGTCCGAATGTCATAATCGTACTTTATTAGATATGGTGCATTCTATGATGTCTCTTACCGATTTGCTGTTATCGATTTGGGGCTATGCATTAAAGTCAGCTGCATTCACTTTAAATAGGGCACCATCAAAATCCATTGAGATGACACCATATGAACTATGGTATGGCAAGAAGCCAAAGTTGTCGTTTCTTAAAGTTTGGGGATGTGATGCTTATGTCAAAAAGCTTCAGCCTGAAAAGCTGGAACCCAAAGTGGAAAAGTGTGTCTTCATATGATACCCAAAAGAGACAGTTGGGTATTACCTTCTATCTCAGATCCGAAGGCAAAGTGTTTGTCGCTAAAAACGGAGTAATTTTAGAGAAAGTGTTTCTCTCGAAAGAATTGAGTGAGGGGAAGATAGAACTTGATGAGGTTATAGAACCTCTACTTCAACCAGAGAGTAGCGCAGCACAAAAAGATGTTTCTATGGAACCTACGACAGTTGAAGAGGAAGCTAATGATGATGATCATGAAACTTCAGATCAAGTTGTTGTCGGACCTCATAGGTAGAAAAGGGCACGTACTGCTCCTGAGTGGTACGACAACCCTGTCTTATCAATCATGTTGTTAGACAACGATGAACCTACGAGCTATGCAGAAGCAATGGTGGGCCTGGATTCCAACAAATGGTTAGAGGCCATGAAATCCGAGATAGGATCCATGTATGAAAACAAATTATGGACTTTGGAAGTATTACCTGAAGGGCGAAAGGCTATTCAGAATAAATGGATCTTTAAGAAGAAGACGAACGCGGACGGTAATGTCACTGTCTATAAAGCTCGACTTGTGGCAAAGGGTTTTTCACAAGTTCAAGGAGTTGACTACGATGAGACTTTCTCACCCGTAGCGATGCTTAAGTCCGTCAGAATCATGTTAGCAATAGTTGCATTTTTCGATTATGAAATTTGGCAGATGGATGTCAAAACAGCGTTCCTCAGCAGTTTCCTTAAGGAAGAATTGTATATGATGCAACCAGAAGGTTTTGTCGATCCAAAGAATGCTCACAAAGTATGCAAGCTCCAGCGATCCATTTATGGACCGGTGCAAGCATCTCGGAGTTGGAATCAGCGCTTTGATGAGGTGATCAAGGCGTTTGGGTTTATACAAGTTTATGGAGAAGATTGTATTTACAAGAAAGTGAGTGATAGCTCTATAGCATTTCTAATATTATATGTGGATGACATATTGCTGTTTGGAAATGATACATAACTTTTGGGAAGTGTAAAGGATTACTTGAATAAAAGTTTTTCAATGAAGGACCTGGGAGAAGCTGCTTACATATTGGGCATCAAGAGCTATAGAGATAGATCAAGACGCTTGATAGGACTTTCACAAAGCACATACCTTGATAACGTTTTGAAGAAGTTTGAAGTGGAACAGTCCAAGAAATGGTTCTTGCCTGTGTTACAAGGTATAAAGTTGAGTAAGACTCAATGCCCAGTAACTGCAGAAGATAGAGAAAATATGAGTGTCATCCCCTATGCTTCAGCCATAGGCTCTATCATGTATGCAATTCTGTGCACAAGACCTGATGTCAGCCTTGCCATAAGTATGGTGGGAAGGTTTCAAAGTAATCCAGGAATGGAGCATTGGACATCGGTCAAGAATATTCTGAAGTACCTGAAAAGGACTAAGGAAATGTTTCTCGTTTATGGAGGTGACAAAGAGCTCGTCGTAAATGGTTATGTCGATGAAAGCTTTGACACTGATCCAGATGACTCTAAGTCACAAATCGGATACATATTTATCCTTAATGGGGGTGTAGTAAGGTGGTGCAGTTCCAAGCCGAGCGTGGTAGTTGATTCTACATGCGAAGCGAGTACATAGCTGCATCGAAGGCGACTAAAGATGGTATCTGGATGAAGCAGTTCATGATAGATCTTGGAGTTGTGCCAAGTGCACTGGATCCAATGACTGTTCTGTGACAACACTGGTGCCATTGCTCTAGCCAAGGAATCAAGGTTTCACAAGAGGACCAGACACATAAAGCGGCGCTTCAATTCCATCCGCGATTACATCAAGGAGGAGGACATAAATATTTGCAAAGTGCACACAAATCTGAATGTTGCTCACCCATTGACTAAGCCTCTTCCACGAGCAAAACATAATCAACATGAGAACTGTATGGGTGTTAGATTCGTTATATTGTAAATCACATAGTGACGTGACCTAGATTATTGACTCTAGTGCAAGTGGGAGAGTGTTGGAAATATGCCCTAGAGGTAATAATAAAATAGTTATTATTATATTTCCTTGTTCAAGATATTCGTTTATTATCCATGCTAGAATTGTATTGAATGGAAACTCAGATACATGTGTGGATACATAGACAACACACTGTCCCTAGTAAGCCTCTAGTTGACTAGCTCATTGATCAAAGATGGTTAAGGTTTCCCAGCAACAGACAAGCGTTGTCACTTGATAACGGGATCACATCATTAGGAGAATGATGTGATGTACAAGACCCAAACTATGAACGTATAATATGATCGTGTCAATTTATTGCTACTGTTTTCTGCATGTCAAGTATATATTCCTATGACCATGAGATCATGTAACTCACTGACACCGGAAGAATACCTTGTGTGTATCAAACGTCGCAACGTAACTGGATGACTATAAAGGTGCTCTATAGGTATCTCCGAAGGTGTCCGTTGAGCTAGCATGTATCAATACTGGGATTTTTCACTCCATATGACGGAGAGGTATCTCGGGGCCCACTCTGTAATACAACATCACAAGAAGCCTTGTAAGCATTGTGGCTAAAGACTTAGCCACGGAATTTATATTAAGGAACGAGTAAAGAGACTTGCTGGTAACGAGATTCAAATAGGTATAGGGATACCGACGATCGAATCTCGGGCAAGTAACATGTCGAAGGACAAAGGGAATATTATACGGGATTAATTGAATCCTTGACATAGAGGTTCAACCGATTAACATCTTCATAGAATATGTGGGATCCAATACAGACATCCAGGTCCCGCTATTGGATATTGAACGGAGAGTGTCTCAGTCATGTCTACATAGTTCTCGAACCCGCGGGGTCTGCAGACTTAAGGTTCAGTGACATTTCGATATAGTTGAATTGTTGATGTTGGTAGCCGAATGTTATTCGAAGTCCCGGGTGAGATCCTGGACGTCACGAGGGGTTCCGTATTGGTCCGGAAACGAAGATTGATATATAGGAAGTACCATTTGGCTTCCGGAAGGATTTTGGGCATTATCGGTAAAGTACTGAGAGTTTCGAATGGGTTTCGGAGTTCCACCGGGAGGGGCCACCCACTGATACGTCTCCAACATATCTATAATTTTTTATTTTTCCATGCTATTATCTTATCTGTTTTGGATATTTTATATGCATCAATATGTAGTTTTACAATATTTTTTGGGACTAACCTATTCATCTAGAGCCTAGTGATAGTTTCTGTTTTTCCATGTTTTTAAGTATTGCAGATAAGGAATATTAAACAGAGTCCAAACGAAATAAAATCTCTGGAATTATTTTTCTTGGACCAGAAGAAAACCAGAAGATTAGAGTAGGGGGCAGGGCACCTATCGGGAGGCCACAACCGTGCAGGGCGTGCCCTAGGGGAAGGGGCGTGCCCCTGGCTTGTGGGTCCCCTGCAGGCCTCCTAACCTTATTCTTCACCCTATAATTTTCCAAATATTCACCCATTGCAAAAGAGAGCAACGAAAATACTTTTTCGCCGCCGAGAGCCTCTGTTCCCATGAGATCCAATCGGGGAGCCTTTTCCGGTAATCTGCTGGAGAGGGAATTGATCACGGAGGACATCTACATCAACTCCATTTCCTCTCCAATGATGCGTGAGTAGTTCACCACAGACCTACAGGTCCATAGCTAGTAGCTAGATGGCTTATTCTCTCTCTTTGATCTTCAATAGCATGTTCTTCATGATCCTCATGGAGATTTATTCGATGTAATACTCTTTTGTGTTGTGTTTGTCGAGATCCGATGAATTGTGAGTATATGTTCAGATTATCTATGAATATTATTTGAATCTCTTCTCAATTCTTATATGCATGATTTCATATCTTAGCAAGTCTCTTCGAGTTATTGGTTTGGTTTGGCCAACTAGATTG
Source organism: Hordeum vulgare subsp. vulgare (assembly GCF_904849725.1). Classification (NCBI taxonomy): domain Eukaryota; kingdom Viridiplantae; phylum Streptophyta; class Magnoliopsida; order Poales; family Poaceae; genus Hordeum; species Hordeum vulgare. The sequence goes on along the minus strand of NC_058521.1, from coordinate 158,436,867 downwards.
GTAATTCTTGCAACGGGAGAAGTGCTTACTTTTGGGTTCAATCTTGCAGTGTCTTCACCAAGTGACATAGTAGGGGTAGCAAGGCACGTATTGTATTTTTGCCATCGAGGATAAAAATATGGGCTTTTCATCATATTGCTTGAGTTTATCCCTCTACATCATGTCATCTTACTTAATGCGTTACTCTATTCTTCATGAACTTAATACTCAAGATGCAGGCAGGAGTTGGTCGATATGTGGAATAATAGTAGTAGATGCAGGATCGTTTAGGTCTACTTGACACAGACGTGATGCCTATATGCATAATCATTGCCTTAGATATCTTCATAATTATTCGCTTTTCTATCAATTGCTCGACAGTAATTTCTTCACCCATCGTATTATTTTCCTTCATGAGAGAAGCCTCTAGTGAAACCTATGCCCCCGGGGTCTATTTTCCAGATTATACTTTCAGATCTATAAACCAAAAATACCAAAAATATCTTGCTGCAATTTATTTACTTTTGTTTCCGCAATCTTTTATATCTATCTCTATCAGATCTCATCCTTGCAAATAACTCTGAAGGGAATGACAACCCCTTTTTACCGTTGGGTGCAAGAATTTGATTATTTGTGTAGGTACTATGATTGGGGCCTTGCTTGTTCCTCCTACTGGATTGATACCTTGGTTCTCAACAAACTGAGGGAAATACTTATCTACTTTGATGCATCAACCTTTCCTCTTCAAGGGAAAATCAACGCAAGCTCAAGAGGTAGCAAGAAGGATTTCTGGCACCGTTCCAGGGAGGATATATAGCAAGATCAAGCCTACCAAGTACCCATCACAAACTCATCTCTTGCATTTACTTTATTTGACATTTGCCTCTCGTTTTTCTCTCCCCCACTTCTAAAACGATTTTCAGAAAATACCAAAAAGGTTTGCCCTTTTATTCGCCCTTTTTCCGTTTGCCTTTTCGTTTGCTTGCTTGTTTGCTAGATCTATTCGTCGCCACCATGTCTAAATCTGGGGAGGTTTACATTGAAAAGGATAGTAATAATCTTGAAGAGAATAATGTTTCTCGTAGAGAACCTACTATCATACATACAAAAAATACGCATAGGTAGCGGCAATATTATTGAAAAAGGTGTTATTCAAGATTTATTTACGTGTGTTGGTATGCTACCTACTTTAAGAGGGTCTATCCTCAATAAAACTATTAATCTTGCGGATACCATAACACTACTAATAATTGAACTTGAGAGACAATTTGTTCATATGCATCCTTGCATACAAAGGATTTTTCTTTGAGTTCTCTAATATTCAGCTTGCATCTGTTAAGCATGTCACCACTATATTTTTAGCCCACGAGTTTAGATTCATTATGAAAGAGGCTAGTGAAAATTTTCCTCATTATAAAATTAATGGTGGATGTCCCCCCATTGAGGAGATCCTTTTTAAGCAAGAAGAAATAATGAGATTGCAGTCTCCGAATTATGTTGCTTATAATAAAATTTTGAGAAAAAGGGTTCCTATTGAGGTTTTGGTTGATAAGATTTATGAAATCAATGATAATTTTGCTATACAAAATAATGGATTAGAGTTCATACTAAGATATATACTTATGACCTTCCACGAGAGGAAGGCCTACAATGATGAATTGATCATACACTATAGAGGGCCGAAGGAGGAACCTATTCCTCCCGCACTTGTTCTTAATGATCCTTACCCTATTAAATTTTGCCCTTTTTATTACTTTTGCTTGCCACAAAGGAAACTTGCTTCTGAAATAAGGGAGTATGAGAAAAGCATTGATGATATCCCTTACTATTATGACAATACCTAGATCTATTGCATTATGCCTCGCAAGGGGCATTAGACAATAGCGCTTGTTGGGAGGCAACCCAATTTTATTTTTATGCTTTTGTTTTTGCTTCTTTTTTTGAGTGTTGCACACATTATTACCTCTATAATATTATTATTTTCTTGTTTTAATTAGTGTTTGAGCCAAGTAAGACCTTTGGGATGGTCTACTGTGTTTGCAAGTTGATTTTGCTGAAAAACAAAAACTTTCGCTCTAAGTCCAGGAATTTTGTAAATTCACTTGAACGTGCTGATATGATTTTTTTACACAAGATTGATTTATAAATTTCCCAGATTGTCCTAAGTTTTCATAATTGTCTGAGTTACAGAAGTATTTGAAGTATACAGATTGCTACAGACTGTTCTGTTTTTGAAAGATTGTGTTTTCTTTGTGTTGTTTGCTTATTTTGATGAATCTATGGGTTGTATCGGGGGGTATGAACCATGGAGAAGTTGGAATACAGTAAATATTACGTCAATATAAATAAATAATGAGTTCACAATAGTACCTAAAGTGGTGATTTATTTTTTTCTTATACTAACGGATCTCATGAGTTTTCTGTTGAATTTTGTGTTGTGAAGTTTTCAAGTTTTGGGTAAACATTTGATGGACTACGTAATAAGGAGTGGCAAGAGCCTAAGCTTGGGGATGCCCAAGGCACCCCAAGCCATATTCAAGGATACCAAAGAGCCTAAGCTTGGGGATGCCCCAGAATGCATCCCCTCTTTCGTCTTCCATCCATCGGTAAATTTACTTGAGGCTATATCTTTATTCACCACATGATATGTGTTTTGCTTGGAGCGTCTTGTATGATATGAGTCTTTACTTTTTAGTTTTCCACAATAATCCTTGCTGCACACATCTTTTGATAGAGACACGCTGAATCATAAATTTATTAGAATACTCTTTGTGCTTCACTTATATCTTTTGAGCTAGGCAATTTTGCTCTAGTGCTTCACTTATATCTTTTAGAGCACGACGGTGTGGTGTTTTATGGAAATTATTAAAATCTCGTACCACACTAATATTACTTTGAGAGTTCTTTAAACAGCATGGTAGTTGGTTTAGGTTATGAATTTAGTCCTAATATAATGGGCATCCAAGAGGGATATAATAAAAACTTTCATATTAAGTGCATTGAATATGATAAGAAGTTTGATTCCTTTCATATAGTTTTGAGATATGAAGATGGTGATATGAGAGTCATGCTAGTAAGTAATTGTGAATTAGAAGAAATACTTGTGTTAAAGCTTGTGATTCCCGTAGCATGCACGTATGGTGAACCGTTATGTCATGAAGTTGGAGCATGATTTGTTTAATGATTGTCAACCTTTGTGTGGAGGTCGGGATCGCGCGATGGTTAACTCCTACCAACCCTTCCCCTAGTAGCATGCGTGTAATACTTTGCTTAGATAACTAATAGGCTTTTGCAATAAGTATGTCAGTTCTTTATGACTAATGTTGATTTCATGGATTATACGCACTCTCACCCTTCCACCTTTGCTAGCCTCTCTAGTACCGCGCAACTCTCGCCGGTACATTAAACCCACCTTCCTCAAAACATCCACCATATATTTTCCTCAAAACAGCCACCATATCTACCTATTATGGCATTTTCGTAGCCATTCCGAGATATATTGCCATGCAACACCACCGTCCCGCTTTTATGACATGTACCATCAGTTCCATATTGCTTATAAAGTCATATTTTGCTCTAGACATCGAGTTGTAGTCTTTGAGTTGTAAGTAAATAAAAGTGTGATGATATGCATTATTAGAGCATTGTCCCGTGTGAGAAAAGGATGATGGAAGCTATGATTCCCTCACAAGTTGGGATGAGTCTCCAGACTTTACAAAAAAATAAAAGAGGCCAGCGAAGCCCATAAAAAATAAAAGAGGCCAAAGAAGCCCACATAAAAAAGGAAAAAATGAGAGAAAGAGAGAAGGGACAATGCTACTATCTTTTTCCACACTTCTGCTTCAAAGTAGCACCATGTTCTTCATAGAGAGTCTCATATTTTGTCACTTCCATATAACTAGTGGAATTACATCTCGCACAACCACTTAGATTCCTTTTTGAGCTTTCATACACATATAGCTCTAGTGCATTGGTTGCATGGCAATCCCTACTCACTCACATTGATATCTATTGATTGGCATCTCCATAGCCCGTTGATATGCCTAGTTGATGTGAGACTATCTGATAACCCACAAGTATAGGGAATCAATTGTAGCCTTTCTCGATAAGTAAGAGTGTCAAACCTAACAAGGAGCTAAAGGTAGGACAAATATTCCCTCAAGTTCTATCGACCACCGATACAACTCTATGCACACTTTACGTTCGCTTTACCTAGAACAAGAATGAAACTAGAAGTACTTGGTAGGTGTGATAGGATAGGTTTGCAAGAAAATAAAGAACACGTAAATAAAAACTAGGGGCTGTTAGAATTACTTAGTTTAGCGAGTGTGGAAAAGTGGTGGTAGGAGTTGCGGAATTGTCCCTAAGCAATTGACTACGTTACTAGACCGATAGCAAGTTTTATGTGGGAGAGGCCACTGCTAGCATGGCGTCCCTTACTTGGAATTCTATGCACTTATGATTGGAACTATTAGCAAGCATCCGCAACTATAACGTTCATTAAGGTAAAAACCCAACCATAGCAATAAGATATATTGGTCCCCCTTCAATCCCGTATGCATCAATTTCTATGCTAGGCTGAAGCTTCTGTCACCCTTGCCCTCCAATGCATAGTCCTATCAACATACTACTAACCCTATGGTGTGATCCACGCGCGCGCTCATATGATGGGCATCAAAGGACAGCAACATAACCACAAGCAAATTAAACCAATCATAGCAATTCATCAATCACCGATAGGACAACGAAAATCTATTCACACATCATAGGATGGCAACACATCATTGGATAATAATATGAAGCATGAAGCACCATGTTCAAGTAGAGGGTACACCGGGTTGTGGGAGAGTGGACCGTTGTAGATGGGGGAAGGTGATGGAGGTGTTTGGTGAAGATGACGGAGGTGTTGGTGTAGATCGCCGTCACACAATGATGTCCCGGACGGCGTTCCAGCGCCGCCGGGAGAGAGGGGGAGAGAGCGCCCCTTCTTCTTCTTCCTTGAGCTCCTCCCTAGATGGGAGAAGGGTTTCCCCTCTGGTCCATGGTATCCATGGCGGCCCCTCCGAGATTGGATCTCTCTCTCTGTGTCCTTCTGTTTCTGCGCTCCCAGATTCTGCCTTTCACCGTTTCTTAAATTCCCGGAGAACCGTAACTCCGATTGGGCTGAAATTTTAACACGTTTTTCTTTCGGATATTAGCTTTCTTGTGGTGAAAGAAGGGCCCCAACCGCCTTAGGTATTGGTCACAAGCCTGCCAGTTGCGCCCTAGGGGGCGCACCTCCTGGGCTTGTGACCCCCTCGGGCATCGTTTCACGTTGATTCTTCTTCCCAAAAATCATAAATATTCCATAAAAATCACCGTAGGTTTTTTATTGCATTTCGACTTCATTTGGTATGGATGTTCTGCTGAACAAAAAACATGCAACAAACAGGAACGGGCACTGGGCACTGGATCAATATGTTAGTCCCAAAAATAGTATAAAAAGTTGCCAAAGTATATGAAAGTTGTAGAATATTGGCATGAAACAATCATAAATTATAGATACGACGGAGACGTATCAGCATCCCCAAGCTTAATTCCTGCTCGTCCTCGAGTAGGTAAATGATAAAAAAGATATTTTTATGTGGAATGCTACCTAGCATAATCTTGATCATATAATCTAATCATGGCATGAATACTAAAACATGAGTGATTCGAAGCAATAGTCTATCATTTGACATAAAGACAATAATATTTCAAGCATACTAACAAAGCAATCATGTCTTCTCAAAATATCATGGCCAAAGAAAGTTATCCCTACAAAATCATATAGTCTGGCTATGCTCCATTTTCCCCACACAACGTATTTAAGTCATGCACAACCCCGGTTTTAGCCAAGCAATTGTTTCATACTTTAGTGTTCTCAAACTTTTTCAACTTTCACGCAATACATGAGTGTGAGCCATGGACATAGCACTATAGGTGGAATAGAATATGGTGGTTGTGGAGAAGACAAAAAGGAGGAGATAGTCACATCAACTAGGCGTATCAACGGGATATGGATATGCCCATCAATAGATATCAATGTGAGTGAGTAGGGATTGCCATGCAAGAGATGCACAAGAGCTATAAGTTTATGAAAGCTCAAAAAGAAACTAAGTGGGTGTGCATCCAACTCGCTTGCTCACGGAGACCTAGGGCAATTGAGGAAGCCCATCATTGGAATATACAAGCCAAGTTCTATAATGAAAATTTCCCACTAGTATATGAAAGTGACAACATAGGAGACTCTCTATCATGAAGATCATGGTGCTACTTTGAAGCACAAGTGTGGTAAAGGATAGTAGCATTGTCCCTTCTCTCTTTTCTCTCATTTTTATTTTTTAAATTTTTTTCTCTTTTTTTGGTGGGCTTCTTTGGCCTCTTTTGTTTTATTTGGGCTTCATTGGCCTCTTTTATTACTTCCTCACATGGGACAATGCTCTAATAATGATGATCATCACACTTTTATTTACTTACAACTCGATATTTAGAACAAAATATGACTCTATATGAATGCCTCCGGCGGTGTACCGGGATGTGCATTGATCTAGCATAGCAATGACATCAAAAAAGGACAAGCCATGAAAACATCATGCTAGCTATCTTACGATCATGCAAAGCAATATGACAATGATGGTGCGTGTCATACTAAACGGAACGATGGAAGTTGCATGGAAATATATCTCGGAATGGCTATGGAAATGCCATAATAGGTAGGTATGGTGGCTGTTTTGAGGAAGGGTATATGGTGGGTGTAATGCACCGGCGAAAGTTGTGTGGTACTAGAGAGGTTAGCACTGGTGGAAGGGTGAGAGTGCGTATAATCCATGGACTCAACATTAGTCATTAAGAACTCACATAGTTATTCCAAAAAGTCTATTAGTCATCAAAACAAGGTACTACACGCATGCTCCTAGGGGAAGGGTTGGTAGGAGTTAACCATCGTGCGATCCCGACTTCCACACAAAGGATGACAATCAATAAAATAAATCATGCTCCGACTTCGTCACATAACGGTTCACCATACGTGCATGCTACGGGAATCACAAACCTTAACACAAGTTGACGGGGATATAGCCCTAGGGTAGGGTCATAGGTCTGACCAATACGTCCTACCCGAGGGCACCTCATTATTAGTTTAAGGGTTACAAGGGAAATTCCTACTGGATCGTGACAACATCTAATCCACTCGGTACGGATCCACTCAGACAAGTACATTCCATCCACTCGGATGACAGTCAACCACACGGCAGTATGACTCACTCGGTCATGCAAATACCAAGAGTCGGCAAGACATCTGTAGTGGGCTGACATTATGGCATCAATGCCCCATCTTGTAACATAAGAGGTGAGGAGGTGGCGCACTCTATATAAGGCACCCCCTCCACATAGCTAGGGACATCTTCTTCTTCTCCTGCTTCGGGCTCATTCTTTCCCTGGAGCTCTGGCTCTCTCTATACCATGTAACTCATGTCCATGACAGATAAAACAAAGCCTCTCCGGAGCACGAGACGTAGGGTTGTTATCTCCACTGTGAGAGACCCGAACTCGCTAAAACCACCGTTGTCACCCATGTGCATCTTGATAGATCATGCTCCGTTATCCTACCCCCTTTCTATTGTCGGAATCGTTACCACGACAGTTGGCGCCCACCGTGGGGCGTGGCGTCTATCGAGCCATGATGCATATGGTTATTTCTTCAGCCACCGGCGGCAGATCGATTCCCGCTGGTGCCCTCTATTCAGTTTCATCTTCATGATTTAACACCTTTGTTTTGTACTGTTCATCTCCAAGACAAACGAAGCATCAGGGAAACAAACATCCATTCATTCACGTAGCGTCAGCCCTCATCGACACCGGGAGTCGAGACCCATCGAAGCGCCTTCCGCCACCTAGCACAGCACACCACCACCATCACATGGCGCGCTGGGCCATTTCCATCCACGGCGGCGCGGGCGTGGACCCGAACCTACCGGAGCACAAGCAGGAGGAGGCCAAGCGGGTGCTTGCCCGCTGCCTGCACGTCGGCGTCAACCTGCTGCGCGCCGGCGCCACCGCGCTGGACGTGGTGGAGGCCGTGGTGCGGGAGCTGGAGACGGACCCCTGCTTCAACTCGGGCCGCGGCTCCGCGCTCATCAGCGCCGGCACCTTCGAGATGGAGGCCAGCATCATGGACGGCCGCGGCCGCCGCTGCGGCGCCGTCTCCGGCGTCTCCACCGTCCGCAATCCCTTCTCCCTCGCCCGCCGCGTCATGGACAAGTCCCCGCACTCCTACCTCGCCTTCCACGGCGCCGAGGATTTCGCGCGCCAGCAGGTAGCCACCTCCTCGAGCCATAACTGCCTGCAGGAAATAAGGAAATCGGAGGACGGCTCCCACCAGTGGGAAACTCCGCTGACACCGCTTTGTTGAGGTATAATCGCCTCATTAAGTGCCATCAATTAAACATTTTTCGCATCAGTTAACTGTGCATGCATGCATGCATAACCGCCCGTCATCATGGGTATGCCTTAATTATCCGTCATCATGCATAACCAGGTTATGTGTGGTCCGTAATCCCAAAAACAGAATCGAACATAAACAAAAATATTTGTAGCTATGCTTGCTACTGACTTACATGACACCGCTTTGTCGAGATGAATTTTGCATATAGATGACCAACATGCAGTGACTCGGTCGTCCTACATGTTGTCGCTCGGTCGGACGCGTCGTCATCACTCGGGGACTATTTTTCATTCACAGGTTACTCGACGCATCCGTGCGCCATCCCCGTTTTATGTGGGAACACTTCACTTCTGCTTCGTTTTAGTCCAGTACTCAAACGAGTTCAGTCGAATCCTTCACTTGCATAAGTACAGTCGGATCCTGCACAAGTACAACCACCTGGCACACCCAGTGGGTGTCTACGGGTGTTATTTACACAAACTATTTCAGAAAAGGTCATATTACTTTGATAATTTTTTATGCTGGCTTGTGCTATTTTTCATACACATGTTACTCGACGCATCCGTGCGCCATCCTCGTCGCTGCTCAGGCTCAGTCGCCGCAACGATCATTCATACGTTTTCACGTGTTCGGAAGCCCCTTCAATGACGTAGTGGACACGGCCGCCCCGCGGGCCGTCAGTGGGTCGGACGCCTCCTCGACATACATCACTTGGCCGCCCCGCGCGTTGCCACTCAGCCAGAATCGTCTACCTCACTCGGATGCCATGCGCATCGCCACTCCGTGTGGCACGTCTTCATCATTCGGCTGCCCCGCGCGCCACCACTCAGCTTAGCTGTGATTCTGTATCGCCTAAGTTAAAAACAACTCTGAGTGCGGACATGCTCCACTCTCGAGGGCTTAGCTGCGACTCCGTATCACCTAAGTTAAAAACAACTCCGAGTGTAGACATGCTCCACACTCGGGGGCTTAGCTGCGACTCCGTATCACCTAAGTTAAAAACAACTCCGAGTGTAGACATGCTCCATACTCGGGGGCTTAGCTGCGACTCCGTATCACCTAAGTTAAAAACAACTCCGAGTGCGGACATGCTCCACACTCGGGGACTTAGCTGCGACTCCGTATCGCCTAAGTTAAAAACAACTCCGAGTGCGGACATGCTCCACACTCGGGGACTTAGCTGCGACTCCGTATCGCCTAAGTTAAAAACAACTCCGAGTGCGGACATGCTCCACACTCGGGGACTTAGCTGCGACTCCGTATCGCCTAAGTTAAAAACAACTCCGAGTGCGGACATGCTCCACACTCGGGGACTTAGCTGCGACTCCGTATCGCCTAAGTTAAAAACAACTCCGAGTGCGGACATGCTCCACACTCGGGGACTTAGCTGCGACTCCGTATCGCCTAAGTTAAAAACAACTCCGAGTGCGGACATGCTCAACACTCGGGGGCTTAGCAGCGACTCCGTATCACCTAATTTAAAAACAACTCCGAGTGCGGACATGCTCCACACTCGGGGACTTAGCTGCGACTCCGTATCGCCTAAGTTAAAAACAACTCCGAGTGCGGACATGCTCCACACTCGGGGGCGTAGCTGCGACTCCGTATCGCCTAAGTTAAAAACAACTCCGAGTGCGGACATGCTGCACACTCGGGGACTTAGCTGCGACTCTGTATCGCCTAAGTTAAAAACAACTCCGAGTGCGGACATGCTCCACACTTGAGGACTTAGTTGCGACTCCGTATCGCCTAAGTTAAGAACAACTCTGGGTGCGGACATGCTCCGCACTCGGAGGCTTAGCCGCGACTCTGTATCGCCTAAGTTAAAACAACTCCGAGTACGGACACACTCCACACTCGGGGGCTTAGCTGCGGCTCCATATCGCCTAAGTTAAAAACTACTCCGAGTACAGACACGCTCCACACTCGGGAACTTAGCTGCGACCCCGTATCGCCTAAGTTAAAAACAACTCTTAGCGAATTGACTTTGATCTAGAAATCATATAATGCAGATACAACAAACATTCAACATGACAAGCATTGCATGACTTAAACCCTCTGCCGGACTCATCTAGTCTGACGGAGGCTCGGGTACTACACCCAGTGGGTGCACTTAGCGTGCCCCCACTAGAAGAGAAAAACAAAAAAGAAACATTCTGCTTGGTCAGGTCCACCAACAACATCCAAGTTCAACAGATTCAACAGATTCCAACCGACTACCAGCAGTCAGTCAGAGTCTCAAGATCATGTTGGTCACTCGGATCTACTTCAATTCTTAAGTTCACTCGGACGTACTACTCACCGGAATCGATCAGGGCGAATGATGAAGACTTCAATCAACGCATAATTTTGCAAGGCCCTGAAGCACGTTCAAGTTCGGTCTGCTGCTACAAGATTTACATCGACACCTTCACCACTCGGACCCTGATACATTCGGGGGCTAATGACGGGGATATAGCCCTAGGGTAGGGTCATAGGTCTGACCAATACGTCCTACCCAAGGGCACCTCATTATTAGTTTAAGGGTTACAAGGGAAATTTCTACTGGATCGTGACAACATCTAATCCACTCGGTACGGATCCACTCAGACAAGTACATTCCATCCACTCGGATGACAGTCAACCACTCGGCAGTATGACTCACTCGGTCATGCAAATACCAACAATCGGCAAGACATCTGTAGTGGGCTGACATTATGGCATCAATGCCCCATCTTGTAACATAAGAGGTGAGGAGGTGGCGCACTCTATATAAGCCACCCCCTCCACATAGCTAGAGACATCTTCTTCTTCTCCTGCTTCGGGCTCATTCTTTCCCTGGAGCTCTGGCTCTCTCTATACCATGTAACTCATGTCCATGACAGATAAAACAAAGCCTCTCCGGAGCACGAGACGTAGGGTTGTTATCTCCACTGTGAGAGACCCGAACTCGCTAAAACCACCGTGTCACCCATGTGCATCTTGATAGATCATGCTCCGTTATCCTACCCCCTTTCTATTGTCGGAATCGTTACCACGACACAAGTATTTCTACGAATACACAATTACTCACTAGCATGACTCTAATATCACATCTTCATGTCGCAAAACTATTGCAAGGAATCAAACATATCATATTCAGTGATCTACAAGTTTTATGTAGAATTTTATGACTAACCATGTGAATGACCAACTCCTATTAACTCTCTAAATAGGTATAAGTGAAGAATGAGAGTTTAATTATTTTTACAAAAGATATTCCCCTCTCTAACAAATATAAGTGAAGCAAAAGAGCATTCTACAAATGGCGGTTTTCTATGTGTAGGGAAACAGGAAATCCAAACTTCAAATGATATAAGTGAAGCACATGAAGCATTCTATAAAGCCACCAAGGGCTATCTCATGCCAGCATGGTGCATAAAAGAAAAAGGAAAAATAAACACAAAAGACACTCCAAGCATTTGCACATATCATGTGACGAATAAAAATATAGCTCCGAGTAAAATTACCGATAGATTGTAGACGAAATAGGGGATGCCTTCCGGGGCATCCCCAAGCTTAGACGCTTGAGTCTTCCTTGAATATTACCTTGGGGTGCCTTGGGCATCCCCAAGCTTAGGATCTTGCCTCTCCTTATTCCTTCATCCATCGTGGTTTCACCCAAAACTTGAAAACTTCAATCACACAAAACTCAACAAAACCTTTGTGAGATTCGTTAGTATAATAAAGTAAATCACCACTTTAAGTACTGTTGTAAACTCATTCCAAATTCATATTAGCATTATATCTACTGTAATCCAACTTTACCATGTTTCATACCCCCCGATACTACCCATAGATTCATCAAAATAAGAGAACAATGCATAGAAAACAGAATCTGCCAAAAACAGAACAGTCTGTAGTAACCTGACCACATACCATACTTCTGATACTCCAAAAATTCTGAACAATTACAACAATTAGGGCTATTTGCATATCAATCAGCATCAAAAATAATAAACTCAAAAGCTCTTTCTGGATAGGAATTTAAAATAATTTCGTGAGCACAAAGTTTCTGTCTTTTTCAGCATGATCAAACAACTATCACCCAAACTAATCTTAAAGGCTTTACTTGGCACATTATTTTTATAATAAAATGGAATTGTACAAGGGGATAATTATTTTTGCGAGAAACTTCCATGAAAAATTCTACATTGTTCCCATGAGCATGAACACAAGTGTTCAAGGTCGACCCTGACTTCCGCAATGCATCACCTTTCAACCGCTTCTCTTTTTGAAAAACTTTTAAGTTACCTCTATGTTTTTTTGTTTTTAAACTATATAAAAGCACTCAACAGAAATAAATGACTCTCTAAAACTTCTGGGTTGTCTCCCAGGCATCGCTTTCTTTAAAGCCATTAAGCTAGGCATAAAGTGCTCAAGTAATGGATCCATCCGGATCCCAAGGTATATCAAAGCCAATTTTAATCAACAATGATTTGTAATTTAGTAGTGAGCGCAAGGTAACATATATCATGAAATGACGAAGTCTAACTCTCTTCCTATGCAATGGCATGTCATAAAAGAACAATTCATGCACATCAAGTAAAGGCCAATACATAGCATATGCAGTTTCTTGCAATTTTATCGTATTGGAAACATAGAGAGGTGGAGATGTAGTTCCTCTCTCATAATAATTGCAAGTAGGAGCAGAAAGCACATGCATATTACGTTCATCAAAATCATCATGTGTAATAGTAGAAGGCAACCCATCTATGTAATCCCTAATAAGAGCAAACTTCTCCGATATAGTGTAGTTGGGAGAGTTCAAAAAGAGAATAGGACTATCATAAGTGGGTGCGATAGCAACAATTTCATGTTTAACATAAGGAACTATAGCAAGTTCATCTTCATAAGCATCATTCATATTGGCATCATGGCCACAAGCATAGCAAGCATCAAGTTCATCAAAAAGGGACATTTCAAACGAATCCAAGGGATCATAGCAATCAAAATAGCATTCATCCTTCGTTAAGAACGAAGGGAAATTAAACAATGTATGAGTTGAAGAGTTACTCTCATTAGAAGGTGGGCACGGGTAGCTAGTACGCTCTTCCTCCTTTTGTTCTTCGCTCTCCTCGTCATCTTTTTCATCTAACGAGCTCACAGTTTCAGCATTTTCTTCTTCCATAGTTTCCTGCAAAATATTAGTCTCTTCTTGGGAAGCGGAGAATTTCTCCATAAATCGATAAATATGGGAATTATAACCAAATTTTCAGATCGGTAAGCAACATCATCATTATCATCACACCCTTTAAACAGAGCTTCAATTTCATAAGCACCCATAAAAGCAACAAACTCTTCTATTTGTTCCACATCATAGTAATCATATATACCATTAGCATAAGAAGCCAAGGTTTCATTAGCATTAAATTTACAAGAAAAGGGAAGGTGTTTAGCCTTCATCCTAGAGCAACAAGTGATATCATATCTCGAGCATAGCTCCCAAGCATACCATTTCAACATATGAATTTGATCCCTTAATAGTTTCCCTTTTTGAGTCAAGCGATAATCCCTAAAGTATTCACATTGATCCAACGTGTATCCCATTATATAATTTAATGGGGTTTTCTCAGGATTATTAAAGAAGTGCATAATATTTTCCACATAACGAGCATCGAGGGTGAAAGGACGTGGATGTCGCCTAGAGGGGGGGTGCATAGGCGCTTTAAAATAATTACGGTTTAGGCTTGAACAAATGCTGAATAAAACTAACGTTTAATTTGTCAAGCACAAAACCTACAACAACTAGGCTCACCTATGTGCACCAACAACTTACGCTAAGCAAGATAAACAACTAAGTGATAGCAAGATATATGAAAATAAACAATATGGCTATCACAAAGTAAAGTGCATAAGTAAAGGGTTCGGGTAAGAGATAACCGAGGCACGGGGAGATGAGGATGTATCCCGAAGTTCACACCCTTGCGGATGCTAATCTCCGTTGGAGCGGTGTGGAGGCACAATGCTCCCCAAGATGCCACTAAGGCCACCGTAATCTCCTCACGCTCTCGCACAATGCAAGATGCCGTGATTCCACTAAGGGACCCTTGAGGGCGGTCACCGAACCCGTACAAATGGAAAACCTTGGGGGCGGTCACCGAACCCGTACAAATTGCTCAGGGCAATCTCCACAACCTAATTGGAGACCCCGACGCTTGCCCCTAGCTTTACACCACAATGATTGAGCTCCGAGGCACCACCAAGCTTCTTGGACACCAAAGCATCCACGAAGAACAATATCTAGGGTACTATGTACCAAAGGTAATAAGCTTCTCAACTTATCACTTCCACGTATCACCGTGGAGAACTCAAACTGATGCAACTAATGCAATGGCAAGAACACACGAAGTGGTCAAGTCCCTCACACTCAAATCCCTCCACAACAACAAAAGCTATGGAGAAATATGAGAGGAAGAACAAGGAGCTCACAAAGAACTCCAAGATCTAGATCCAAGGGGTTCCCCTCACATAGAGGAGAAAGGGATTGGTGGAGATGTGGATTTAGATCTCCTCTCTCTTTTCCCTCAAGAACAAGCAAGAATCATTGGAGGGATTGAGAGTTAGCAAGCTCTAAGAATGTCAACAATGGAGGTAGAACAAGAGCTCAACGGATGAATAAGACCAAGGGGGAAGAAGACCCCCTTTATATAGTGGGGGGGAGGAATCAGACCGTTACCCCCACTTACAGCCTGAGCCCAGCGGTACTACCGCAGGCTCCAGCGGTACTACCGCTGACCCTCCGGCGGTACTACCGCTGGCTGCAGCGGTACTACCGCTGACCCTCCAGCGGTACTATCGCTGGCTGCAGCGGTACTACCGCTGACCCCATGGTAGCGCTAAGATACTACCGGGCCAACCACCGCCAAGAAAGTCTTCGCAAAAAGTCCGACGCAGTACAACCGCAAATATGACGATACTAAAGTCCTCGAGCGGTACTACCGCTGACCAGGGGCGGTACTACCGCTGGGATAGCGGTACTACCGCTAGCTCTAGCGGTACTACCGCTCGCCACTGAAACAGCCATAACTTTCGCATACGAGCTCCGAATCGAGCAAACCCAAGCTTGTTGGATTCAGGATGACAAGAGCTATCCAAACAGCATAGTAGTGTTGTGTCATACTTCATTATTGCCTTGTTGGATTCAGGGAAAAATCTGCTTTCCGCAAAATAGCATAGTAGTGTTGTGTCGTACTTCATTATTGCCTTGTTACATATCATGGGTTGCTTGTGAGTACATTCAAAGTACCCATTGGCCTGCCACCTATTATTTAACTCGCCAGGCATGGAAGAACATGAGTTTGGAGAAGAGTTCGCCGGTGACGAACATGCGAACCAGGACGCTTCTGAGTTAGAATGCCTGTAGGTTAAGGCAGATGGCATGGGTTCACACTTTCAACCAAGATATCCGTTGTTAGTTTGTGCTTGGTGTGTCGGCCTTCTAGTCCTTATCTATGTAATGGCTTGGCCTTAATGGCCTTTATTTGTATTAGACGGTATGTATGGATGCAAGACTCGTTTTATTGAGCTTCTGTGTGTTCATTGAGCATTGATCTCTGGGATCATTGTACACGTGCATTCGGTGATCACGACTTATAAGTCAGGGTCCTCACATAGTGCATCTTAAGTACACACGGTGTTTTGTCCGACTAGTACAGGTTTGCAAGCATGACATGGCCTTTGGATATAAATCTCTAAATAGTGTCATCGTCGCGTCGTAGCATTCTCTGTCCAAGTTGAATTGAGCCTTGAGGGCCATTACTTGTGCGATGGTGATAACCCACAAGTGTAGGGGATCGCAACAGTCTTCGCGGGTAAGATAACCCAATTTATTGATTCGACACAAGGGGAGCCAAAGAATATTTATAAGCTTTAACAGTTGAGTTGTCAATTCAACTACACCTGAAAGATACTTGCTTGGCAATGAAATATTAGTAGCAACGGTGATATAGAAGTGAGGGTGGCAATGGAAATAATGGTGGCAAAGCAACGTAAGTAAAACAACAAAAGCAAAGCAACTTGTAACCAGCAGGATTAAAACACTGTAGGCTAGGGAGATGGATGGTTGGTCATGGATGAGAGATATCATGTATTTAAGTTGGGGCAAGGCACATAGAAAAGTAATGATCATCTAGGAAAATATCAAACATTAGGCATGTATCCCAAGGTAGTCGTGCGTGCTTGCAATAAGAACTTGCACACCATCTTTTGTCCTACCATCCCGCTACCAACGGGGCCAAAAGGAACTTATGGAGATTAAGGTGCTCCTGTCAAAGAGCACCGGAACAAAGCATTAACAATCAATGGATACATGGAATCCTCAAATTATAGTCTATCCCCTTTGGTGTCCCAAGTTGTCATCATTGGGATCGCCGATTCCGGACTACAATAGGTGCATACAACTCATAGATAGGATCAAGAACACAAATATATTCATGGAAAAATAATGGGTTCATATCTGAAATCATGGCACTCGGGCCCAAAGTGACAAGCATTAAGAGCAACAAGTAGTAGCAAAGATGATAAACACCATAGTAGATGATAGGCAACATGCCCCCAACAAACTGACGAACTCTTACATGATCTAACTCATCCAATCCCTACCATCCACTTCACCTACAGCAGGGAATTACTCACACATGAAAGTGGAAGTCATGGAAGGGGATGGAGTGGCGATGGTGATGACAATGGCGATAATTTCCCCTCTCTGGAGGCCAAGGCAGCCTCCAGATTAGCTCTCTCGGAGAAGAACCGAGGGTGACGGCTGCTCCGCGTTGAGAATTGGCAAAACGACTTCTGTTCTGGGGTTTCTCCATCTCGGGTAAAAATATGAGCCAAGTTAGGGCACCAGAGGGGGTGGGCCCCACCCAGGCGGCCTCCTTGCGCGGCCAGGGGGCAGGCCGCGCCACCAGGTCGCCTGGAGGCCTGGTGACCCCCCTCTGGCCCATCTTCTGGTCAAGGGTTCCTCCTGGTGCGTGTATTTTCTCTATTTTTGTTGGAATTTTCCGGGACACCTAAAAATCCATTTTCCTACACACAAGAAAACCATACAGGCAGCTCTACTTAAAATAGTGTCAGTCCGGGTTAGTCTCGTTCAAATCATGCAAGAATGAGGCCAAAACAATAGCAAAAGTGTTTGGAAAAGTCGGTACGTTTGAGACGTATCAACTCCCCCAAGCTTAGCATATTGCTTGTCCTCAAGCAATTCAGTTCAACGAACTGGACACGACAAAGAAAACTTTGACAAACTATTTTGCTTTATTAGATGTATATAAGCATGTACTACGAACAAGTCCAACAAGTATTGGAGCAATGCTACAAAGACAATGCACGAAGCAATCCTTCGATCATGTGAAGAGTTTCAAACAACTAAGAATAAATAATATGCAACTAAAAATCATGACGAGATCACAATGCACATGACTTGGACATACTAGAGTGGTATCTCGCTAGCCCCCATGAGTGAAGCAAAACATAAATGCAGACGCTCCTTCGGAGTCTTAAAGGAGACTAGAAAAAAATATTTCAGAATGAGTAATATCACAATCATGCAGAAGACAATGTGGTACTTTGGGACAATTCACATTACACTCAGAATGACAATTATGCTCTCAATAGTTGGTGCTTTGAAGAAAGAAGGTGAAGACTCTCGAACCGTGGCTTTTGATGGCAAGGTTGAAAACCCGTGGCTGGAAGCAAAGACTAAACAGGTACCATAGCTCGCGGTTTTGAAAACAAAGATAAAATGCTTTTAGGAGTGTAACTTCCCAGTCAAAGGTAGACGGTAAAGGTTCTCAATATCTTCCATACCAACCATATCAATGACGGTTCCCATGATTTTTGTGCTTACACTCCCCCTCCACCACTTCTTACACATGCCATGGCTAGCCGCATTCACGGGTGCCCTCCATACAATCTCAAGCCAGGGGGTGTAAGTTTATTTTTTTATAAACCAATTAGAACTGGCCATTCTCCAAACCAACCTCTGCCTCTTAAATTTGACTAGAATAAACTTGGTCAAGGAGTAAAATATTTTTAGCATGGAAGATATTGGTTGCCCCTAACGCTCCATGAGCTTGTACGGGTACAAAAAGAGAAGTGCATTTGAATAGTTTTTGAGATGGTACAAGAAAGTCTTTGTTAGGATGGCTGGTAAATACCATATATAGGAAGGTATGGTGGACTCATATGGCGCAACTTGTTTCAAGGATTTTGGATGCACAAGCAATCAGTCCGCTTAGTACATGCGAAGGCTAGCAAAAGACGGGGAAGCGACCAACTAGAGAGCAATAACGGTCATAATCATGCAGAGCGACAAAGCAACATTGAATCGGGCATGATAGTGATATAACTACTCTGAAATAAAAACATCATCAAGGCTTGATAGACTTCTAGTCATAAACACGTGTAAGCATGTGCCAAGTCAACCCAAAAACTCTCCGAAGGGAAATACCACTTCAATATGCCAAACCATGAACAATGCAATGCATGCAAATCATTTCAATAACACATTATGCACTCCAGCTATTTGAGACTAGTCACAAAGAAAGCATGAACTACTGGGAAAGCATTGTAAACGTAGCACTATGTCGCTACAAGATGGTCTCTAGATCATAAGTACAGGCATATGTACAAAAGTAGAAACAAATAGAGTTCATACCGGCTTTCCTTGTTGTATCCCTTCCGTTGATCTTCGTCATTATTGCATCGTCACTTGCACGATAGAACGTAGAAAGATATAATCAAGTGCAATTGCAACCATGGACGTGAGATGAATTTCTACAAACAAAGCAAACTAAAGAGAGAAAGGAAATCCTTTTGCATTTTCCAAAGGTTAAACGAAAGAAAAATAAAAGAGAAGTCTTTTTGTTGTTTTTGCAAAGAAAGAACAAAGAAGAACGGGCAAAAACTCCGAAAAGATTAAAAAGGAAACCACAGATGATACAATGAAAGGGGAGAAGGGTACATACTCCCCCAAGCTTAGGCTTTTGGCCTAAGTTGGGCTTGGCTACTGCGGGCTCCAGGAGCTCCCTCCATCTCCGGGGTGGTACTGGTAGTTGATGTCTACGCATGCTTCTATTCTTGTAGACTATGTTGGGCCTCCATGCGCAGACGTTTGTAGGACAGCAACAATTTCCCTCAAGTGTCTGACCTAAGGTTTATCGTCGAACTCACGGAAGTAAAGGTTGAAGATGGTCTATCTCAAGCAACCCTACAATTAAGAAACAAGAAGTCTCTTGTGTCCCCAACACACCTAATACAATGGTAAATTGTATAGGTGCACTAGTTCAGCAGAGAGATGGTAAAATATGGGTGATAGGTGTGGCAAAGCAAGGTAATATAAATTTGTAATAAAAATTACAGCAAGGTAGCAAGTGACAAAATTGAGCATAAACGGTGTAACAATGGTGAGAAACAAGGCCTAGGCTTCATACTTTCACTAGTGGCAACTCCCAACAACATTAACATAGTCTAATCACATGATATTTCCACTAAAATATGCAATGGTGACGTACTCGGAGGTCATTCCTTTGTGATCAAGAGAGGAAGAGAATTATGTAGGGCTACAAAAGCACACCTCAGAGTTCGTAGTTCTCATCTATGGATTTCCCAATGTCACCGCGACCATCCAAAGAGAGTACCACAATCACCACAACGTATCTCAAGGATAGCCAAAGACAAGCACCAACAGACTCTCAATCTTCAATCAATTCACAAAAGAGGAAATCACTCATGAAAATATTCTTCTAATCCATGTCCAATAGACCGTTGTCACCATGGTCTCGGGGATTATACTAGATAAGATCAAGTGAGTACATCAATCCAATACATAGAAGAAGGGGAAACATCATGGGATCACCCTAGATTAACATAGCCTATGATCACAATCAAGATCACATCATGAGAGAGAGAATTAACCACATAGCTATTGTAGAAGTCCTCAGCCCCGAGGAGGAACTACTCCCGCTTCATGGAGGGAGGAAGCAACGTCGACGGAGATAAATCCAGGGGCACTTCCCCGTCCCGGTAGGGTGCCAGCATAGGAATTCTGGTCCCCTGAAACTTTTTGGTGATGGCGGCGGAGATCGGAATTGCTTCTGGAGAAAAGGGTTCCGAAATTAGGATTTCCTCCACGGGGGTAAACATAGGAGCCAAGGTAGGGCACCAGAGGGGGTGGGCCCCACCCAGGCAGCCTCCTCCCACGGCCAGGGGCAGGCCACGCCACCAGGGTGTCTGGAGGCCTCGTAGCCCCCCTCTGGACCTCCTTCGGCCGTCTGGAGTCTTCTGGAACGCTGATTTTTTATATATTTTTTGTGGAATTTTTCGGGCAGTGTAAATATGGGTATAAATCTGCAATTCACAGACATCAGCACACATATATTAGCACTGGGTGCACTGAGTTAGTAGGTTATTCCAAATATGTTGAAAAAGGTATGAAAGTGTACAAAACACATAGCAATATCACCCAAAACTTGCATGGAGCAAGCAGAAATTATAGATACGTTTGGGACGTATCAACATCCCCAAGCTTAATTCCTGCTCGTCCTCGAGTAGGTAAATGATAACAAGCATAATTTCTGTGGTGACATGCTAACACACATATAAGAACTTCAAAGTAAAGCAATTAAGATATGCAATTCAAGTCAAGACAATAACACGCAAGAGTCTATATGTAGTATTGAAACTAGCAAAGTAAGAACATAAAGGTGCAAGAGCTCTCACTATCCGTGACGCGAATGTCTCCAAATGGTGTTTGCGTGCAAGAAGTAGGAGATGGGTTTAGAGCATAAAAAATATTATATAGTTTAATTGAGAACTCAATCTACTAAAACTTCACACTTGGTCTCCTTCTGAATCTTATTTTGACTCATCCCCAGACCACTAGTCAGGCACAAGTCAAAATGATCCTCTCCCTTTCGACTTTGAGAACTCATGCAATGGATGAGCGCAAGCAAGATATGTTGGCACTTAGGGTGGCAAAGAGAATAATGATGGGGAAGGTAGACAAAGAAGGTGTGAAAGGCTCACATCAATGAGGACAACCATAGGCAAGAGAAAGCAAAATGATAGATATGATGTGAGGAGTAGGGATTACCATGCAACAGATGCACATATGAGCTAAGATAACCTCTCTAATGGAACTAGTGGGGGTGCATCCAACTTGCTTGCTCATGAAGACCTAGAGCTCATTTGAGGAGGCTCATCATTGGAATATACAAAGCCAAGTTCTATAGTGTAAGGGTCCCCACATAGTTATGCATGAATGATAATCTCTATGGAGTACAAATATGATAATGGAGTACGAGTGTGGAACTTTCAAAGGGAATAGTAGTGTTGCCCCCTTCTCTCTTTTTATTTCTTTCCCTTTTATATTTTGTGGCCTCCTTGGCTCTTTCTATTTATCTCTCATTTGTCCTCTTTGGGATCTTTTCATGTGTTCTCTTTTGGGATCTTTTAATTTGTCCTCTTTGGGATATTTTCCTCACTTAAGGGCAACACTCTATATTTTACAAGAAATAAGAAAGAAGATCTTCACACTTTATAAGAAGTACTCAACATAAAGATAAATGAAAACTATCATGATGTATGAAAATGTATGCCTCTGCCAGTGTAGCAGGATATGCAATGATACTAGCGCATCATGTAGCAATAATAAGGGCAAAGCCAAACTAGCATGTGGCTCCTCGATCAAGAAAAAGCATGTATGACATGAAGATCAAGTCATGAGATGGTGGATGTTGCATGGCAATGTATCTCGGAAAGACTATGGAAATGCCTTGATAGGTAGGTATGGTGGCTGTTTTGAGGAAGGATATAATGAGCTTATGATGACAGAGCGTATCATGCCAAGGGTTTGAATGCACCAGCGAAGTATGCACCAACTCTCAAGATGAGAAAGGGCAATGCAAGGTACCGAAGAGGCTAGCAAAATATGGATGGTGGAAGAGCCAACAATTGAATACTCGCATTAGTCCGAACAACTCATGCACTTATTATCGGTAACTCTCTATCTAGTCAGGAGATTCACAAAGAGACAAGTATCCCAAGAAAGAGTGTTTGGGGGTTTGGTTATCCTTGCGCATCCTCGACCCATGATAACGTGAGGGTACTCTATATATTCCAACCCCTCCAGAGGTTAGAGATCCATCTAGTAGCTAGAGTTCTCAACTAATTTTTTGTAGTTTTTGAAAATACACACGGATTTTCCAAAATACGAGACCTATCACTAATAGGCTCATGCTCTTGACACCAAAAGTCCAAACATTACTCAAATCAATACCTCAAAACTATTGCAAGTTACTACTATACTTAAATAGCAACCTCAGTTACCTACTCATGCAAGACACACGACTCAGTGCAGCAAGCCAACTCTCTAAACAAGATAAGCATGATAACTCAAGAGAGTTCCAAAAGCATCTAAATAAAATCTCTTAAAAAGATAAAGCGTGAAAACTAAGAGCTAAGCATGACAACAGCTATGAAAAGATAAAGACCACACAAAAAGATAAGCAAGAAAACCTATGTTGTGTTCTATGGTGGAGTGGAGCGTGTTTCTCCCCCCAAACAAAGAAGGCTAGGGTCCAACTTGTTATGAACAACAAGCAAAAACTAAAATAAACTAAAAAGTAAAGAGTGAGACGCTCCAAGCATAGCACATAACATATGAAGTGATAAAAGTATAGCATGGAGAAGGACGAACTGATGATTGTTGATGGAGAAGGGGATGCACGGGAGTATCCCCAAGCTTAGACACTTGAGTGTCCTTGGATAATTCTTGGGGGTAAATGGGGGCATCCCCAAGCTTGAGCGTTTGACACTCCTGGATCTTCTTTCATCATCTTCCATCGCATACTTGAAAACTCCCTTCATACGAAACTCATCATAAGCTGATTAGAGTGGTTAGTACCCATAATAAAAATAAATTTTTTCCACTGGAAATAAAGATTTTCATGAAGAGATACTGTTTCTCAAGATTGCCAAAAAGTTTTTTGCAAAACGATGAAAACGCAAAACGTGGCAGAATCTGTGAAAAACAGACGAGCAGGTAGTAAATAATTATTTCAGGGCACTTCTGCAACTCAAATCAAAAAACTCAGAACAGACGCCAAACTCTTCTTCGGAACCCCTACCCCTTCCCCCCTTCGTTGGTGCATTCGTGCTAGCTAGGCCCTATGGTGGCATGAAGGGAGGAATGAGATAAGGTGGGGGGAGTCGCCGACTAGGGTTCCCTCCTGATCACATGCAGTGGTGGTGGACGGGGGAGTTTTCTGAGATCAACCTGAAATACAATGTATACAAAATAGCACAACACAAATAAATAAGATGTGAACTAATCTGTTGGTGGATGGTTGGGAATACGATGATATCTTCAATCCACGAAAGTTCAAGTCATCGCATTTACGTGAATTTATTTCACACTTTCGACGGTGTTCGTTCAATGGAAAGAGACGTTTTTTAGACCGTAAGGCGTTTGTGGTGACTTTGAAAAACCATAAAATGTTACGTTGGGTCAGTTTCTCAAATGTGCTTATGAGGATACCATGCATGTATCAGAATATATGCTTGTGCATGTGAACGATTTTAAATGTACTGTATTAAAAGAAAGCGCTGCCCAAAGCTAATTTGTACACATGGCAGCCGCAGCAAAGCGAGAAATAAAAATGCATTAAACGAAGGGAATAAGAATACTACTGAAATTGCCAGGTAATGGCAACCACCACGCGACCTTTGTCCGTTCCTCTCCTCTCTACTCTGCTCCGGGGGTAGTATTTGAACGGAACCCCCGTTGCCACTTCAAATCAGACCCGCAATCGACCACACTCCACCTCGCGATGCCGCTCCTCCTCCTCCTCCTGATGCTGCTCGCCGCCGGCGCGGCGGGGGCAGAGTCGGCGACCCCTTCGCTTCCCATCGGCGTCAACTACGGCGCAAACGCCGACAACCTCCCCTCCCCGACCTCCGTCGCCACCTTCCTCGCCACCAAGACCACCATCAACCGCGTCAAGCTCTTCGATGCCAACCCGGTCTTCATCTCCGCCTTTGCCGGCACGCCCATCTCCCTCGTCGTCTCCCTCCCCAACTCCGCCCTCCCCGCCCTCGCCGACAAGGCCACCGGCCTCGACGCCGCGCGGTCCTGGATCCGCGCGAACCTTTCCCCCTACGTCCCCGCCACCAACGTCACCCTCCTCCTCGCCGGCAACGAGATCCTCCTCTCCACCGACACCAACCTCATCCTCTCCCTCCTCCCCGCCATGCGCCGCCTTGCGCAGGCCCTCAAGGCCGAGGGCCTCACCGGCGTCCGCGTCACCACCCCGCACTACCTCGGCATCCTCGCCCCCTCGGACGGCATCCCCTCCAACGCCACATTCCGGGCGGGTTACAACACCAAGCTGTTCCCGGCCTTGCTCCAGTTCCACCGCGACACCGGGTCGCCCTTCATGGTGAACCCTTACCCCTACTTCAGCTACCGGCCGGAGACGCTCAACTACGCGCTCTTCCGCCCCAACAGCGGCATCTACGACCCCGCAACGAAGCTCAACTACACCAGCATGTTCGATGCCCAGATGGACGCAATCTACACCGCCATGAAGAAGCTCGGCTACGGAGACGTCGACATCGCCGTCGGGGAGGCCGGATGGCCCACCCAGGCCGAGCCCGGGCAGATTGGCGTCGGGGTGCAGGAGGCGAGGGACTTCAACGAGGGCATGATTCGGGTGTGCAGCAGCGGTAAGGGCACGCCGCTCATGCCCAACAGGACATTCGAGACCTACCTCTTCTCCCTCTTCGACGAGAACCAAAAACCTGGGCCAATCGCCGAAAGGCACTTTGGCCTCTTCAACCCGGACTTCACGCCCGTCTACGACCTCGGACTCCTCCGGGACGGCTCGGTACGCAGTACTGCTCTTTTCCCCCCTGATCCATAATTATGAACCTTTATCTGTCTGTTTTGTGTCCTCAAATTTATCAAATTTATGTTTACGGAGGGAGTAGTTGATAGTGATTGGTTGATTGCATCCCATAATTTGTCTGGCCGTGTCTTACAATCGTGATTTTATGAATTATTATTTCTGCAGACAATGTGGTTTTGAACTATTATATCAAATTCAGTATTTTACATGGAGCAAAAAAAAAAAAAACCAGGGACATGAACAAATGAACATTCGGTGTCAAAGAGTAGTAGTAGCACTTCTAATCCTAGTACTACTGGCCGACTTGAATGCTAAGGTGGTCCTCCATTCACACTGCATTTGTCAAAGACTCTAAGGTGATGTGTGTGGACCGGCTTCTTCTGGAAACGGCTGCTTGCTTGCGTTTCCGACTTTTGCTCCTATCCCCTGCATTATCTGCTTGCCCAAACGGCTGCCTTTCTTGACGGATCCAGTATGACAGCAGGCGTGTGTTGATAGCAGCCTTGGACACGTCTGGTAGTATTTCTGGACGCGCTTGGGCGGGGCGGGGTGGGGCCACCGCCAAAACTCTGACATAGATCCATATGCTCATGTTTGATAGTTATTCGCTGCTGCTGCAAATGTACCAGTAAGCTTGCACCGGCCAATTCCGAGTTACATTAACAAATATTAGTACAGTACATGCTAAAAGCCTGATATTTGAATTGGATATCAGAATAAATGGTTTGGTGGATTATATCAACTGGTAGTATTTTTTATTAGGCTACGTTCTAAATTCCGAATCATCACGTCAAGGGCTTCTTTGTGTTAATTTCATTTCTTCAAAGGAAAAGATGTCACCTTGAACCTTTTCTAACTGAAGCTACCTTGAAGCAAAGGAGGTGGGGGTTTAAGATTCTGGTGGTCTTGTGTCTCAAGTTTTAACTAGAAGCTATACCTTTGAACTTGCTATCTTGTATGGTTTACTGAGATGCCTGCCTATGGTCTAAATGACAGGATAGCGCATACATCTGTATGCCTGCCTGTAGGTTCAGATAACAGATGGAGCTTTGCTTGATTTGGCGTCATCCCCTTGCCGTCGCATCCTATACTCCTGCGCGTGCATCTGTTCTGCTTCAGCAGCATTACTGTTGTGGACTTGTGGTGTGCATGTGGATTAGGCTCTCGCATCAAAGGAAGGAAGCAGCCATTAGCTGGCTGCTTTTTCGGATGCAGCTAAAGTAGACCATTGGAGGAGATGGGGCTGTCTGCATTAACTGTTTTTTAGCATACTCATTGATTCGGCCTACCGGCTAGTGTGCGTTAACAATCTTAGGAAGAAAACCAATTTGAACTGGCCCTGCTTTGGACGGTGCCAGCACAGAGAACATGTGCTTTGGACAGGGCAGAGAACATGTGCTTGTTCTCAGTCAGTACTCAGTAGTCTGCACCATCCAGTATTGTAATTCAGTTCAGAATTTGGATTAACTAGGAATTTATTTTTGTTGGATGTTGTTGTTTAACTGTACCGTCAGGTGTAGTTGCTGTTTATTTATGCTGACAATTCTGATGCTTAGATTCGTCGCTCCTGTACTATAACCTGACTTACCAGGTGCCGTTATGTTGTTTTGCATTGCAGTCTCTTGCTCCAACCCCTTCACCCAATCCGAGCCCTAAGCCCTCGCCGTCGGGAGGCGGGAAGTGGTGCGTTGCCAAGGACGGCGCCAACGGGACGGACCTGCAGAACAACATCAACTACGCCTGCGGCTTCGTAGACTGCAAGGCGATACAGAGCGGCGGCGCCTGCTTCAGCCCCAACAGCTTGCAGTCTCATGCGTCGTACGTGATGAACGCCTACTACCAGGCCAACGGCCACACCGACTCGGCGTGCGACTTCAAGGGCACCGGCGTCGTCACGTCCAGCGACCCCAGTAAGCCCATATGACAGTCTGTGATGTTTCTGAACCTGGCTGAGTGTACGTGGTGTCGGAGCTGATGATGGCACCCTTGTATTTGTATGTGTTGCAGGTTACGGGGGTTGCAAGTACGTCTCCTGACGGTACGCAGCAAGCTACGGCAGTACGAGGGCGGGGGCGCCAGCCTTCAGCCCACTACCATCTCCATCTCGGAGCCGCGGTGGCGGCAGCGACGGAGGACTGCTGATACTGCCGGGCTTGCGCCATGTTCTTCTATACTCGTGTCTGACAGCCATGCTTCTTCTTCCTTTCTAGTCATAAATATAAATATCAATCATCGCCTCTTAGCTTAGCGCAGACAGGCGGCTGTAGCGTGATGTTGGGCCGTATTGCATTGAACCGCATTAATTTATTTTTCGTTCTCTTCTGTGGTTGTCATTGCATTTCATGTAGAAAATACAATAAACGAATAGAGGTAGCCTTGGTATGTATGTGTACTCTGTGATCATTTTGGTTGTTTGAATCGTATAATCTGCGTGCAGAACATGGCAGATCCTCAAAGCCAGTCGTTAGGCCAACTCCAACGCGGCGATTATGAATAGTGCCAGCTTTCAGGCTCATCTGAGTTTGTCTTTTTTAATCCGTTACGTACAGTTTGAATTAGGAGCTGGAACTTTTTAACCTTATCGACACACATGAATTACGTGCAATTGTTTGTAGAATTTTTGAACAAGATAGATCCTATACAAGTCTTCCCGACAAAAACACCCAACCCGACGATCCATTTGATCTGTTTGTATTTGTTTGAATCTGTACGGACAAAAACGCCGAACGATTTGTTTGGATCTTTGTCGGACAAAAACGCCTAACCCAACGACCCATTTGATCTGCTTGTATTTATTTGGATCTATGTGGACAAAAACACCCGACACGATGACCCATTTGATCTGCCTGTATTTGTTTGGATTTGTGCAAACAAAAACATCGAAGGTGTCGACGTAAATGAATAATTTTTTGTCCACCAAGACTCATTTCCTGCCTAAATTTAGACCGAGTTTGCGTTCACGGGGATGCCCGCGATGCCCTCCCTTGTTCTCGCCCATGCGTTTGTGGCACGACTATGCAACTCTCCCTCAAACTCTCTGCCAAACCGTCTCGTGCTCCCGCCCTCCCGCCATAGCCGACACACCCACCCCAGCCGCCGCCCTCTTCTTGGTCGCCATCGTCCTTGTTGTGGTTGTCCGGACCATGGTCTCAAGGAAGCAAAAGAAGGTGCACACCCCGGAGGAGACAACGGTCGAGACTATGAAGAGGGCTGCTCGGAGGAAGGAGGATGTGAAGAAAAGAGAAGCGCCACCGCACGCGATCAGGCCGTCGCAGACGCTCTGGAGAGTGTTGCCCTCGCTGTCAAGGCTGCGCAAGAGGTTCTCCTCCTAGGATACTGATACGTCTCCAACGTATCTATAATTTTTATTGTTCCATGCTATTATATTATCATCCTAGGATACCTTTTAAGCATTTACTTATTGTTTTATAATATTTTTGAGCACTAACCTATTAACCTAGTACCAAGTGTTGTTTTCTGCATGTTTTGGCCTTTCAGGAATACTGTATCAAATGAAGTCCAGATACCCTAAAACTTTTTGATCATTTTTCCTGGACAAAAGTAAGACTTGGAAGCTTCGGAGGAACATGGGAGTGCACACGAGGTGTCGCCAAGCCAACAGGGCGTGCCCAGGGGGGTGGTCGCGCCCTGATGGCTTGGGGCCCGTTCTCTTCGCTATAAATTCAAATATATCTCAAAAAACCTAAAGAGCCTCTCAAAACACTTTTTTCATCGCCGCAAGTCGCTGTTTCGCTGTGTGCCCATCTGAAGCCCTGTTCATGTGTCCTGTCGGAGGGGGACCGATCACGGAGGGCCTCTACATCAACCTTGTAGTTCCCATGATGATGTGTGAGTAGTTCACCACATACCTATGTGGCCATAGTTAGGACCTAGATGTCTTTCTCTCTCTCTCTCGGTTTTACACTCACCCCCTAAGAGCAACTATAGCACACCCCGCATCCCGCCCCGACCCGTAAAATAACCGCCAAAATACGGGTCGGGGCGGAAAACCAACCCGATCAGACCCCACATCCCGTGCCGGCCCGCAAAAATTTTTAGGGGGCGCAACAAACTTCCGACCTCAGCCCGGGAAAACGCGGGTTTCCCCCTCGCGGCTGCGGTGCCCTGCATATAGGCCGAAGCGGTTGGTGGGGGGACATTTCATCCCGCGCTTTCTTCCACCAACCACCTCTCCTCTCCCCCCTCGTGACGCCGCCGCCCGCCGCCCAAGATTCCGGCGACAGCAGCCGGCAGGAGCACACCGGAAGGCCGCCACGCGCACGAGGCCTCCCCTTCCTTCCCCCGTGCGTCGGCGGGCCGCCGGATTTGTAGATTTGCGGCACATCATCGTGGGCCGCCGGATTTGGCTTTTTCCGGCCGCCGGTTGCTACCCCAGGCGATGGAGTGGTCGGGGAGCCTCTCCCGCAGCCCAGGCAAGGGCGCATCGCCACATGCAGGCACGGGTTCGTCCGCCCGCCGTCGCCGATTGTGTCTAATGTTGTTGCAAAAGCAAAGAAAAGCATTGTGTTAGAGCAATTTAAGTTGCAAATCTAAGTTTTACGGGCCGGGAGGAGCTGCGCCAGATTAGAACCCGCAGAAGCCGACCCGTATAAAAAGTATATTCCACGAATATGCTTTTTTACGAGTTCATTATGCGGGGTCTACATCTGTACCAGCCCGCGCCGGCCTGCAAAAGCAGTTTTGCGCGAACTGCAAACGCGTTTTGCGGGCCGACCGATGTGGGGGTCTGCTAGAGTTGCTCTAAGAGCATCTCCAAGAGCCGCGCTAAACTAGCGCCGCGCCGCAAATTAGGCCGTTTTAGCGCGCGCGATGCGGCGGAAGGCTCCAGCGGGCGCGCAAAAACCGCGCGCGCGCTATAACAAGTTGGGCGCGCGGTCGGATACACTATCCCGCGCGGTGTATTTGGGGCGCCCGCTTCCACGTGCGGCACACTCAAGCGCTCGCACTCTCTCCTCTCCTCCTCTTACGCACCACGCGCGCCGGCGCCGGCGCCTTGGCACCCATGGACATGCACACCGGCACCCCGCTCACCCCGTTGTACAACCGCGACCCCCCCCCCCCGCCACCGTCGCCGTCGCCGAAAACCCTAGCGTGGGGAGCGTTGGCGTCGCCACCGCCGGAGCTCCGTCGAGCGTCGGCCTCGCGCGCAGCCTCTTCTTGCCACCGCGGATGACCATGGCGACGGGTGGCGTCGCGTCGGCGCCGTCCCGTGCCGCCGCCGCACCGTCGAAGCTCCCCAATGCGGCGCGGCCGAAGAAGGGAAAAACATCCGCGAAGAAGAACAAGGCAGTGGACGGCTCCGGCAGCTCGAAGGCGAGGGGAAAGAAGCTTGCAGGGCGGCGGACGGGCGCGGCGGCTACCAAAAAATGTTTGCATTTTGAACTTAGTTGAATGAACTTGTGGGCATGAACTTCTATTCATCAACTTGTTTGTGTTAAATTTCACATGTTCATTGCATTTTGATGAATGTTTCAAACTCATTTTGTGTTAAATTTCATTTGTCTGTGTCAAATTTCACATGTTCATTGCATTTTGGTGAATGTTTTAAACTCATTTTTGTCCAAAATGCCATATATGTTAATGCCCGGCGAGTCACGCATGAAGCGACGTGCCCACGCTGCATTTTAGCGCGGCTGCTGGAGCCAGCGCTGCGCGCCGCGCCAAACCAAGGGATAGGCGCGCGGCAAACCAGTTTTTTCACGCGGCGCGGTTGGACGCGTGTTGGAGATGCTCTAAGATCCTTATTGTGCGCGCCCACACACACTCTCGTTCGGCAAAGCAGCAAACCGGACCGCAACAAGGACAGAGAAAAAGACCTCATCCCACCTCCTCCACCTTCTTCCCCCCCGCATCCCTCCCCCTCCACCTTATCCACTTCTCCCCAAAGACCTCATCCCATCGCCTCCACCTTCCTCGTGCACCGTCGCAAGGGTCCCGCCTCATTCCACCACGCGCCACCGCCGTCAAAACTTCCCACCTCGCCTATTCTCCCATGCGGAGACGCCGGCTGCCGCTCAACCCCGCTACCAACGGATGTCGCGACGGTCCAGGGGACGCGCCGCTTCTCGAAGGAACGCAACCTCACATGCGCGGTCCCTCCAACCTCCTCTAGGCCCGCCGTGCCCCGATCCGCACTAGCTCCCTCTCTCCCGGCTCGATCCAGATGGGGATCGAGTGCGTCGGTAGCTGACGACCGAGCTCCTTTTCCCTCGCCCAATCCCCATGCTCGTGAGACGACCGAGCATCCTCGCCAGCAGCTCCCATCGCATCAGTACCCACCGTCGCCGTGTTGTCCCTTTTTCCTCCCGTCCCAACAACACCAGATTCATCTCCCCATGGCGACGGTCTATCCTGCTAGGACTGAGGGAGGAGAGCAGCCGTCTTTCTTCCACCTCTCTCGCAAGGCCAGTGTGCCCCCCTCCAGCTTGGACCAGCGACCCCGGACCCCGACCCTCGCCGCCACCACCTCCGTTCTGCATCGCGGGGCGGATCTGGGGTGCCCCTGCCTTCCCCACCGGACGCCCCTCTACTTCTTATGAACTGCACATCATGAAGTGCGGGCGACTGTGGCGTGCAGTACAGCTCGCCCCGGCATGCAGCTCACCCTGGCCGCGCCACCCATCCTCAGGCCAGCTTCCGTGTCGGTAAGGTCCAACACGCGGGGTTGCTCCAACCAGCATGCCATCATGGCTCCTACGGAGATGCCAATGGCAGTACTTCATTCTAAAATTCCTTTGTGTTTAATTTTGCAAAAACGTGAATAAGATGGAAACAAAAGAAAATAATAATAATAATTAGATATGTGTGTTTTGAAGCTCACTTTGTTCTCGCACGGAGTTCGCTATAAAAACGGCTTACTTGGTAAACAATGGAAAAGAAGCTTAGAGGGTGCTTGGATACGTTTTAGTCCCATGACTAAAAGTAGTGAGACTAAAACTTGCTAGCCTCACCCATGCTTGGATCCAAGTACTAGAGAGACTAAAATCAAGTTAATGAGCATTTATTATCCTCCAAACCCTCCAATCCAGAACTTGCATGAGGAGTTAAATGAGGAGAGAGAGGACTAATGCACATTTTAGTAGGGGTACCCTTGACTAAAAGATTTTAGCCTCAAGACTAGTTTTAGCCTCTCTTTAGTCAGGGATGCTTGGAACTTTAGCCTCTTAAAAAGACTAGTTTTAGCCAGACTAGTTTTAGTCTCTTGGATCCAAGCACCCTCTTACTTCTTATTAGATGTAGCTCACTCGCTCAGTTCACGAGGTTCACTTCATCGGTCTACGCACATGAAATAAACACGGAAACGACAAACATAAGTAATGTGGTTCATTTCTCTTTACCGTTGAGGTTTACTTATGCCCCATATGAAGTGCGGTCCACTTCCTCGCATGGGAAAATTTATGTGTGACAAACAAAAATCATGCAGTTCATTTTGAAGAAAAAAAACCATGAAGCTCGTTTGCTCGTGAATGCAGTGCAGTTTTCGTCAAAAAGCAGTGCGCTCTTCTATCCGATGCGGTTCAGACGCTGATTTGGGTGTCGTGAAAAAACAGAGTGCCCGCATTCTGTAATTCAGAAAAACTCTTAAACCGTAAGGATTTAGAGAAAGTGTTCTATTCTACATGAAAACGATGTGCCTCGTTGATATATTTCCAACGCCGTATCATTTGCTTCGTTCCGACGAGCGGTTTGGAAAAATTTACGAAAATACACTCGCCGCAACTCGTAGGCAGCCACACAGTTTTCAAAATTCATTTAAAACCGCCAGGAATCTCAG